>NW_006408612.1:8026664-8032944 GCF_000296735.1 Chrysochloris asiatica
CTTACTTTATTTTTCCTGGTATTCCATTATCTTTTAATTCCATCTTTCCACAAAGATTTTGAAGCCCTCTGTGTTTTTTTAAGGAAAGATGCATTTGTTGCTATTTTTTGTTTTCTTTTTTTTCTTTTTTTTTTTTTTTTTCTTTTATTAAATATTAAATATATGAGATCCACTGTGGCATTTAGCTCTCCTCTCTTCTCCTTTTCTTTCTTCCCAATAGTTATCTCACTTTTTTGGTTAAATTAATATTGAGTATTTACAGTTCATTACTCTGGTAGCATAGTGGTTACAAATCGGGCTGTGAACCGCAAGGTCAGCAGTTCGAAACTACCAGCGGTTCCGCAGGAGAAAGATGAGACGTTTTGCTCCCGTAAAGATTTACAGCCTCGGAAACCCTGTGCAGGGTCGCTATGAGTCGGAACCGACTCCACGCACTTAACAACAGAATGTAAATAGTGTTCTCAGATGAGTGACTTAGTATACTGTGACTACAGTTTTTCTATACAATTTTTTTCTCTTGAGTAAAGAATTTCTTTTCTTTATTTGGTTAGTTTTTTCTCCTCATCCCTGACAAATATAAAACTATGTCTCACAGTGGGCAAACACATCAGGTAATTTATCAGGTCTTTTATTTATTTTTATCTGGGAAATACCACCTTTTGCTTAATTGGAATGGTTTATTTCTCAGCTGGCATCAAAGTGGTTTTCCTGTGATTATGGTTCATTGTCATTCAGGGATCTATTCTGTGCTGGATCCCTTCTTTCCTTATCCTTATTTTTTGTTTCAGTGAAGTACATTCTTCATTAACTTTCTGAGAAAGCATAGACTGATTATCTATGTTCAAATATCTGCTCTATTACATCCTAGCTGTATTCCTTAATCAAATTACTTAACCTCTCTGTTGATCAGTTTTCTCATCTTAAAATAGGGACACTTTATATACCTCATAGAGCAAAATTCTTCTGTAAAAAGGAATATGATATATAGTGTGTGCTAAAAATATTAGCCATTATAATTTTTTTTTTGAAGTTGTCTTCTACATTGCATTTTCTTTGATTTCTTTTGAATTCCTTTTTCTGGGATTTGTTTTATGATTGAGGCTCTGTATTTTAAGATTGAGGCTTTTTCTGAAGTATCTGTTGATATTCACTAATAAGTTTTATTTAGAAATGAGAGTAAAAACTGATGGAGAAATGAGGAGCTTTTAGACTAATTAGACAGTGAGCTGCCATTTTTTTTTTGCCATCCCACCCCCATCCTCAAGTAAACCATTGGTCAGCATTTGTAGGTCTTTTTCCCAAAGAGGTAACCTTATTGTTGAGTTGGTACTGACTCATAGCAAACCTATGCATAATAGAATGAAACACTGCCCAGTCCTGTGGCAACCTCACAATCATAGCTGCATTTGAGCCCATTGCTGCAGTCACTGTTGCAGTTCATCTTATTGGGGGCCTTCCTCTATTTCCATGACCCTCTAGTTTACCTACATGATATCCTTCTACAGGGTCTGATCTCTCCTGACAATTTGTCCGAAGTATGAGAGAATCTTATTGAAAGATTCTCTGGACAAATTATTGAATGATGCAGAAAGCACCAAGAGAAGATGGAAGGAATACACAGAGTCACTGTATCAAAAGGAAATGGTTAATGTTCAACCATTTCAAGAGGTAGCATATATGATCAACAGCCAGTGATAGTGAAGGAGGAAGTCCAAGGTGCATTGAAGGAATTGGCAAAGAACAAGGTACCAGGAATTGATGAAGTAAAAATTGAAATTTTTCAAAAAAGTGAGGCGGCACAGGAGGCACTCACTCATATCTGCCAATAAATTTGGAAGACAACTATCTGGCCGACTGATAGGAAAAGATCCATATTTGTGCCCATTCCGAAGAGAGGGAATGACCCAATGGAATGCGGAAATCATCGGATAATCTCTTTGATATCCCATGCGAGAAAAGTTTTGCCAAAGGTAATACAGAAACGGCTATAATCATCAGCAGAGAACTTCCAGAGGTTCAAGCTGGATTCGAGAGCCATGGAACGAGGGATATCATTGCTGATGTGCGATGGATCTTGGCTGAAAACAGAGAATATCAGAAAGATGTTTCCCTGTGCTTTATTGACTATGCAAAGTCTTTTGATTGTGTGGATCATGACAAGCTATGGACAACATTGTGAAGTATGAGTATTCTGGAACACTTAATTGTGCTTATGAGTAATCTGTACTTGGACCAAGAGGCAGTTGTTTGAACAGAACATGGAAACACTGAATGGTTTAAAATTAAAAAAGGTGTGTGACAGGGAATCTGAGAAGCAGGGTTATATGAAGAAAATGTGGCGTCAGGATTAGAGGAAGACTCATTAACAACCAGCGATATGCAGATGCTACAACCTTGCTTACTGAAACTGAAGAGGACTTAAAACATTTACTGATGAAGATCAAAGAGCACAGCTTTAGGTATGGATTACATCTCAATGTAAAGAAAACAAAAGTCCTCACCACTGCACCAATAAACAACATTCTTATCAATGGACAATTCTTTCTTGGATCAGTTATCATTCTTCTTGGATCAATTATCAACACTCATGGAAGCAGCAGTCAAGAAATCAAAGGACTTATTGCATCAGGCAAATCTGCTACACAAGACCTTTTTAACGTGTTGAAGAACAAAGATGTCAGCTTGAGGACTCAGATGCGCCTGACCCAAGTCATAGTATTTTCAATAACCTCATATGCATGAGAAAGCTGGACAGTGAGTAAGGAAGACCATAGAAGAATTGATGCTTTTGAGTTAGGGTATTGGAGGAGAATATTGAAAGTGCCATGTGCTGCCAAAAGAACCAACAGATCCATTTTGGAAGAAGTACAGCCAGAGTGTTCTTTAGAGGCCAAGACTGCCAAACTTCATCTCTTAAAATCCAGACATACTGTCAGGAGGGACCAGTCGCTGGAGAAGGATATCATGTTTGGTAAGATGGAGGGTCAGAGAAAAAGAGGAAGACCTCCAACGAGATGGGTTGGCCAAGTGGCAGCATTAGTGCGCTCAAGCGTGGAAACAGTAGTGAGGTTGGCCAGAATCGAGCAGTGTTTAATTCTGCTTTGCATAAGGTCACTCGCTATGAGTCAGTACTGACTCAATGGCACCTAACAACAATGAGAGACAAAGTTCTGACTTCTAAGGAGCATTCTGGCTGTACTTCTTCCGACACAGATTGGTTTAAGAGGTAACCTGTGGTTATTAAGTGCTGTCTTGTTGATTCCTACACATAGCGACCCTGTATAGGGTTTCCAAGGAGCAGCTGGTAAGTTTGAACTGCTGACCTTGTAGTTCAAACCAACACCTTATAGTCAAGCACTTAACATACAGTGCCATTCCAGGAGTCCAGAGGTAACCTGTTGTTGTTGTTAAGTGCTGTCAAGTCCATTCCGAACCATTGTTGTTGTTGTTGTTGTTGTGTGTCATGGAGTCGGTTCCAACTCATAATGACCCTGTACAGGGTTTCTGAGGCTGTAAATCTTTACAGGAGCAGAAAGCCTCATGTTTTCTCCTGTGGAATACCTGGTAGTTTTGAACTATTGACTTAGCGGTTTGCAGCCCAATTCGTAACCACTACACTACCAGAAATCCTTGTTCTGACCCATAGCAACCCTTTATAGGGTTTCCGGGAAGCAGCTGGTAAGCTTGAACTGCCGACCTTGCAGTTCAAACCAACTTTGCAGTTCAGTGCATTTAACCCACAGCACCATACCAGGACTCCAGAGGTAACCTGTTGTTGTTGTTAAGTGTCGTCGAGTTGATCCCGACCCATAGTGACCCTATAAAGGGTTTCGGAGGAGCAGCTGGTGAGCTTGAACCACCGACTTTTGCAGTTCAAACGGCTTTGCAGTCTGGCGCATTAACCCACAGCGCCACACCAGGACTCCAGAGGTAACCTGGAAGGGATTAATTTGGCTGTTGGTATTTGAGAGCTAAGAGGGAGAGGAGCTGTGAGCTCTAGGTTTTTTCAGTCTGTGTGTACATTTGCACTTAACCGTCCTGTTTTCAGTGTCACTCTTACCAGTGTTCTCTGCTGTGCCTACCGTCCCTGAGTCAAGAGCCTCTCTGGTTCAGTTTCCTTATAGCTATCTCTGCCAGGTTGGGGGAGGTGTAGTTGTCAGAGGCTTATTTAGACTCTCATCTGGTCCTTCTGTATTTAGTTTCTTATCTTATCTCTCCTTTCTGTAGTAAGTGGTTTCTCTAGTTTTTGTATTTACAAGTTGGGCTGCTAACCTCAAGGTCAGCAGTTCGAAACTACCAGGGGTTCCGCGGGAGAAAGATTTCTGTTCCAGTAAGATTTACAGCATTGGAAACCCTATACAAGGTTGTCATGGGTGGGAACTGACTCAAGGGCATTTACCAGCACTTACCAGCAACAACAGCAGTGTGAAGCTGTAGGATAAGTTTTATCCTGCAAGGACGTTTAAATCACAGGCTTGGTGGTTCACATTTGCCAAACGTTCCTCAAAAGCCCTATATAGGGCAGAAAGGCACTTATCAAAGTGTTCTGTGATGCCTGTGTATTGTTTTTCCACTGCATACTCTCAGATTTCTGCTTTTTCTGCCTTGTTAGTCTGTTAGCATTCACCTGAGTGCTTTTCATCTGACAAAAATGAATGGACATGTTTGGTCTGTTGTTGTCTTCTCTCCCTTTCTTTGTGTCTTTCTGGGTTTATACCTTTTCTGTTTTTTCACTGTTGTTTTAGTGCTTTTTTCAAGGTTGCAAAGAAAGCATATAAATTCATTTTTTCATGTTTAGCCTGTTACCTGATATTTCCTCCTTTGAAATACTTTTTTTTTTTTTTTTTAAAAATAAAGCATTTCCAGACAATGTACCCCTTCTGTGTATTTTCTTTTGACGTTATGAATTCAATTAATTTACTTAATATATTTAAACTTTATCAAGCTTATTAAAATTTTGGGTCTTAGAAGTCAGGCACCTGTGGGCATTAAATGCATGCTTTAAAATATGCACCATCAGGTTGTATGCTTAGTTACTTAGTAAATTTACATGCTACAACTGACTTAAAAAAGGTCAGCTTTCATTTCCAATTCCAAAGAAAGGCGATCCAACATATGGCAGAAATTATTGATTAATATCATTAATGCTACATGAAGATACAATTTTTCTGAAGATAATTCAAAAGCAGTTGCATGCAGTAGTACATCAACAGAAACTGTCAGACATTTAAGTTAGATTCACAAGAAGATGTTGTTGTTGTTGTTGTTATGTACCGTGGAGTCGGTTCCGACTCATAGAGACCCTGTACAGGGTTTCCGAGGCTGTAAATCTTAACGGGAGCAGAAAGCCTCATCTTTCTCCCACGGAGCAGCTGGTAGTTTCGAACTGCTGACCTTGTGGTTTGCAGCCCAATTCGTAAGACGATATAGAATAAGATAAATTGCTGTGGATATCATGGATCTGGCTGAAAGAAGAAAATACCAGAAATGTGTTTAGGAAGATGTTTATCTGTGTTTTGTTGACTATGCAAAGACGTTTGACTATGTAGATCATAACAAATTATGGGTAACATTGCGAAGAATGAGAATTGCAGTACATGTATTTGTGCCCGTGTGAATCCTTTATCTAGACCAAAGGCAGTTGTTCAAATGGAATCAAGATGGCAGATTGGGTAGACGTGCATTGAGGAGCTCTGTCACCAATGCACGGCCAAGCAGGCTCAGGGGATGGTGCTAGAACTCTGACCCATATATAAAGGAATATATAGAAGATTGGAAGGCTTATAGCTAGGGGAATTTGTAGGAGAATCAAGAAATTCATTGGTTTCTAATTAAAGATGCTCAGCTAGTCCTGGAGCCACCATCTTGGGAGAGAACAAGTGGGGGAAGATCAGAATAGCCACGAACGCTTGACAGAACCAAGGAGATACAGGTGTGGACATTGATTTTTTTGGTATCTGTCCATTGTTCATTGGTTTCTCACTGACTGTGCACCTCTATTCTGGTACCTAGAGGGGATACCTGCGCGAATGGATACCCTACCCCCACCCCTGGAGGGTTCTACTACGAATGCACACAGATCTCCTCGAAATTTAAAGTGACAGTTTTGACATAAAACCAAATGGCCACAGGTCATCTGTCTGTTGTACTGCTGTGGCTTGTGAATTGCTGTGATTCGGAGGGCTATGCCACCGGTATTTTAAATAACCAGCAGGGTCACCCATGGTGGACAGGTTTCAGATGAGCTTCCAGACAAAGACAGACTAGGAAGAAAGAGTGA
>NW_006408612.1:8033044-8043026 GCF_000296735.1 Chrysochloris asiatica
TAGTCTCTCCACATCCCCGCCAGCATTTATTGTCTTCTCCATTTTTCATCTTTGCTGTTATTGTTGGTGTGATATGATATCTCATTGTTGTTTTGATTTGCATCTCTCTAATGGCTAGTGATTGTGAGCATTTCTTCATATGTTTGTTGGCTGCCCTGATTTCTTCCTTAGTGAAGTGTCTGTTCATATCCTGTGCCCATTTTTAAATTGGGTTATTTGTCTTTTTCTTGTAGAGGTGTTGCAGTTTCCTGTATATTCTAGAAATGAGTCCCTTGTCTGATATGTACCAGTGGATATATTTTAATAGAGGGAATTAATAGAATAATATTTTATGAAATGCATTTAAAAAGTGATTTCATTTTCTTAAAATTGCATAGAGTATAAAATTGTAGTCTATTCAAATTTGCTCATTCTTCCCACTTTGATTGTCCTTTGTGTTCACTTTCAGAGTTGGGAGAAAGGAAAAAAGAAAGGAAAGAAACTTCTTTTAGATAAGGGGTACTGTAAAATCCTTTTAGTGTTCTAAATGAGTAAACACTAGCAAATTGGAGAATGAAGATGTTTCCTTAATATATTGTTCATATTGGTTACTTTGTACCAGAATTATTAAAGCATTTGGTGGTTTATACATATTGTTATATCTAGAATGATTTAAATATAAAATTGTGATCTTTATAAACTATTATATAAAATATGATCGTTTTAAAAGATAATTGTGAGAGAAAATGGAAAACAAATTTTAGAAAGTTAAAAATGTTCCCAGTGTTAATATTAATCTCTCAAAGTATAAATGGTATGGTTGGCTCTGTGGGTTAATGCGGCATACTGTAAAGCCGTTTGAACTGCAAGGTCAGTGGTTCAAGCTCACCAGTTGCTCCTCGGAATCCCTATACAGGGTCGCTATGGGTTGGAATTGACTTGACGGCACATAACAACAACAACATGTATATTGTTGTTGTTAAAGTGCTGCTGACTTGGTTCTGAGTTATAGCTACACTGTTTAGGGTTCCTGAGGAGCAGCTGGTGGATTTGAACTGCCAACCTTACAGTTCGCAGTCCAGTGCTGATCCTACAGAGCCACACCAGGACATGTAAATTATATATATGTAGTGCATGACTGCTTGTGTAGTGCTGTAGGATCAGCACTGGACTACGAACCACAAGGTCAGTAGTTCAGACCTACCAGTTGCTCCTTGGAAACCCTATACAGAGTCGCTATGAATCAGAACCGACTCAGTGACACTTAACAGCAACAACATAGTACATGTAAATTAATGTCTTTTAGGAACTGAGGTATATTCAGAATTAGATGTCTATAACAGTTGTCATTTACAGTAGTTTAAGAAAAGGATTATATTAATGTAAAGTGATTTTACAGAGTAGTGATTTTCTAATATAAATATTTGATTTAGCAAAAATTAACACTCCTAAAGAGGCTTTCTGCTCTTGTAAACATTTACAGCCTCGGAAACCCTGTACAGGGTCACTATGGGTCGGAACCTACTCGACAGCACTTCATAACAACAAACAAATTGTATAGAAATTACAAGTTACTATTAATCAGTCAGTTGAGTATAGGGTCACTACTTTGTTTGAAATGTAAATGGCAAGCTGGATTTTAAATTTGTTGCTGTTAAATAGAACAATAAAGACGTAGTAAAATGGGAAAAAAAAAGAATCTGTTTTTTAAATAGAAAAAAGATTTCTTTATTAGATGTACAAATCATCATAATCAATCTAGTAGCATTACATTTGAGCTGAAAATACACTTAAATCTGAGATCATATACTACCCTGAGTGAGTGAAACATCTTTCATATAGTTCTAAGATGAAATTACCCTTGAATGAATAGCATCTTCATTTATCTTCAAATGTCTTCTGTGCTTTTAGTGAATCTACTCTTTCAAAATTCTACAACAAGAATTACATTATACCATTATACCAGAGTACTTCTGCAGTGTGAAATATATTGGTTTGGAAAATGAACCTGGCTTTGCTATAAATTACATTCACAGGTACAAAGGAATTTGTTATTTTGTTTAAAATAGTCACAAATATAATTAAGGTCTTAATTTATGTTAAACTACAAATGTGGCTGTTATCATAACTAGATTAGGAACTTAATCTGTCACTTCAAGAATGATATCTAACACTTTTCATTTGTAACCTTAGACACATTATTTCAATTACAGGATCTGCAGCTGTTTGATATAAAAAATGAATTATTTTGTAGATAGATTTGTTCATGTTTTTAAATTTTAAAACATGCCTTTTCAGTAAGGTGAAAATAATTTGTCATCAGATTTTCCTTTTTGTCCTCATGAAACAGGAAATGAATTAAAATTCAGAACTTCGTTTGTTTTGTTTCCTGAAAATGGCATTGTGTGCTTTAAGATAGTCTTTAGTGAATTCTTACGCAAAGTATTTTAAATTTGAATATGAAATTAATAGAGTTTTGCTAAAGAAGAAAACCTGAGGTATGGTTGATCTGAAAATGAGTTGTTCCTTATCTAGAATTTGTGATGACCTTGTTAATATGGCTTATGTATCTATGTTTATAGTCCCTTACATTTCTTTTCTTTTCTTTTTGTGAATCGAGTGAAAATTTACAGACAAGATTATCAGTTGTACATTCAACAAATTAAATGTTTTGTTTCATCTCAATGATTGCAATCCCCTCCATGCAACAACTGTTGTCCTGCTTCCTCCTGTGATTACCCATGTATAAATATCCTCATTCAAACTGTTATACATTTGTGGGATATAAGAATATATATATATATATATTGTTGTTGTTGTGAAGTGCTATTGAGTCGGTTCTGACCCATAGCGACCTTGTATAGGGTTTCCAAGGAGCAGCTGGTGAGTTTGAACTGCCAACCTTGCAGTTCAAATGGCTGTGCAGTCTGGTGCAGTAACTCACAGCGCCATACCGGGACTCCCATATGTGTGTGTGTGTGTATATGTAATATATATATATATGTATATATATCCCAGTCTTCTCATACCCTGTCAGCCTGTGTCTCTATCCATGTATCTACACACACAACACTGTTGTTCAAGGCTCTGTATCTATCACTAATTACCTGTATCCCCTTTAGCCCTTCAAACCTCCCTGTGTCTGTACTATCTTCATCGTTCTTCTGCCAACCTCTTTCTTCTTGTATATTGCCCTCTCCCTTCTAGTGTATGGCCCTCCTGTCAACCAATTTGACATGGTCTACCCTCTAGCCTTCAAGCTTACCAACAACTCTTCGGAAACCCTATACTGGGTCGCTATGGGTTGGAACCGACTCGACATTTCACAACAACAACCCTCTAGCTGCAGTCCTGATGTGGTGCTGTGGGTTAATGCGTCAGACTGCAGAGCCGTTTGAACTGCTTTGACAGTTCAAGCTCAATAGCTGCTCCTTGGAAACCCTGTACCAGGGTCACTATGGGTCAGAACCAACTCTATGGGCACTTAACAACAACAACAACCCTCTAGCCAGTGAATTATTCTCCCTTGCCTCCCACCCCTGGTAACCATCAAAGAATGTTTCTTTTAATATGTAAACCTTTTCTTGAATTTTTGCAATAGTGATATAATGTGTAATATTTGTCCTTTGTGATTGACTAATTTCACTCTGCATAATGTCCTCCTGGTTCATCCATGTTTTGAGGTGTTTTGCAGATTCACTGTTATTCTTCAGGGTTGCATAGTATTTCATTGTGTGTGTGATATGTTCCAAAGTTTGTTTTATCAAAATTTTCCTATTGATGGACATTTAGGCCATCTTCATCGTTTTGCTGTTGTAAACAGTGCTGCAGTGAACATTGGTGTGCATATATCTACTCGTGTCCTGGTTCCTATTTCTTGTGGATATATACCAAGTTGAGGGATTGCTGGGTCATGGAATCTTTCTGTTTCCAAATATCCGAGGACTCTCCACACTGTTTTCCATAGTGGTTGAACCATATTACAATCCCACCAGCAATGTTTGAGGGTTTTAGTCTCTCTACACCCTCACCAGCATTTGTTGTTTTCTGTTTTTTTGAACTTTGTTATTCATGATGGTATCTTACTGTTTTGTTTGCATCTTTTTAATGGCTAATCATGATCATGAACATTTCTTTTGTTGGTTGCTGGAATGTTTTCTTTGGTGAAGTGTCTCTTCTTGTAAAACTGTACCCATTTTTAAAATTGGGTCGTCTTTTTCTTCTAGAGGTTTGTAGTTTTCTATACATTTTAGAGATTAATCTTGTCTGATATGTTGCACAAATTTTTTTTTCACTCTTTTGGCTCTCTTTTTACTCGTAGTGAAATCTTTTGGTGCACATAAGTGCCTAATTTTTCGGACATCCCAGCCATCTATTTTGTACTCTGCTGTTTCTGTATTTTCAATAATGTTTAATATTGTATTTATGCCATGTATTAGAGCCCCTAAGTTTGTCCATACTTTTTCATTGATGATCTTTGTAATTCTAGGATTTAAATTTAGGTCTTTAATGCGTGTTGAACTTGTCTTTGTATATGGTGTGAGATCCGGGTCTTGTTTCATTCTTCTGCAAGTGGATTTCCCATTTTCTCGCACCATTTGTTGAAGAGACTATCTCTTTCGTATTTAATGAGTTTTGACACTTTGTCAAAGGTCAGTTGGCATCAGTGGATGGATTTGCTTCTGTATTCTCAATTCTGTTCCATTTATCTGTATATCTTTTGTTGTACCAGTAACAGGCTGTTTTGACCACTGTGGCTGTGTAGTAAATTTTGAGGTCAGGGAGTGGGAGGTCTCCAAGTTTGTTCTTCTTAAGTTGTAGTTTGCTTATCCAGTCTATGGAAAAGGTCTCTTTCCTTTCCATATAAAGTTAGTGATCATATTTTCCATCTCTTTAAAGAATGATGTTGGAATTTGGATTGAGTATAATCCCTTAAATTTCTGGTATTAATCAGTATTGCTTTATCTAACTTTTTAAAAACTCAAATGTAGAATAATTCTTTAAAATTTTAAATTATTTTAGAATTTTCAGGTAAGCAATGCTGATTTTAGGGAGCTTTGGTAGCATAGTGGTTACGAATTGGGCTGTGAACCTTAAGGTCAGCAGTTCAAAACTACCAGCTCTTCCGCAGGAGAAAGATAAGGCTTTCTGCTCCCGTAAAGATTTACCACCTTGGAAACCTGGTACATTGTCTCTATGAGTAGGAACTGACTCCACGGCACATAACCACCACCAATACTGATTTTATTGATTAGATGCATTTAAAGGAAGGGAATATTGTTACATATTTAACTTAAAAGACAGAAATGTTCATTTTGTTTTTGGAATCGTGAAGAGGAAGGGAAATTGTTGGTGTTGCTCATTGGTAATTGATTCAATACTGAGTTACCATTAATTGATTAAAATGAGATGAATACATATATCCTTGCCATCTACTATTTAGTTTATGTTAAGAATTTAAATTCTGGTGGCTTTGTTGTTTGTTTTTTCTCACTTGGTGATTTTTTTGTGTGTTTACATATATAACAAAACTAGGAATTCATTGGAGGAGCTCAGAAAAAAAGTAATTTCCTTTTCTTTATGCTCAATTGTTCAATGAGTACCAACTATGTGACTGGTACTGTGTTAGATTCTTGGGTTATGTAAATTATTCTGCCCTTGCCTTTTTAACAAATTTAATAACTCTTTTACTTAAGTTTGACCCTATGACTTTATTTTACCTGTATTCTGAGATGGAACGTTTTTGTTTTTTCCTATTCTGGTTATTTTTTTTTTGTTGCTTTCTTTCTGGACTTGACTTTTTTTTTTTATAACTATAAGATGTTGATGTATCTAAAATTGAGTCAAGTATACCAGGAGTAAGGAGCCCTGGTGGCACTGTGGTTAAGCTCTCAGCTGCTAACTGAAAGTTGGTGGTTTGAGCCCATCAGCTGCTCTTTAGGAAAAAAAAAAAAAAGGGCAATCTTCCTCTGTCAAGATTTCAGCCTTGGAAGCCCTATAGTGTTGATGTGAGTTGAAATGGACTCAGTGATTGATCATGGATTGATTTGGGGTTAGGTATTCCAGGGATAGTTTTCAGGTGAGAGTTGAAGTATCACAAAACAAGAAACAATTGCAAACCCCTTGAAATTTAGTCAGTTCTAACTCATGGTGATCTCATGTGTGCCAGAGTAGAGTTTTTAGTGGCTGATTTTTTTGTTTTGTTTTTTTGGTTAGTAGATCTCCAGGCGCTTCTGGGTAGACTTGAATATCCAACCTTTTGCTTAAAAGCTGGATATGCTAACCATTTTCATCACATTGTTCCTCCAGAGTTGTATTACGGAAAGTTCTATTTTCTAATGTGATCTGTCTCTGTAAGTGTTTTCAAATAACATTTTATGTTTTGGTAGGAAATTTACTCTATTTAAAGTTTTTATGTTTATTGAATTGTGTGGTTTCTGATGATTTCTGTATAGATAATTTTTAAAAGTTAAATTCCTGTTTCCTAAAACAATATCTACTTATTGATTTGTTGATTAAAAAAAAAAATCTCTGAACATACCAGGAGTTACATTTAATGTTTCAAAGCAGTTACCTCTATACCCGTAAGATATCAAATGCTTGTGCTCATTGAGTTTACTAGTTTACCACGAACTTAAGTATGCTTGTACTAAAAAACAGTTTTAGAATACAGTGGGATATGAAATGAGAAGCAAGATTGTATCAGAAGTCTTAATACCTTATAACTTGAAGGAATGTGCTATAATAGGGTCCCCAGTTATTTCTTGATATTATTTCTCTAAATTAGTGTAAAAAAAATTGAGACTTGGTATTACCAAGAAGATATGATGCAGAAATAATTGCAGAAGAAATAAAATTTAGAATCTTCATTGCATATTGTAGAAGTCATCTTCAGAGACTATTACCAAAATTTCTTTGATTTAAATATTCTTAATGAATTTTATTTCTAAAGAGTTTAGACTCTAGAAAAACACATAATATTTTTATATTAGCTTTTTCTGTCTTCATAAAAAGAATTATTGTTGTTAAGTGCCGTGGAGTGGATTCCAACTCAGTAGCGACTCTGTACAGGGTTTCCGAGGCTGTAAATCACTGTAAATCTTTATGGGAGCAGAAAGCCTCATCTTTCTCCTGCAGAACAGCTGGTAGTTTCAAACTGCTGACCTTAAGGTTCGCAGCCTGATTCGTAACCACTACATTACCGGAGCTCCTTAATAATAGAAATTAGGGGCATCTTATATCCTTTTGACCTGGAGTTAGAAATTTTAGAGTTAGATTTGCTATTTGTGTGAGTGGACATTTGAGCTGTTTCCAGTCTTTGATTATTATGAATCAAGCTGCTGTGAGTGTTCTTATATGTATCTGATAATGCCGTATAGACCCTCTTTCTTGGATATATTTCTGGCAGTGAAATTGCTTCCTCATGGGGTAGGCATATTCTTACAGTTTTATTGTTGTGTGCCATCAAGTCGGTCCCGCCATATAACAACCCTGCATAGGTTTTCTGAGGACAGCTGGTGGGTTTGAACCACCAACCTTGTGGTTAGCAGTCCAATGCTTATCCTACAGCACTACACCAGGACTCCAGGAATTATAGCTGTTAAATGCCATCCAGTCGTTTCCAACTCATAGAAATCCTCTCTGTAATAGTGTTTCCTAGGAGTGTCTGGTGAGTTTGAACTTTGGCATTGTGGTTCAAACTGACCTTGTGGTCCAGTGCTTATCCTGTAGCACTACATCTTCAAAGTAATTGTACCAGTTTACTGTTACTAATAATATAAGAAAAATTTATAACCACCCCCCTCACCCCCCCCAAAAAAAATGAGTATGCTATTCCACTCACTCTGCAGTGAAATCGTGATACCCAGTGATTACTTTCATTGCTCTTGTTAAGTGCTGTTGAGTTGGTTCCAACTCATAGTGACCCTTTATAGGATTTCTGAGGAGTGCTGACCTTACTGTTCAAACTGACTTTGTGGCCCAGTGCTTATCCTACAGTGTCACACCAGGACTTCATTTCTTTGACTTACTTTATTTTTCCTGGTATTCCATTATCTTTTAATTCCATCTTTCCACAAAGATTTTGAAGCCCTCTGTGTTTTTTTAAGGAAAGATGCATTTGTTGCTATTTTTTGTTTTCTTTTTTTTCTTTTTTTTTTTTTTTTTCTTTTATTAAATATTAAATATATGAGATCCACTGTGGCATTTAGCTCTCCTCTCTTCTCCTTTTCTTTCTTCCCAATAGTTATCTCACTTTTTTGGTTAAATTAATATTGAGTATTTACAGTTCATTACTCTGGTAGCATAGTGGTTACAAATCGGGCTGTGAACCGCAAGGTCAGCAGTTCGAAACTACCAGCGGTTCCGC
This sequence comes from Chrysochloris asiatica, assembly GCF_000296735.1. Classification (NCBI taxonomy): domain Eukaryota; kingdom Metazoa; phylum Chordata; class Mammalia; order Afrosoricida; family Chrysochloridae; genus Chrysochloris; species Chrysochloris asiatica. The sequence goes on from NW_006408612.1 coordinate 8,041,392, forward strand.
AGGAGAAAGATGAGACGTTTTGCTCCCGTAAAGATTTACAGCCTCGGAAACCCTGTGCAGGGTCGCTATGAGTCGGAACCGACTCCACGCACTTAACAACAGAATGTAAATAGTGTTCTCAGATGAGTGACTTAGTATACTGTGACTACAGTTTTTCTATACAATTTTTTTCTCTTGAGTAAAGAATTTCTTTTCTTTATTTGGTTAGTTTTTTCTCCTCATCCCTGACAAATATAAAACTATGTCTCACAGTGGGCAAACACATCAGGTAATTTATCAGGTCTTTTATTTATTTTTATCTGGGAAATACCACCTTTTGCTTAATTGGAATGGTTTATTTCTCAGCTGGCATCAAAGTGGTTTTCCTGTGATTATGGTTCATTGTCATTCAGGGATCTATTCTGTGCTGGATCCCTTCTTTCCTTATCCTTATTTTTTGTTTCAGTGAAGTACATTCTTCATTAACTTTCTGAGAAAGCATAGACTGATTATCTATGTTCAAATATCTGCTCTATTACATCCTAGCTGTATTCCTTAATCAAATTACTTAACCTCTCTGTTGATCAGTTTTCTCATCTTAAAATAGGGACACTTTATATACCTCATAGAGCAAAATTCTTCTGTAAAAAGGAATATGATATATAGTGTGTGCTAAAAATATTAGCCATTATAATTTTTTTTTTGAAGTTGTCTTCTACATTGCATTTTCTTTGATTTCTTTTGAATTCCTTTTTCTGGGATTTGTTTTATGATTGAGGCTCTGTATTTTAAGATTGAGGCTTTTTCTGAAGTATCTGTTGATATTCACTAATAAGTTTTATTTAGAAATGAGAGTAAAAACTGATGGAGAAATGAGGAGCTTTTAGACTAATTAGACAGTGAGCTGCCATTTTTTTTTTGCCATCCCACCCCCATCCTCAAGTAAACCATTGGTCAGCATTTGTAGGTCTTTTTCCCAAAGAGGTAACCTTATTGTTGAGTTGGTACTGACTCATAGCAAACCTATGCATAATAGAATGAAACACTGCCCAGTCCTGTGGCAACCTCACAATCATAGCTGCATTTGAGCCCATTGCTGCAGTCACTGTTGCAGTTCATCTTATTGGGGGCCTTCCTCTATTTCCATGACCCTCTAGTTTACCTACATGATATCCTTCTACAGGGTCTGATCTCTCCTGACAATTTGTCCGAAGTATGAGAGAATCTTATTGAAAGATTCTCTGGACAAATTATTGAATGATGCAGAAAGCACCAAGAGAAGATGGAAGGAATACACAGAGTCACTGTATCAAAAGGAAATGGTTAATGTTCAACCATTTCAAGAGGTAGCATATATGATCAACAGCCAGTGATAGTGAAGGAGGAAGTCCAAGGTGCATTGAAGGAATTGGCAAAGAACAAGGTACCAGGAATTGATGAAGTAAAAATTGAAATTTTTCAAAAAAGTGAGGCGGCACAGGAGGCACTCACTCATATCTGCCAATAAATTTGGAAGACAACTATCTGGCCGACTGATAGGAAAAGATCCATATTTGTGCCCATTCCGAAGAGAGGGAATGACCCAATGGAATGCGGAAATCATCGGATAATCTCTTTGATATCCCATGCGAGAAAAGTTTTGCCAAAGGTAATACA
>NW_006408612.1:8045455-8046090 GCF_000296735.1 Chrysochloris asiatica
ACGTCTACAATCATACATTGACAGACAATTCCAGAGGTTCAAGCCGGATTCAGAAGAGGCCATGGAACAAGAGATATCATTGCTGATGTGTGATGGATCTTGGCTAAAAGCAGAGAATATCAGAAAGATGTTTACCTGTGCTTTATTGACTATGCATAGGCTTTCGATTGTGTGGCTCATGACAAGCTATGGACAACATTGTGAAATGTGAGTATTCCAGAACACTTAATTGTACTCATGAGGAATCTGTACTTGAACCAAGAAGCAGTTATTTGAACAGAACATGGGAACACTGAATTGTTTAAAATTAAGAAAGGTGTGCGAAAGGTTGTATTCTCTTACCATACTTATTCAACCTGTATGCTGAGCAAATAATTTGAGATGCTGGGTTATATGAAGAAAAACGTGGTGTCAGGATTGGAGGAAGACTCATTAACAACCTGCAATATGCAGATGATACAACCTTACTTGCTAAAAGTGAAGAGGACTTAAAGCATTTACTGAGGAAGATCAAAGAGCACAGCCTTCAGTATGGATTACATCTCAATGTCAAGAAAACAAAAATCCTTACCACTGGACCAGTAAACAACATTCTTATCAACGGAGAAAAGATTGAAGTTGTCAAGGACTTCATT
>NW_006408612.1:8049380-8069487 GCF_000296735.1 Chrysochloris asiatica
AGCCGCTCCGCGGGAGAAAGATGAGGCTTTCTACTCCCGTAAGGATTTACACCCTTGGAAACCCTGTACAGGGTCGCTATGGGTCGGCTCCGACTCGAAGGCACTTAACAAGAACAACAACAACAACAACAACAACAACAACAGCATAAATCAATTTGATGGCAATGAGTTTGGTATAACTTAATATCAGGAAACGTACACCTCAGGGCTGTATCTTTTCATCATACTTTTTCAATTTTTAGTGTAGTGGTTATGAATCTGCCTGCTAACCTCAAGGTCGGAAGTTTGAAACTACCAGCCATTCTGTGGGAGAAAGATGAGGCTTTCTGCTCCCATAAAGATTTACAGCCTCGGAAACCCTGTGCAGGGTCATTATGAGTTGGAACTGATCCACGATACTTAACAACAACAACAACAACTCAATTTGTATGCTGAGTAGACAGTCTGAGGGGGCTTCAGAAAGTTCATGGAAGAATTCCATTATCCTTTAGTTTTAGCTTTGTCTCTTATACGTGTGACCAGTTCTTGCAGAATGACATCATGCTTCGTGAAGTTAGAAGGCCAGTGGAAAAACAGAAAGTGCCTTAGTGAGAAGGTTTGATACAGTGTCTGCCAGTAAGGACTGGACTGCTTATTGCAAGGTTTACAAGGTTGGTGGGTCAAACCCACCAGCCACTCCTCAGTTTCTGTGAGTCATAACTGACTTGATGGCACTTAACAGCAACAAGCATTCCTGGAAGAATTTTGAGATGTCCAGTTTCCACCTTGTTAAAGTGGCAGCTTTTGCATATGGAGGGACTAAATGTTCTCTGAGTTTTGCAGAAAAAAAGAAATCTGAAGGGACATGATTAGGACTGTAAGCTGAATGGGTAAGATGTCCCAATAAAATTATTGTAGGACAGACAGCCCTTGCTACCTTCGAAAAATGAGCATGATAAAAAATAATTTCTTGGTTCAACTTTCCTGACCTTTTTTTCAGCAGTGTAGTTGGAGGTTTCTGAAAACTTCTGCATGATTTAAAAAAAAAAAATCTGATTGTCTTTTGTTCTTTGAGAATATCAAGTTTACCCGCGAGGAGTGCCATAAAACAATGGTTATAGTCTTATGAGTTGACCTCTGTGTCCTGAATTAAGTGACCCAGCAGATCCCCTCAGAAGCTTCTAATTTGACTGGGCCTTTTTTTGTGTGAAGACACACACCTTCATGAGACAAAGACAAAGTATATTAACAAGAACTTGTCTAGCCATCCACAGTTCACAGAGACATATTTAGACAGGCTTTGTGTGGAATGAACCTGTGTATGTATAACCAGGAACCCTAGTAGCAATGCTTTTTGACTTACCTTTGTATTTTCCAAGTCTGTTTTAGTTTTAGATTTTTACTATGATCTTGAAGACAGTTCTGAAAATGTTTTGCTTTTGTGTATTTACTGTTTGCATGAAAACATTATTTGTGACATCAAATTTTGTGAACTTCAGATTAGTTCACAAAATCCCCTTTGAATCAGTCATGAGAGTAATTTGTAATAAATGCTGTATAATTAATGTTCAGTTAACCAGAATTACACCATAAATTGAGGTCCGTGGTAAGTTAAATGTTGTTAAGTTGGTCAAAATTAAATGACTGTCTCCATCAGTTTGTTAAAAGATTTCAATTTATATTTCATCTATTCCTGGTTCCTTGTTCTTTGCCAGTGACTAGAGTGCACCTTGGACTTCCTCCTTCAGGACCACTGGCTCTTGATCATGAAATGGTTGAACATCAAGCATTTCTTTTTGGTACAGTGACTCTGTATTCCTTCTATCTTCTTTTGATGCTTTCTTCATCATTCAGTATTTTGCCCACATAATCTTTCATTATACTGCAAGTTGAGGTGTTAGTTTTTCCCTTAGTTCTTTCAGCTTGAGAAATGCTGAGCTCTTCTTCCCTTTTGCTTTTCTCATTCCAAGCCTTTGCACATTTTGTTATAATATTTGACTTTGTTTTCTCAAGCTGGCCTTTGAAATTTTCTGTTCAGCTATTTTATCTCCTTCATTCTTCTTCCATTTGCTTCAGCATCTCTATGGTGAGCAAGTTTCAGAGTCTCTTCTGAGATTCATTTTGGTCTTTTCCTTTTTTTTTTTTCTATTCACAATGGAAAAGCTCCAGTCCATCTTTTAATCGTTGTTTTTTTGTTTTGTTTTGTTTTTGAAAAATTCCTGGCATCACAGAACTAAACTGAAATGTATTAATATTCCACTCTTACATATCCATGACAAACAGAAAAAAAGTTCATGAGCCAAAAAAAACAAAAACACAAAACAGGGAGAAGCTTATAAAACTAAATATGGACCTCAACATTAACAGCTCAACAGAGAAAGGAATTAAAACACTTTAATTAAAAAATCACAAGTGGATGATAAAGTGTAGAAACTGAAAATTTACAAACTATTTAAAACCTGGAATCGCTGACTGTTCAGAAACTACACAGATGGATCATGGGTGGTGGTGAACAGCAGAAAGGGTTTATGGATGAATCTGCATTGTTCTAGCTGCTCCCCATGCCACCCGTCTCTGAGGAAAGCCTGACATTGATTAGATATTGAGCCAGACTAATGCTGGCAGCAGATCCAGTGATGGTAACCTGCCTATCAGTAGATCCTTCCATTGGGTTCGCAATTTTGATCTGTGCCCCAGACATCTGACGGATCTCATTGATTTTGGAGCCTTGACGCCTGACTATGCAGCCAATCAAATCATTTGGAATGGTGAGTTCATGAGAAGTAGTCTGAGCAGATGCATCCAAACCTGCACTGAATCCGGTGTTGCCATGTGTCATAGGAAAATGAGACTGTTACATTGCCAACTGGTGCAGCTTAGTCAAATCTGGCTGTGGAATGGCATACTGTCCTTGAATGGTATAGGCCTCTAGAGATGGTCCCTCCAGGTCAGGGTTGAGGCACATGGACGGGGTGGTGTGGGGAAAGCTCTCACTGTCGCTGCCTGTGCTGTACCTGTCCTGACCACCTGCAAAGATGACTGGAGAACTGGACAGCTTGGGCCGGTACGGGATGGTCACGCCCTTCGTGGGAGACTGGGAGAGAGTCTCCAAGATGACCACGCAGATCTGTTTAACACACTCAATGATGGATTGCGGAATGCCAGCAATCGTGATGGCCCGCTCAGTTGAGTTGGGAAGCATATCCCCTGCCACGTGGACCTGAGCCCCAGTACTCTCTCTTATTTCCTTGATCTTGCAACCACCTTTCCCAATGAGAGAGCCACACTGACTATCAGGAACAACCAGCTTCGGGGTAACTGGAGGTCTACAGGCAACTGTGCTATTGGTCATAGAGCTGCTGATATCCTCTTCCAGTTTGTCAATGATCGTAGCAAACGCTTTAAAGATGGCATTAGTGGGTCTAGCCAAAGTGATAATTCTCTCAGGACAATTTCCTTCTGAGATGTTGATAGTGCACCACTCTCTTCATGCATCTTCTTAACTGATTCTCCTTTCTTTCCGATGATACTGCCAACTTCCTTTCCATGCATAAGTAGCCGGATAGTGAGAGTGACATTTAATCCACCTTCAATCACACCGGTGTCCATGTCGAGCAATGTTCTGGGGAACTGGACTTTGAGTGGTCAAGTCATTGGTCACTGCAGGCGCGAGGCAACTGAGGGGGGAAAAGGGGAGTGGGCGGGAAGGGGAAGGGGGGTGCGGAACAATAGGGGCAGGCGGGAAGGCGGAGGAGGAAGGGGGAAAGAGACCCCGGGGCGTGTGGAGGGCGCAGGCAACAGCTGCTCCGGCTGCTGCCTCTGCTGGTCTGGGCCCTTTTGCTTTCTTCTGTATGATGTTCTTGATATCATCCCACAACTCTTCTGATCTTCGGTCTTTAGTGTCTAATGCATCAAATCTGGTCTTCAGTTGACTCTAAATTCAGATGAGATATATTCAAAGTCATATTTTGGCTCTCGTGGACTTGTTTTACTTTTCTTCAACTTCAGCATGAACTTGCATATGGCCGTGTTTTGGCTGATGATATGGAGCTTTTCACCATCTCTTTCCACAGATGTAGTCAATTTGATTTCTGTGTACTCCGTCTGGTGAGATCCATGTGTATAGTCATCTTTTTTGTTGTATAGAAAAGGTACTTGCAGTGAAGAAATCATTGGTCTTGCAAAATTCTATCATGATCTCTCCAGCATCATTTCTATTTACAAGGCCCTGTTTTTTAACTACTAATCCTTCCTGTTTTTATTCAGCCTTTGCTTTCTTATTGCTTGTAATTATCAATACATATTGATTGCAGTGAATCGCAAGGTCAGTTTGAACTATAAGATTGGCAGTTCAAACTAACCATCCATTTCTAGGAAACCCTACACAGGATCACTATGAGTCAGAATCAACTCGACGGCACTTTAACCAACAAAAACAACAATCCAAAATACTAAGATTCTATTTTATGGTTCACTTTGACTGCTGTAGCTATAATCCTTTCTACATTCTCTTCAGCAGGAGAAAAGAGAAGGTCTTGAAGCTTTACATGTGTTTTAAAAGCTGACTATAATATTCCATGGTTTGTACTTAACCAAATTTTAAGAATGTCCATGTCATAAACTATTCCTCAAAAATATGATATATTTTTTTAAATAATGTTGTTGAGGAGTAGTTTATGATAAGGAGAAATGATCATATTATGAAATTAAGTGATTAAAAAATATAAAATGTTAGTTACCAAATCACACTAATTCACATTTAAATATTTTTAAGATACCAGTGAACTCTTTGGCAGACCCATAAGCCTGCTTACTTCACTTGTTTCTTCTGCTCTTGCTTCTTGGCAAACTCTTTTTCTCCATCTGCAAGATTTATGTATGGTTTTTCTATAAACCTATTTAACTGGGGAGGTACTAAGTTACAGTGGCTGTAATTTACCTCATACAAAATAGAAAGCAAAACATTTATTTATTTTTAAACTGAGGAAAACTATTACCCCCGTATTAAGAGCTTTAGTAATGCATCGAGGTAAGCACTAGTCTGCTAACCACTAAGTTGGAAATTTGAACCCACTAGCTTATCTGTTGGAGAAAAACGATGCTTTCTGCTTTTGTAAAGATTTATAGGTTTGAATACCCTGTGCAACAGTTTCACTCTGTCGTATAGGGTCCTGGTGTGGCGCTGTATAATAAGCACTGGACCAAAAGGTCAGTTTGAACCATCAGGTCCGTGATTTAAGCTCACCAGCCACTCGGAAGCCATATACAGAGTTGCTGTGAGTTAGAACAGACTCAATGGCACTTAACAATTTAAGGTTACTATGAGTTGGAATCAATAAGATGATAGATTTGACTTTTGGATTCTCCTTTATTATTAGATATTGGAGTTTCTTATAAAACGTTTGTTATTTCTTTAAATAAGTGAAAATAAATAATTTAGGCCTTAAAAATGAATTAACGTAGATGTGACAATGAGCATTACATTGGTGAGAACACCGAAGAAGCAGAATAACATTTCAGAGTTTTTTCCCTAAGAAAATGACACACAGAGGGCTAGAGCTGATAGTGAAGCATCCAGCTGATATGAAGTGAGAGGTCTCGTACAAGAACACCCAAACTTGCAGACCTAGTGTCAATGGTTTGGTAATCGAAACTCGACTAGAGGAAGATAATAAAAAAGAAAACAAGTTTTGATAAACAAGGGTAAATTGCTACAATTTGATTAACTTAACCTATATTTGAGGAGGTTTATTATTGTTACGTGCTATCGAGTTGGTTCCAACTCATAGCGACCTTATGCACAGCAGAATGAAACACTGCCTGATTCTGGGCCAACCTCACTATTGTTGCCACACTTGAGTCCATTGATGCTTCTACTTAGCCATTCCATCTCGTTGGGGGTCTTCCTCTTTTCATTTTACCCTCCACCTGACCAACATGATATCCTTCTCCAGCGACTGGTCCCTCCTGATGATATGTCCGAAGTATAAGAGACGAAGTTTGGCCATCCTGGCCTATAAGGAGCACTCTGGCTGCACTTCCAACATGGATCTGTTGGTTCTTTTGGCAGCCTATGGCACTTTCAATATTCTCCTCCAGCACCATAACTCAAATGCATTGATTCTTCTATGGTCTTCCTCATTTACTGTCCAGCTTTCGCATGCATATGAGGTTATTGAAAATACCATGGTTTGGGTCAGGCGTACCTTAGTCTTTAAGCTGACATCTTTCCTCTTCAACACTTTAGAAAGATCTTGTGTAGCAGATTTGCCTTATGCAATACGTCCTTTGATTTCTTGACTGCTGCTTCCGTGAGTATTGATACTTGATCTAAGAAGAATGAAGTCCTTGACAACTTCAATCTTTTCTCTGTTAATAAGAATGTTGTTTATTGGTCCAGTGGTGAGGATTTTTGTTTTCTTTACATTGAGATATAATCCATACCAAAGGCTGTGTGTGGTCTTTGATTTTCATCAGTAAATGTTTCAAGTCCTCTTCACTTTCAGCAAGCAAGGCTGTATCATCTGCATATCGCAAGTTGTTAATGAGTCTTCCTCCAATCCTGATGCTACGTTTTTCTTCATATAACCCAGCTTCTCGTATTATTTGCTCAGCATACAGGTTGAATAAGTATGGTGAAAGAATACAACCCTAGCTCAAAATACCAACAGAGAGGGAAGTAGTCTTCACATCCAATAGCAATGCTGTTCCCTCTGTATACAGGGTGAATAGGGATGGGCAACTTAGACACTGGATGCCAAAAATGAGGGGGCGATAAAGGCACAAAGTGATTGGCTTACAAGGTTTTAAGAGGGAGTTTAGTTTAAGAGTGTGTGGGAAAAGATAAAGTCCTCACTGAATAGTTTTCATCTTGTCTCGATGGGTCTGGTAAAAAGAGATGTGGATAAGATTCTTATGATTCAGTAGTAAGTAATTATTATCATGACTAATTGCAACTGTCACAATTGTAAAGGTAGAAGTTTTGTAACAAAAATGGGGAAGTAGTTAATCTTACAGTCCAGAAACACAGCGCCCTAGGACCATCAAGGGAGAAGAGCACAAGCAGAATGCAGGACCCTATCTAGAGAAGCAGTGACACCAGAAAAGGAGGCAGAGATAGGGACAAGGAGAGAGGGAGCAGCTGAGGACTCTAGATTCATGGTAAGAGAGGAACTGAAAGCTGGCTGCCAGGAGGTAGACTTGCAGAATGTGCCTTTTGGTGGGGTAAATTATTATATATGCCTGAGTGTTTAAAAGAAAAAAAACAAAACAGCTACAATAAATCTAGAGAAATACTGTTAACTGATGATACATGGAGGGGATTATAATCACTGTAATGAAACAAAGTGTATGATTTGTTGAATGTAAAACTGATGTTCTGCCCTGTAAACTTTCACTCAATTCACAATAAAAACGTAAAAAGAAGAGAAAGACAGTGATCCTGGGAAGAGTAGTGGGACTAAGCAATCGCTTATAAAATGTGGACTTTGGTGATCTGCTAACGAAACTGGACATAATATATGTGCAATGGCTGACTTACATAAACTAATACAGTAAAGGAAGTATAGATAATTTACATTTTCTTCCATAAATCTGAAGAAATGCTTTAAATTTCTTATATCTAAAGGAGCTCTGGTATCGTAGTGGTTATGAATTGGGCTGCGAACCTCAGGGCCAGCAGTTTGAAACTACCAGTTGTTCCGTGGGAGAAAGATGAGGGTTTCTGCTCCCGTAAAGGTTTACAGCCTCGGAAACCCTGTACAGGGTCGCTGTGAGTTGGAACTGACTCTATAGCATATGCCGACAGTGTCTAAATCAGTGATTTTTTAATACTAACATGACATTTTGTGTTTGGAAAATAAATCCCTTACTTTAAATTGATTTATTCTTCCACAATAGTGTTACTATATCAACTCTTCAGTTTGGAAAAAGAAAAGCAGTTGTGTTGAAATATGTTTATGCTTTCATTAGATTTTTACTGTAGTTCTCTTGATTACAGGCCTTTTTGCAAATGTGTAATCTGCCTGTCAAAGTGGTTTGTAGATCAAATGCAGAATACATGTCTCCATCTGGTAAGTGATTACTTTCTTCTTTCTCATTTTTCTTCATTAATAAAAATATTGATAGAATCCATTTTGTATCCAAGAATTAAAAATGCTTAATTTTGGAGGCCTTTTGAGGGAATTTTGCTCAGTTTTATGAAATACCAGTTGCAGACTTGAAAATTTTGGGATAGGTGTGCCTATTCCTTTCAACTCTAGGCAGAGATGGTTACTGGAAATTTTTTTGTTGTTTTTACTTTTTTTGCCCTCGTAACGCTACTCTGGTAGCATAGTGGTTACGAATCGGGCTGCGAACCTTAAGGTCAGCGGTTCGAAACTACCAGCCGCTCCACGGGAGAAAGATGAGGCTTTCTACTCCCGTAAAGATTTACACCCTCGGAAACCCTGTACAGGGTTGCTATGGGTCGGACCCGACTCGATGGCACTTAACAACAACAACAATGCTTTAACTAAAATTTCAGTTTTTCGGCTACTTTTTATAATCAGTACTGCCTTTTCTTCAGTGTCACTGAAGTAGATTAAAGAGCCATTTAAAATAAATTATGATTGAAATAATTTTTACCATAAAAATAAGTGCCATAAAGCTGATAAGTTAAAGGGATATTAAATATACTCAGTGTGCATTGTGGTAGTTCTGGCTTTGCTAGAGCAGTAATAACACATAGAATCCCTCCTTTATGAGTAAATCCAAATGAGTTTAGCCGTTTGGTATAAAAGTGTTACATTACTTTTCAGGGAGACAATCTATTTGTTCATTATACAAAAACACTTTTTAAAGTCTTTAAGTTCTTAAGGGTGATAATGAATTGTCAAATGGTATGAAAATATGCTGAAAATTCTAGATGATTGCATCTACTAGGGGTCTTCAAAACCTTTGTAAAAAAATGGAATTAAAAGATAGTGGAATTTTTCCATGAACTCTTTGAATCCTCTTGCATATTTATAGGTTTATGAATATATATGTATCTATACACATATGTTTCCATAAGAGAATTTATAGGCTTAGAAACCTAAAAACATATTTTAGTCTTTTATAGATCATTCGATGACTCACTCTGGGCTGATATTATATATGTTTTTATACACTTTACTGAATTCTGGCTATATGAATTATATTGCTTTATTTCCATCTTTTTCCTCTATGTAATCATATAAAAAATTGTTTAGGTGTATACATAAAATGACCAGTAAGCTAGTTCTAATATGGCGATAAGTGATACAGTTCATCCAGCTGTTTCCTAAAATGACTATACTGTACTTAATACTACCAGGTGTTGTTAAGTGCCATTGAGTCTTGAGTTGGTTTCAACTCATAGTGGCCCTATATAGGGACTCCAAGGAGCGGCTGGTGAGCTTGAACTGCTGACTTTGCAGTTTAAACTGACCTTGCCAGATAGTTATCTTGTTGTAGACTGTATGAAAAACAGACAGCTATTACAGAGGCATAAATATATAGCCATAGAAGTCTCCTGATGTGAACTTGTAGGATAAACACTGGATTGCTTGAACCAAAAAGCTGGTGGTTCAAATCTATGAGCCGTTTCTTGGTAAAGCCTACACAGGGACGCTATATCAGAACCAACTTGATGACACTTAACAGCCACTCCTACAGGAAATGAAAATGCACTTTCCAGTAGGATATTTAAAATTTATTATGTCTCAAATGACTTTTTCCTTTCATAATTTTGAGTAATTGTGGAAGCATTTTTTACTTTAATGTGCTTATTTGATCTTGTAGATTTTTAAAGCAGAGAGTAGTCAAAAGACCTCTTGGTTAAGATTTAGGAAAATTATATGGTATCCTTCTATGACTTTGTCACATATTAACTATTTCCCTGGGATTCCCGCCCCCCCCCCGGCACCTCAATGACAGCTTCTGTAGTATGAAGTGATTGGGCTAGAGGACACCCAAGATCTATTCTCTGAATCTGCATAGTGTCCTGGCAACATGTTCTTGCTTTTCTGTAAAAGTAAAGATTCTAAAAGTGATTTTTCCGCCTAAAATGAAAACATGGAGAATGACCTTTGATGGTGCCAAAGAATAACTGTCTCACTGTGCTTTTCCTTGGTACTTGCAGTAACAAAGACTTAACATTGGTTTCATTTTAAGTAAGATTAGTGACAAAAAACATTATTTACTAATAATTTGTTGCTTGGACTTCTGGTGTGGCATTGTGGGAAAGCATTGAACTAGTAACTGAAAAGTTGGTGGTTTAAACCTACCAGCTCTACTTCTTGGAAACCCTATACAGGAATCACCCGAAGGCACTTAACAGCAACAACAAAACATTGGTTGCCTTGATTTGTATATACCTGCTTCTAGTTAGAGATATTTTGGATGAATACTCACTGCCTGCTAATGCTGCTTCCCTGCTGTAGCATCTGTAATACTTAACATATTTGTAAGAAAAGGAAGGACAGAAACAAAGCAAACTCTTTCAAGCACTCCAAACTGTCAGATCAAAAACCCAAACCCACTGCCATGGAGTTGGTTTCATCTCACAGTGACCCTATTTAAGGGAGCTTCAAAAATTTTGTAGAAAAACTCTACTACCTTTTAATTATAAATCTCCACAAACTTTTTGAAGCTTCCTTGTATGTTGAAAATGAGAAATACTCTCAAAATGCTAATACTTCAGAATACTGAGAGAAACTCTCATTCTCAGATCATTTTATCTCAGAGAACCTATACTATTTATGTAAAATAGTGGCTGCAAGATTTATAAAGAGGCAGGGGAAAGGAATGTCAGTTCAGTGCTCTTACATTGGTAACATGGAAGTATCTTCTGACTGCATCTATTGAATTGTTGTGTTCCAGAAGGCCTGCCTTTCCTTTGTAATGCATGTTATCCTATGGATGCAGAGGAAGCTTTTGTTGCTGCTGTGCACCTCCTCCATTACCCTTAGGCTGACTGAACCAGAGAGAGTGAATCTATTGAAAAGGAGCATGAAGAAGCCTGCTGTTAGTGTGAACTCTGTTTGAACTAGGTCTGACAGCAGGTTTCATCTTTTGACTTTTAGGATGGACTTTCTTGCTATTTGGAGACTTTTTTTTTTTCATCATCTCTGACAATTTTATCAAATATTAGTATGTTTTCAAATGAGATGCTACTTTTTCAGCATGAGATTTATTTAGAGAAACCAACTTTTTGAGCATGATGCTTGTTCTTTTTCCCCACATTTATTGGGAACATGCTTCGTGTTATTAAACTCACAAACTAGCATGCCTTCAATAATTGTTAATTCTCCTAATTCTTGATATTTTTGAACCAAAGAAATATTTTAATGTAGGTGTGCTTTAAATATTGAGCTTAATGGGAATCAGATATTTAAAATTAGAAGATGTAAAAGGAGGAGGTTTCTTAAATGTAACAGTTTAAAATACAGATTGAGTCTCTGTACTCTGAAGAGAAAACCTAGTTAGGTTTCTTTGAAATTTATCACTGGTCATGAACTATTGTCTTAGTTTAGTAATTTGGATGATTAGTACTTAATGCTTTATAGTGATTCACTTGTGTTAGCTCTGAAAAGAGAATATTGTGTGATCTGTTGGTATATCCAAGTAAAGAATTCAAGAAATGAATCTACATGTTCTTTTTGTTTGCTTGTTTTTAAAATTAGTCAGTAACCAGTTTTTAAAAATTTTTTTACTAAACTTAACATACATTTGACTACAATTTTCAAAAGTTTTAATTTCGTGAAGTGTGTGTTAATAAAATATATCCTAAATTTGTGTTGATTTCCTTTTGTTAATATAAACTTTAATTTGCTAAGTGTTTTCATGCATTTTTTTCCTCAACAGGTAAAGTACCTTTTATTCATGTGGGAAATCAAGTAGTATCAGAACTTGGCCCAATAGTCCAATTTGTTAAAGCCAAGGTAATAAAAAAGATATTAAATGGATTTGATTACAGTGACTCTTAAATAACCATTCATCATTCTTTAGTGTGTCTGTTCACAGTTACATTGATTTTAACCTAGTTTTATAAAATGCCAATATAAACTGCTGGAAAAGTAATTCTAAAATTAAAGTATCTCTTTCCTCCCACCTCCCACCTCCCCCCCCCCCACCCCCCCATTGTGGCACAAGAGGTAGCTTGATCTTCCTAAAATGGTAGCTAATTTCCCAATTTATGGTTATGAGAAGTTTGGTCATAATTGAAAACTTAGATTGTTATATAATAGCAGATTAACTCTTGAGAAAGGAGATAAATAAGATATGTTTAAAAGTTGAATATACTAATCTAGTCATTTAAATTATTCAACTTTTCATTTATTCAGTTTAGATTTTAATAGTTATGTAAGGACCACTGCCATTGATGTTTTGTTGAACCACCCTTCTGAAACGTTCTGTACGCATATATGTAGTTAAGTGCAGTCGAGTAGATTCTGACTCATAGCAACCCTGTACAGGATTTCGGAGGAACAGCTGGTGGGTTTGAACCACTGACCTTATAGTTCACAGTCTAGTGCTGATCCTACAGTGCCACATACTATTATGATCGCTAGTACCACAGTGGACTAAGCATTGATCTGTTACCCAAAAATTGGTGGTTTGAATCCACCAGTCACTCCTTGGTCAGAAGATGAGTCCAGTCTGTTTCATAAAGATGGATAGCCTCTGAAATTCTCTGGAGCAGTGCCGGTTTTCTCTTATTGGGTAACTCTGATTTGAAATGAACTCAATGACAGTATGTTTATTACATGTTATTCTGCACCCTACCTTTTAAAATCATCAGTGCGAGGGGACTCAGAAAGTTCATAGAAAAATGGAGTGAAAAGGTAATGGAATTTTTCTCAAACTTTTTGAAGCCCCCTCATGTTTGACATTTTTCTATTTTAGTGATTATAATTGTATATCAACCTTTTAAATTGTTTGGATGTGTTGTAATTTACTTTCTCAAGACTTTATTGATGGGCATTTAAGTTGTTGCCAGTTGTTGTCTTTTATAAGAAATACTAAGATAAATATTCTTAAACATAAGCATTTGCACATTTGACTGATTGTCTCCTTAGGATAAATTCCTAAGAGTGATACTGAATGATAGTGCCATGTCATAATATATTCACTTAAAAATTTTATATCTGATTGTCAGATTGAAGTAAAGTTTATATTTTCTTATGTATCTATCACTTACTAGTGTATTGTTGTTAGTTGCTGTTGAGTTGATTCCAAATCTTTTCATTGGCCACTTTATAGTATAAGCAATACATGTGAATATTTTAGCATTTCTTTTATTATAAATAAATTTAATGTCTTTATAAAAAACAAACTTTACTGACCATTCTGTTTTTTCTTTTGTGAAATAATTATTAATGTAGTTTTTTCCATTGAAAGATATATTTTTATAGTGTAAAATAATTGCTAGTAATGAATATTTTACAGTGATAGTAGAATATTAAATATGTCTTCATGTAAAATAATTTTGTCTTAGGAGCAATTTTGGAAATGAATCCATTGGACATCTCTAGTAGAAACATTGATGTTATATTACTTGATAGCAAGCTAGCTGAAAGTTTTTGTATATTTAATATGATACTCTAAAATTTTTAAAAATTCCCTTTAGGGCCATTCGCTTAGTGATGGGCTGGATGAAGTCCAAAAAGCAGAAATGAAAGCCTACATGGAATTAGTCAACAATATGCTGTTGACTGCAGAGGTATAATACAAGATTATAGGGCTTAAAAGTAAGCTTTTCCCTCCATAAAATAAAATCTTTCTTGTGTGTTAGTTTAGAGTTATTGAGAAATTTAAAATAAGAAAAGGTCAAGCAGTTTTAGGGCTAAGCTGCTTATCTACATTATGTGATCATTATCTTTGAATAAGTTCCGTGACATTTTCAGTTCTAGTTTTTCTATTTATAAAATACAGTGATTCTTGCCCCCACTATTTTACAAAACGTCAGTATTGTGACGTTTCTTAAATAAGATCTATAAAATACTTTGATATATAAAGATGTATTATATGAATAAAAAATAAAAGTCTCCCCATTAAATTTAATGATTCTCCATAGCTTTGTTAGCTGGGGGAATAAACCTCTCATCGGTGACTTTTTTAAAGTTGGCTTATAAAAAATTACCATTGCAAGAAATAACTTTTTAAATCTGGTTTCCTTTTGGTATTCTGAAGTTCTCGTGACTGTTCTTTTGTTCCTAGTTGTATCTTCAGTGGTGCGATGAAGCTACAGTAGGGGAGGTGAGTGGTTCTGCAGCATTTATCTTAATTAAAATTTAATGAGAAAACACTTTTGCTCAGAATCGCAAGTCCCTGCTCATAAATGAAACATTGTGGTTTATACCATTAGTGCTATAGTTTTTCACTTACTTTAATTTTGCTTGCACATACAACTTAGGGAAGCTATGTGTCATTGTTTGATATAACTGGTAGCAAAGTACATAAATGTTTATATATTTTTAAAGTGAATGGTTTAAAATTTTAATTTTTTAGACTGCAAGTTATGTAATTTTGGATTTTCTTCATATTGCTCCATTTGTGTTCTCTGAAAATATATTTCTGTCAGAATTTTATTTGTAAAACCAGTCTTTGTTTTTAGGAGGAACAGTGTTTCTAACAAAATCTTTTTGCTTTAGATTACTTTTCCTAGGTTTGGATCGCCTTACCCTTGGCCTCTGAACCGTATTTTGGCCTATCAGAAACAGTGGGAAGTGAAACGCAAGATGAAAGCTATCGGATGGGGCAACAAGACTCTGGATCAGGTCAGTTCAGTTGACAAAATGAACCCTCAACTTACAGACACTAAAAATTTATTCTTTGTGTTGATATTCCTTTTAAAAATTTCTGCATAATGTAAAATTAGCAAAATAGTTGTGAAATATTCTAACATGAAGTAATTATTGTATAATTTATTTTATAAAAATCACACATGCTTAATGTAAAAAAAAAAAAAAGTATAATAGAAAAGTTTAAAGAGAATATAAATGCTACTGAGATTCTTCCACCTAGAAGTTGCCACTGTTAACAACTTGTGGAGAATATTCTCCTAGGTGTATCTTAATAGCATTTTCCTTAAATGAGATCATATTATACCTGCCACTCTATAGCCTATACATTGTGGGCCTCTTTTATGTCAGTAAATATAGATTTGCAGTATCAAGGCTTTGGGAAGAAGCAACAACCCTCTAATTCAATGCTTAGTATATGTATTTTTCTTTGGTCCTAAATTTACTGAAGTAGCACAATGTAAAAAATGTGTATCTTGTCAAGGTCATGTGTTTGAGCATCATTAAGCTAATCAATCTCTCTCTCTTTCCCCCTAATCCTAAACAGCCATCTCACTGATGTGTGCCATTGGCCACAAGGGGGATTGAGTAAATGAATAGAGAATGGCGTAAATAAAACCCATCACTACTAGTGGGAAAGCAAATCAAATGGTTTTACTCATGCATGGTAGGTCAGCAGCGTCACTTAGGAAGCAGATTATTTTGTACATGCAAAGTCATTTGAAATTATGGGTTAAGAAAACATTTTTATGTGGGGAGTAGAGTCTTGAGAGAAAAGCTTTCTCAATGTTAACTCTAACATTGTTACTTAATTGTACTTGTACTTAAAGAACATTCACTCTAAATTTTTCTTCTAGTTTCTTATATAAAAAGTAGTTTATGCTATATAATAGTCTAGGATTCCTGGTGTGGCACTGTAGGATCAGCACTGGACTGTATACCACAAGATCAGCAGTTCAAACCCATCAGCTACTCCTCAGAAACCCTCTATAAGGTCGACGGTACTTAATAACAACATACATAGTCTACAACATACATAGTCTATAATCTCTTGAATATATTATAAGAAGTAAATCTCATTTGTTTTTTGTTGTGAAATGTGAATGAAGTTAAGCTTGCACCATCTTTATTGTTTTGCTCATTTAAAGATATTTTTTTGTATGTGATTTGTTGCTTGTGTTAGGTCTTAGAAGATGTAGACCAGTGTTGTCAAGCTCTTTCTCAAAGACTGGGAACACAACCATATTTTTTCAATAAGCAGTAAGTAATTTTAGTTTTTCTTTATTTTTAGGTTACGAGTTTCTTTTGTGATAGAGAATTGTTTTTTTCGCAAGAAGAGACCATTAATAAACAGCCAAATTGTCCTTTTTTAAACATTATTTTTGTATAAGCTTAATAAATTAGATAATGTGTATGAAACTGAGTTATAATTCAATGGGTATTTATAACTTATGAAAAGATGTAGTTCTTCAAAATTTTATGTTTATACTCAATTGTACATTTTTTGTTGTTGTTTTGTTTTTTTAAGCAATTCTTATGTGCCAAGCATATAGTGGTAGGTTCTGGAAGAACAAGCATTCTCAAATGCAGTTCTTGCTATTAGGAATTTCTCCTAAGGTCAGATATGTATACCAGGCATTATTTTATAATATGATAAGCCTTGGAAATCCTATACAGGGTCACTCTGAGTCAGAATCAGCTGGATGGAACTTAACAATAGCAACAAGGTTCTAATAAGGGTAATTTGAGGTGTTATATACGGAATTATGAACTCTTACCAAGATTCTGAACTTGTAAAGTACTTTTAAAGCTTCAAGATGCTGCTAGTGTAACTACAGGTTACACTGTATGAGACCATACTCAGGGAACTAGAAAAGTGAATAAAGCTATTAAATAATAAACAGTATTATTGAGTGGACATGCACTGTTATGCACTTATCTCTTTAAAATGAATGAAAGCATTTTTAAAGTATAGAAATGGATATGAAGGATATAGGTTAAATAAATACGTGTTACTATATTTATGTAAACAAAAGAATTATATTTCATAGAGACAGAATTTTTTGCAACATAAAAAGAATCTCTAAAACAAGTAAAAATGGATTTTCCTCTTTATTATAAACATTTTTATAACATTAATGTATCAGAATCAGTTATCCTGATCCAGTTGAATATGAGTTTAAATTAGCATAATTTCAGTGGTTTCCTTAGAAATTCCGACCTTCTCTTCTTGGCTTTTTAACAAAAATGTCTTTATTTATGGATTACTAATAAGTTTTAAAAGGCTTTATATGCTATTATTTTATCTTCAAAGGCATGATCTTCTGTAGCCATATCAAACTTCATTTAGTAGAGATAGGATAATTTGTACTAAGAATGACTAAGATGATGCCTTAGAAATATGTAAATTATATTATTGTAGAGTTGTTGTTATTTAGTGCCTTTGAGTTGGTTTCTTACTCATAATGATCATGTTTAAGTTTTCTGAGGAGTGGCTGGTGAATTTGAACCACCGACCATGTACTTCAAACCAACCTTGCAGTCCAGTGCATTATCCCACAGTGCCACACCAGGACTCCTTATTCTATAGTAATGTGTAATGTATACTATATATAATTGATATTACTAAAATTTAGAGTTCACTGATCACTACAGCAGAAAGTTCACAGAGTTCAAGCCATGAAATTCTGGTAGGTAAAGCCTCTGATGTTTGCTACGCAGATTCTCTAACACAAAAGAAATTTATCCAAATGTTAGTGCCAGTCACTCTTATTCTTTCTGAAATAGGAGTCCTTTTGAGTTGAAAAGCTCAGAAGGGGTGTGTTTCTGTGTTTGAAGTGCATCATTCTGTTTAACAGTTAGTTTTGTCATGCATACTGTCTTCAGGGGAGGCCTGGGGAATAGATCTAACTTGTTTTCTCCTTGTTAAAACTCAGTAGTAAAGACTTAGTTAACCAGGGATTCTTTGGTATGCAGTTCAGTGGAATTACCAAAATAACTTTTTCTTTATAAGGGAACACTTGTATTTAAACTTAAAATAAAAATTTTTAATTGAGGACACGTGACTTGCAAAACCAAAGGCTTGCTTTTGAGGAATTGCTTATTTAATATTAAGATGTAGGTTCTGAAATAATTTTAATTATATGAGGCTAGAACAGATAAACATTTTTCCCTAAGAAATAATTATGGTTGAAGAATGGAATAGATTTCATCAATTTTAATATTGCCCATTTAGTGAATAGAACCCTTACGTCAAGACAGGAAGGTAGGTTAAGAAAATATTGCTACTAGGTCCCTGTTCATATATTCATGTGTTTATTCCAAATAAAACATATTTGAACATGTTTCTGTGATCAGTGATGGCTACAGAGAAGTTCACCCAGTAACAGACTGATCTTAGTGTTGTTAGGAGTCCTGGTGTGACACTGCAGCAAAAGCTTTGGACTGCTAACTGCAGCTAACTAGTGGGAGGTTTAAACACACCAGGTGCTCCTTAGAAACCCTATACAGGGTCACTATGAGTGCAGACTGACTCAGTGGCACTTAAAAATGTCTTTAGGGTGCTTTCAAAACATAAAAATGTCCAAACAAAACAGTGACTTCCAGGGGGATGGATGTATGTGTGCTCCAACTGTGTAATCTCAGTAGATTTTCTCAGAGTACAATGGATGATCATGATGACTTGGAAGAAGTTTTAAGAAAACTGGAAACTTCATTTGTGAGAAAACACCAGTTATTTGCACTAAGGAATTGTTTTCCATCATGACAATGTACCTGTATATTCTTAGAGGGTAATGCAGGGCTATCCTATGAGAATTTTGTTGGGAAATTTTACCCTGTCCACACTACAGCCCTGATCTTGCCCCCTTCAGGCTTCTTTTTGTTCCCAAAACTTATAGAACATTTAAAAGGAACATAATTTAGGTCCCTAGAGGATGGCAGAACTGCTGATTTGACATGATATAAGTCAAAGAGCACATAATTCTTTGGGGAAGTGTTAGAGAAAAAAACTGCCTTAGGAAGTACATAGAACTAAATGGAGGTTATGCCCAAGAAACAGTAGCTTCATATTTTGATTTTTTGTTTAATACAAGTTTCTGTGAATTTGTAGCAATATATATATATATATATTTTATTTTATTTTATTTTATTTTAACTTTTGTGACCTGAGTGAAGGTTTACAGGAAGATCATCAGTTTTAATTAAACAAATAATACACTATGTTTCATATTAATCCCTCCATGCAACACCAGTTATCTCACTTCCTCCCTGTGGCTCCTATTTTTCTTCCACTCACCTTCCCATACCTTCTCACCATTGTCCTTAAGAACATATTGCCCCTTATAACTGACCGCTCTATCAGTCATAGTGCGCATACTTCACAAGTGTCGTTGTTCCCCCATACACCCTATATGCTGCATGATTGAAAGTTGGACCACGAGGATGAGTTCTTTTCCAGACCTGAAGTGTGGTTGAGGGCCATAATGTCAGGTTCCTCCAGTCTCTTTCAGTCCAGTAAGCCTGGTCATTTAAAAATACTTTTGAGTTTTGTTCTACATATTCTGCCGCTCTATCTGGGATCTTCTAATGTGATCCCTTTCAGAGCAGTTGGTAATGATAGTTGGGCACCATTTAGTTCTTCTGGTCTCAGAGTCATGGAGACTGATGTTCACATGTTCCATTAGTCTGTTGGACTAATTGATTCTGTTATTGCTGGTGTGAGATGATATCTCATTGTTATTTTGATTTGCATCTCTAATGTCCTGGTGTGGCACCATGGGCTAATGCCACACTCTACAAAGTCATTTGAAATACAAGGTCAGTGGCTCAAGATCACCAGCTGCTCTTTGGAAACCCTGTACAGGGTCGCTATGGGTTGGAATCAACTCGACGGCACTTAACAACAACAATAGTGGCTAATGATCATGAACATTTCTTCATATTTTTGTTGGCTGCCCGAATGTCTTCCTTGGATGTGTCTGTTCATGTCCTGTGCCCATTTTTTAATCGGCACAAATAACTTGTCTTTTTTTCTGTGAGGTGTTGTCGTTGCCTATTGATTTTAGAGATTAGTCTATTGTCTGATATGTCGTTGTAAAAGATTTTTTCCGTTCTTTGTGCTCCCTTTTCTACTCTTTTGGTGAAACCTTTTTTTTAATTTAATAAAATGTTTTTATTTTGGATTGAGTGAAAGTTTACAGGGCACATCATCAGCTTCACATTCAACCATTCATATAGCTTGTTTAATTACATTGATTATTATCCCCTCCATATATCATCTGTTAACAGTGTTTCTCTCTATCCTCTTTAGCGTTTTTTTTTGG
>NW_006408612.1:8078350-8085285 GCF_000296735.1 Chrysochloris asiatica
ACCTTGCAGTTCAAAACTTTCTGCAGTCTAGTCCCTTAATCTGCTGGGGCACAGCAGGATTGCCTTGTTGCTGTTGGTAAAAATCTCCTCAAGGCGTCTCCCCTTGTGCTGGCTAGTGCCGGCTTGTGCCTTGCTGGCAGGGTTTGAGCCTTGAAGGTTAGGCAGTGGGCTAGCTTGTGTTGCTGGGTCAGGGAAGCGCTGGACGTCCCTCCCCTAATGCTGTTTTATAGGGTTTTCGAGCGGTTGGTGGGCGTGGACCCCTGACTCTGTAATTCAGGTGACCTTGTAGTGGCATCCAGCCCTCAGGGCCACGTTGGGGCTCCTGCTGAAACTTCTAAGATAAAAAATAATAATAAAAATAAAGGGGAGACCAAAATGGGGTTCCCCAGTGGGTGCTCGAGGCAGGAGGTGGGCTGCCTGCCCCCGCGCTCTGCGGTTCAGTTGAGCGTGAGGTGAGCTGTTTGCCGGCGTACGCCCGGCAGGGCTGAGGGATGCTGCTCAGTTCAGCAGGAGGCGGGTCGCTCGCTTTCGCGTGTCTGGCAGTCCCGTGGTACGCGGCTCGGGCAGGAGGGGAGCTGCTCGCCTGTGTGCGCACGGGCCCTGCGGGCCCCGGGAACACACGGGTCAACTGGGCAGGGCAGAAGTGGCTCAGGCAGGCACAGTCCACACCTGATGACGTCAGACAGTCGCCGCTTCTCTTTTTTCTGCAGGCTTTTTTGCTTTTCCTTTTCCTCTCCTAAACTAACTTCCCTCTGTCCACTGTATGTGCAGAAATCCCACCTTAGGGTAGGTGTCACCAGTGGCTCTCCCTGGTTGAGTCTCCCAGCCACTGGAGGCTCCGCACGAGCTGGTTCCCACTCCGCCCCCTCAATCCCAAAGGAGCTGGGGCTGCCGCAGCGCCCTTTTAAAAAGCCTGTAATTCCTTGCACAGTGATTTCTCAAAGAAGCGGGTCTAAGGCTCTGGCGCACTAAGATTCACGCGGGCTGTGAGACTGTGAATTCCTACCTGGGAGGTTTAACTCGTGAGTTTTCCCCCCCTGATCCCGGAGCCCCCACTCACCTGCACCGCCTGGCCGCCCTGGCAAACCGGAACTCTTTTGGTGAAACCTTTTGATGCACATATTTTTCTGATTTTTAGTATGTCCCAGTAATTTCTTTTGTCTTCTTTTGTTTGTACAATTCTTGCAATGTTTGATAGTCTATGTGTGCCTTTTATACAGCCCTTAAATTTGTCCCTATTTTTTCATTGATGACCTTTATAATTCTGGGATTCACATTTAGGTCTTTAGTCCATGCTGAATTGGTGTGAGGTAAAGGTCTTGTTTCAATCTTTTGCATATTCATTTCCAGTTTTGTCTGCACCGTCTGTTGAAGAGACTACCTCCTCCTCATTCAGTGTACTTTGGCCCTTTGCCAAAGATCAGTTAGCTATATATGGGTTAATTTCTGCGTTCTCAATTCTGTTCCATACAATCTATGTATCTTTCATTGTACCAGTACCCGGCTGTTTTGACCGCTGTAGCTATGTAGTAAATTTTGAAATCAGGGAGTGAGAGGTCTCCAACTTTGTTCTTCTTAAGCAGTGCTTTGCTTATCTGGGCACTCTTTCCTTTCCATTTAAAGTTTATAATAGTGTTTTTCCATCTCTTTAAAGAATGTTGTTGGAATCTGGATTGGGATTGTGTTATATGTGTAGATTGCTTTGGGTGGTATTGACATTTTCACAATGTTAAGTCTTCTATATCCAGGAACATGGTATATTCTTCCATTTTTGTAAGTGTTTTTTGTTTTTTTGGTTAGTAGTGTTTTGTAGTTTTCTTCATATAGATCTTTTATTTCTCTGGTTATATTTTTTCCTAAAATTTCATCCTTTGGGTGGCTATTGTAAATGGTATTGCTTTCCTAAATTCCTTTTTAGCACGGTCATTATTACTATAGAGGAGCCTCAGTGAATTTTGTATGTTGAAGGATCTTGTTTTCTTATCCATTCTGCTACTCTCTGTCTCTTCACTGTACATTTGATCCATGGATATTAAGTGGAATTATTGATAGATATGAATTAATTGCTATCATTATGTTTGTGTTTTTGTGGTGCTGCTGGTTTCTTTGTTCTGCATGACTTCCTGTGCCGAGTTCATGTTTTTTGTGCTCTTTTGGATTTTCATTTTCTTGATATGTTGTGAAGTATTAATTTTCTTTGAGGTTACCCTATATTCTATGAACTTTTTCCTCTCTTTAAAACAGTCTGTTTTATCCTGTAATCTACCTGATTTCATCATCTGGATCTCTGTTCCTATATTTTTTCCTTGTTTCACATTGTAATTGTTTTGACCATAGACTGACCTTCCAGAGCCTGTGAATTCATTCTTGTAGTTTTGTCCTGTTCTGGACTCTTCGTCTGTTGATTGAGTTCCGGGTAGTGCTGCCACATACATCAATCTCTGGTTATTGTCTGTTCTTGTTGGTTCTCAGTTCAAAGAACTCCCTTAAGGATGTTTTGAAGCACTGAGTTGGCTTTGACAAAGTCCCTTAGCTTCTATTTATCCTGGAAAGTTTTGATTATACCATTGAATTTGATTGACAGCATTGCCAGGTAGATGTGTTTTGGCTGGCAGTTTGTTTCTTTCAGTGTTTTATATCTGCCTCCCTATTGCCTTCCTGCCTGCATGGTTTCTGCTGAGAGATCAGAGCTTAACCTTATTTACTTGCCTTTATAAGTTACACTTCTCTTTTCCATAGCTGCTTTCAGGATTCTTTTCTTGTCTTGATTTTGGAGAGCTTGATTATAAAGTGTTTTAGTTGTTTTCTTTTGGGGGTTTGCCCTTCCTGAGGTTACTTAATAAGCTTCTTGAATGCTTATTTTTTTGTCTTTCAGGATGTTTTTGCAATTTTCCTCCAGCAGCTCTTCAAGTATCTTCTCTGTGATTGTGATCCTTCTTGTTCTGGAACTCCGTTACCCTTCAGGTTATTCCTCTTCATGTTGTCCCACATGAATATTAGACTTTCTTCAGATTAAAAAAAATTTTTTTTTCTGCTTGCTCTTCTGTCTTAGCAGTGTTGAGATTTATCTTCAAGTTTGCCGGTTCTGGCTTTTATTTCTTCTATTCTACTCCTTTGCCCTTCAGTGTATTGTCTATTTCTGATATTTTATTATAAGTTATTTGGACCTCATTTTATAGGTTTCGAATTTTTTTGGTGCCATTTCTATCTTATTTGATTGTTTCTGTAGCATTTCCTTGAATTCCTTATTTTTCTCAACCCTTCTGTAAAGCATTTGGATGCACCTCAACATTACTTTCCTGAATTCCTTATCAGGAAATTCCAAAGCCTGCCCTCCTTCCAGTGGGAAGTCTAGGTGTACTTTCTGCTCATTTGTTTCACCTACTCTGTCTTGTTTATGGACATGACCAAAAAATCTTGTGTTGTTTTTTGGGCATTTTCAATAATTAGATGGAATTTCAATAATTAGATGAATGTATGAGGTTGGCTCAGGACTGGGCAGTGTTTCATTCTGTTATGCATAGGGTTGCTGTGAGTTGGACCACTCAGTGGCACCTAACAACAACAACAATGTTGGTGTATTATCAAGCTTTTTGATTGCCTTCTGGTAGATGTAATCAGGAGATGGGCTTCTCTTTTCACTTCTGTTATTACTTAACTCAGCAATTTCAGCAAGTGTTGACTATCTATCTGGTGTAGAGCAGCTGATCTTGGCTCTTTCCTGGGATTGTGGATTTTATAGGGTGCCATTGTAGTTTGGCTATATGACTACAATTACTTTCTCTTCTTGAGTAACATAGGGAGAGAAAGAGCACCCCCAAGGTAAAAGGGGGACCAAACAAAACTTTTAAGAAAGGCAAAAGAAAAAGAATAACAAAAGCAGGGCACTAAAATCTATAATTGCCACAAACAACAAAAATTCGTAGCAAAATATGAGTAAGACTTTAACCCTCCTTTTTTGGCTCCTTGCCTTCAAGGCCCACTGAGAAATTTCAGGATGTTACTGTTGTTCCTTATGACGTAGCTCAAGATATCGTTTTCAGCCTTTCTCCTTTTTTGTCCCTCTCCTATGCCTCAAGCCCATTCCTGAGTTTCTCCTTATGAGTAACATCACAGGGCTGCCCAGAGCCGTTTTTAGAAAACCCTCCTGTTTTAGGCTGTTCCTGTTGACTCCTCCCACTTCTTTGATTCTGCGCTCAGTGGTCTTTGCTGAGCAGATCCATGTGCATGTGTAGTGGAACCCTCTGGGGCTGGGGGATGTCCACTTGCTCTTGTACCACCTCTTGTCACTCAAGTGGACATGCGCAGATAGAGAGAGAGACAAATGACCAGGGGAAAAAAAAATCACACCTTCTCTCAGCATTGGCTAGACCCCTGTAATGGGAGCACTCCCTTGATCCTACATTCTCTCCTTCTCACTGAAGATGGCTACTGTGGGATCCACCGGCAGCTACAGATCAGAAAACACCACTTTTCTTGCTTCTGCTATAAATCCCACTAACAGTAAGCCCTTGGATCCTTCCAGAATATTCCTTTGTATGTAATTCAGAATTCTGGGATCAACCCCTGAACCTGCTTCATCTGGTATTCTGTGTTACTACTGGTGGAGGTCTGCACAGCGCCTCTCCCTAATCTGCCACCAAACCCTGCCTCTTTAGTTCCTCTAGCAACACTGTTTTGACTCACCGTCATATGTCATTGGACTCCCAAGTCAGGGGCCCTGAATTCTAGCCATGACTCTAATTTGTGCGGAATTTGGGCAGATTACTTTCCTGTGTGTCTCCGACAACCCATCCTCCCAGTGAAATTAGAATCAGCTTTCCTCCTATTCTACCTACTGAAATGCTGAGAGGACTCATGCAAGAAACTGAAGGCTTTAATAGGTGAAAGAAAGGAAAGGGGTCTTAGAGCAATAATAGTAACTGGACCAAGACAATGAAGAAAGTAAATTATGAGAAGGAAAAAGGAAGGTGAATTTGAAAATTAAATTAGAAGAAATACAAAATAGTAACATTGGCGGCTTCTTTTTAAAATTCATAATATGAAGGTAAGTCAAAAAGTATTGCTATGCTATCTTGCTTATGTGATATCTGGTAAGACAGCTACACAGACTTTTGTTGTGAAGTGCCATTGAATTGGTTCCAATGTATAACTAACCTGTATAGGGTTTCTGAGGGAAGGCTGGTGAGTTCAGATCAACCTGTGCTCCAGTGTGTATCCTGTAGTGCCACCAGGACTCCTTTGTAATAAGGATTGTTGTTGTTAAGTGTCATCAAATTGGTTCTGACTCATAACAACCCTGTAGGGTTTCCAAGGAGTGGCTGGTGAGCTTGAACCACCAACCTTACAGTTAAGATAGCTTGGCAGTCTGGTGCATTAATCCACAATGCCACACCAGGACGCCTTGTAATAAGAATTGTTGTTGTTGTTAAGTTGTAATAAGTGTTGTTAAGTACCGTAGAGTTGGTTCCAACTCATAGTGACCCTGCACAGGGTTTCCGAGGCTGTAGATCTTTACGGGAGCAGAGAGCCTCATCTCTCTCCCATGGAACAGCTGGTAGTTTCGAACTGGTGACCTTGAGGTTAGCGCCCCAATTTGTAACTACTGTGTTACCAGAGCTCCTTAACAAGAATAGAGTTATATTATTCTAAAGTGTTTCTGAGCTCTTTGCAAATTAGATGCATGTTGGTTAAATTAGATTAATTTGATTAAGAAGTTGGAGAAGGAGTTAGCCTTGAAATAGAATAAAATCCTGTTACTGGTCATCAAGTGGGAGTCTTGATGTGGTGCTGTGGGTTAAAGTACTAGACTGAAAGGTCGGTTTGAACCACAAGGTCAGAAGTTCAGACTCACCATTCGTTCCTTGGGAACCCTATACAGGGTTGCTATGATTTGGAACCGACTCTATAGCACTTAACAACAACAACCATTAAGTGGAATCCTGGTGTGGTATTGTAGGATAAGCACTGGACTGCTAACCAAAAGGTTGCCAGTTCAAGTCTACCAACTAGGATACCCTATACAAGGTTACTATGAGTCAGAACTGACTCAACAACATTTAACAACAGCAATGATAACAACTATTAAGTAAGATTGAAAGGTAATTTGTTTATATGCTGATGTAAGAACATACTAGGGAAATGATGGGGGGAAAATGGGAAGAAATACATCTTAGGTCTTAGATGGAAGATTTCAGGGAGGAACTGTATCTTATTAAAGTTTATTCAATTAAGAAATCACTAGTTAAAAAAAAGGTAATCACTCAGAAACATTCTAAGGCAAAATATAAATTTAGATGAAAAAAATTAATTTGCTAACTTAAAGGAACTAGATTTACTAACTAGAATGACATTTCTAAAGAACAGTGATTGGTGTATAAGGAAAGAATATGTAGATTATATCTAATAGTATGAAGAGATGACAAGTTAATAGTGTATTGACAAAGAAAAATTAGAAATAGCCAGACAAAATTAATGTTTTTGAAATGAGTCTGATAGTATGAAAGATTCAATTATAATGAATAAAGAAAGCAAAAAAGATGAATGCCAGAACAATTTAAAATGTGAAAGATTTGGAAAGTATTCACATTTTACACTACAGGTTTTTATTTTATTATTCAAATGAAAGAATAGTATTAACAAACAGACATGTGGAAAGAATGAGAATCTAAGATGAGATCAAACAGATTTCTTTTTAAGGCTTTAAAGATACACTTGTGTGTCACCATGGAATATTTTTCTAATAAAAAGTGTATAAAGAGAAATGAGATATGTATATGAAAGATCTTAGAGGTCTTAGGAGAGTTGGGTATATATCAAAACTATAGTCCACAAACAACTTAGGAAATAGAAGGGTGGAAAGTTATGTTTTCTTTTCATATGGCACGTTGTTGTTAAGTGCCACTGAGTTGGCTCCGACTCACAGTAACTCACAC
>NW_006408612.1:8085385-8085979 GCF_000296735.1 Chrysochloris asiatica
TTTGAACCGCTGTTCTTGTGCTTACCCTACAGCACCACTGCAGGACTCCTGTGGCACTATTTTGTTGTTGTTGTTCAGTGCTGGCAAGTCATTTCTGACTCATAGTGACCCTGTATAGGGTTTCCAAAGAACAGCTGGTACATTTGAACTGCCGACTTTGCAGTCTAGTTAGTGCATTATCCCACAGCACCACATCAGGACGCCTCCTATAAGAAAGGTAATTAAAACCAGAAGTATTTGAAGATCTTGGCTTACTTAAACAACTCATTAGAAATATGGCATAAAGTGTATTTTTGTTGTTGTTGAAATCTGTCTTAGGAGTTTTTCCAAGTTTATTGTTTGTTTTTTTAATTTCAAGCCAGGTTTGATTTGGTATACTTTATAGTAAATTAGTACTTTTTGTTGTATAGTTTATATGAATTTTAACAAATGTGTATAGGCATGTAACCACTATTACAAAATCTGCTTTTTAAAATGAATGAATTATTGTTGTTAAGTACCGTGGAGTCGGTTCCAACTCATAGTGACCCTGCACAGGGTTTCCGAGGCTGTAAATATTTACGGGAGCAGAACGCCTCATCTTTCTCCTGCGGA
>NW_006408612.1:8086754-8151822 GCF_000296735.1 Chrysochloris asiatica
TGCAGCAGATTTGCCCAATGCAATACATTGTCTGATCTCTTGACTGCTGCTTTCACGAGTGTTGATAGTTGATCCAAGAAGAATGAAGTCCTTGACAACCTCAATCTCTTCTCCATTGAGAAGAATGCTGTTTATTGGTCCACAGAGCAGCTGGTAGTTTCAACCTGCTGACCTTGCGGTTCGCAGCCAGATTTGTTACCACTATGCTGCCAGAGCTGAGAGGGGTAGACCACTCTAATTTGAATATGGGCTTCTGGTGTGGCACTGTAGGATATGCACTGGATTGCAAATCATGAGGTTGGCGGTTCAAACTCACCAGCAGCTCCTTGCAAACCCTATACAGGATTGCTGTGAGTCGGAATTGACTTGACGGTTCATAACAACAACAAACAACAATTTGAATATGGGGTCCTGGTGTGGCACTGTTGGATAAGCACTGGATTGCTTACCACAAGGTTGGCGGTTCAAACCAATCAGCTGCTCCTTGGAAACTCTGCATAGGTTCATTATGAATTGGAATCAACAGCACTTAACAACAACAAATTTGAATATATCTTCATACGTGAACTCAGTAAAAACTTTCTCTTGTAATAAAAGGTGTTTATCTATTCTATATAAGGAAGTATCACCTTTTTTTATGATCTATTATAAGTACTGGACTGCTAACCATAAGGTTGACAGTTAAAACCCACCAGCTGCTCCTTGGAAACTCTACACAGCGTTGTTCTGAGTTGAAATCGACTCAACAGCACATAACAACAACAACAACACTATCAGAAGCAAAGAATAGTTGCCCTGAAAAGAGATTAGGAAAATGTATCCTAAATTGGTGATGTAAGGTATATCTCTTAAAGAAAGATGCTTGTTGTTGTTATTGTTGTAAAGTGTCATCGAGTTGGTTCTGACACATAGCGACCCTGTATAGGGTTTCCGAGTAGCTGTTGGTGAGCTTCAACCGCCAACCTTGCAGTTCAAATCGCTTTGCAGTCTGGCGTTTTAGCCCACAGCGCCACACCAGGACTCTTAAGAAAGATGCTTAGGGATATAGAAAATTAGTGTTTGTATTACTTGTCA
Organism: Chrysochloris asiatica; assembly: GCF_000296735.1. Taxonomy (NCBI): domain Eukaryota; kingdom Metazoa; phylum Chordata; class Mammalia; order Afrosoricida; family Chrysochloridae; genus Chrysochloris; species Chrysochloris asiatica. The sequence goes on from NW_006408612.1 coordinate 8,087,829, forward strand.
CAAAATGTTTCATCACTGTATTTACCCTACATCTTTGATTCTTTTCGGGGATCACTACACCACGAATTGCATGAAGTCCTTCACCTGTAGTTTCCAAGGACCAAAACCAAGAATGGAATCCATTGCCATCAAGTTGATTCTACCCTGTACAGAGTTTCAGAGAGTGTAAATCTTTCTGGGAGGAGACAGCTTCATCTTTCTCCCACCTGTTAGCTTCTGGGTTTTAACTACCAACCAAGCAAACAGCGCAATGCTTTTCCCACACATACCTCGCAGTTGACAAAGTGAGAATTCAAACGTCAATTTGACTGACCCCCAAATCTGTTCTTTTGTCAAACCAGATTCAACTAATATATTTTCACATTTAGGTAGACCTATATTTTTTTCAAAAACTTTCCCACTATCAATAGTGTTCTATTGGCAGATACATGGATAGAGACATAGGCTGAATGGATATGAGAGAGAGGGTATGAGAGAAAGGAATAGGTATTAGTGAAAGAGGTATTGTTAAGTGCCATTGAACCTGTTCCAACCTATAGCGACCCTGTATAGGGTCAGCTGGTGAGCTTGAACCACCGTCTTTGTGGTTCAAACTGACTCATATATTTGTGAGTTTGAAAGACGGTATCCATGCATGGGTATTTACCTTTCCTGTAAACACGACTGTGAATGTGGTGGAGCATACAGTGGACAAAATGATGAAAACTTCTTAGATGCTATCAAACATCTTGAAGCAATGAGTACTGGGGGCTCAGGACCCTAGTTTCAGGGGACACCATGGTCTGGTCAGTTGACATAACATAGTCCACAAAGACAATGTTTTACCTCCTACTTTGGTGGGTAGCATCTGGGATCTTAAAAGCTCAAGAGCAGCCATCTAAAGTGTAGTTAGTGGTCTCCATGTGTGGAAGAAAGAAGAGTGATGAGAATTAGAGATGCTTGGAATCAGTTAGTTTAGTCTCCATGACTCTGAAACTAGCTACCACTACCAGCTGCTCTGGAAGAAAGGGATCACATTAAAAGGTCCGGATAGAGTGGCAGAAAATAAATAAATAAATAAGACAGAGTTTACTGGTCAGAAAGAGACTGGGTGAATCCAGAACTATGGCCCTCCAACCACCTTTTAGGTATGGAAAGGAACTCACCCTCTTAACCCAGTTTTCAGCCAAACAGTAGATGGGTATATAGGGGAAACAACAGCACTAGTAAGGTAATGCTCACCATGCAGTGGTCAGTCATTTAAAATCAAAAGAGCAACATTTACCTAAGGACAAAGTGAAAAGGAGTGGGAAAATGGCTGGAATGGTAATAGGAACCACAGGGAGGAAGTAGGGGAAATGTTATATGGAGAGGATTGTGGTCATGGAGGTGAAACAAAGTGTATCATTTGTTGAGTGTAAAACTAATGATCTCTATAAATCATCCCTCAATTCACAATACAAAATTCAAAATATAATTTTCCCACTGTAGGACTGACAGCAATCATTACTAAATAATTAGGATGTTATTTTTTCCTTTTAGCAATGTTGTAAGATGTTGTGTTCTATCGAATCGGTTCCAACTCATAGCAGCCCTGTATAGGGTTTCCAAGGAACTGCTGGTGAGTTTGAACCACCAACCTTGCAGTTCAGACTGACCTGGATGTCAAGTGTAGTAGTAACTATTTTATTATACTGTTGATTAGTAATGCTCTGTTTATGGACATTTCATTTTTCATTAGTAATGCATAATTAACAAGGGGGAAAAAACCCTTAAAATTTTCTTGAGGCCATCTCTATGATTACTTATGTGTTTTTTTTTTTTTCCCACAAAGCGAAGTTAATTTAGAAGTGATCATATTCAAGTTGTCATATTGTTGATGTATTATTAGATAATCAGGTCATCAATTTATTGTCCTAGCACCAGATGAAAGAAACCCTTGTGCTTTGACAGTTCCTTGTGCATCTATTAAAAGCCCTTACTCAACTGAATTGTATTGTGTCCATGTCTTAGTTTCTGTTTTGTGTCCATGTCTTAGATGATGTTTCTTGATTTTCTGTCTCGAGCATCTAGCGTAGTTCCTGGCACATTAGAGGCCTGCTGTATTTATTTAAAGGCTAAATCAATGAGTAAAATGAACATTATCCATTGCATCTATTGAACATTATCCATTTCATCTATATTAACACACTTAATCAGCAAGTATACAATAAATTTTGTTTTGATTCATCTTAGAATAATGCAAATATTTCAAAAAGCAAGCCATCAAACTTGCAAATTATAGCTTAAAATTAAAAAAAAATTTTTTTTTCATATAGTGCTAAGTGCTGTCACGTTGGTTATGACTAATAGAGACCACATAAAGAGTTTCTGAGGAGTGGCTTGTGGGTTTGAAATGCTGACTGTATGGTTAGCAGTCTGTGCTTATCCTACTCTGTCGTTTTGGGGTAGGAGTTTTTTCTCCTGTGACTTTTTTCTTTTAAATAAATAACTAAAATATTTCTGGATATAGTGCATTTTCTACCATAAAAGTTAAATGCCATTCACAATGCTCTCATTTCTCCTTTTATTTTAGGCCTACTGAACTAGATGCACTGGTATTTGGGCATTTGTACACCATTCTTACCACACAGTTGACAAATGATGAACTTTCTGAGAAGGTGAAACACTATAGCAATCTCCATGCTTTCTGTAGAAGGATTGAAAAGCATTATTTTGAAGATCGTGGAAAAGGCAGCACATCTATCAGGTTGTCGTAGCGTTTACTTGCTAATTTAGTTATTATTGGAAAAAAATCCAACTTTTGAAGTATGTATTACGTAAATGTTATAATAGAGAATGGTATCAGGGTTTTAAAACCAAAAACACTGCTTTGGAAGCCTCAAAACGAATTATATAGTGTATTCTTTGTATGTTCTTTCATTATTCTTTCTGTACACATTAAAATAATTCTGAGTTATTCCAGTTGATATATTGTACTCTATATCTCAAACTTTTTGTTTCCTTGAAACATGTATGCTTATACAAGAAAATAAAGCTTAGAGAACAATATGGTTGTCATATTTATTTCCTGAGTTTTATTCATGTGGAATAAACTGTCTTTCCAAAGGCAAGTGATTTGTGTTATATACTCCAGGATTATTTTGCTGGATACATGGTGAACTGAATCATGGGGAAAATGTTCCCAACAAGCATCCATTGAGGAAATGTGAATGTTCATGTGGCTATTAATTCCTGTAACAGAGTAACACTTAAAAGCAATCATCATATAGCTTAGAAACATTTCATCAGAACAGCTGTATTGTACATTTGAGGGCTAGGTTCTGAGAGCTTATATTTTAGATAAAACACATTTTAATAAATGTTATTTCTTTTGCAGGATAGGAAGGCTAGTTTCCTCAGAAATATCAATGAGAATTTCTGTATAAATAGTAATGATTGTATTTTGTATCTTTCTCAAATTTTCTAATGCTGTGTTATAAAACCAGAGTCAGATGTAAAAATTGTCTTTTGAAACTATCTAGAGTAGTAGTACTCTTCCATGCCAAACACTTTGAGCTCATTTATTATCCTCAGTTTACAAATTCCAGGTAAATTTTGGATACTCTTTTTCAGACTGTATTGCTATGACAGCTTTTCTAAGCTAATTTTGTCCTAGTGTTTTGCTGCAGATTAATGCACTGGACTGCAAGGTTGGTTTGAACCTCAAGGTCAGCAGTTCAAGCTCACCAGCTGTTCCTAGCATGGCACTGTAGGGTAAATACTGGACTGCTGACCAAAAGGTCGGTGATTTATTCCCACCAGCTAGTCTTGGAAACCCCGTACAGGGCCACTACGAGTCGGAACCGACTCAATGGCACTTACATCAACATTATTATTGTTATTTTTAGGAGCTTGGTGGCACAGTAGGTTAAGCATTTAGCTTCTAACTGAAAGATTCGTGGTTTGAACCCACCAGCCACTCCAGGAGAGAAAGATAAGGCAGCCAGCTTCATAAACATTTACAGCCTGGGAGACACTATGAAGCAGTTCTGCTCTGCCCTAAATAGGGTCTCTGTGAGTCAGAATCAGCTCAACAGCCGAGGCTTTGGATTGTTATTAATAAGTAAGACCCCCAATTAACTGTGATTTTGTATGATTTTTTTATGACAAGTTTATTTGGATGTTTTTGTATATAATTAAAAATATATATATCACCATAACCGTTATGTAATTGTACAAGCGCCACCATTTGTACCTCACTCTGTAAGCTCTAGATGTTTTTCTTTGAGTTTGCACATTTACAGACATGTCAGCTTGGATTATAATATTAATCATTATCGCTGGCTTACCTTACTTTGATGAACATAACGAGACAGTGGTAATTTATTCCAAGTTGAGATCTTTACTCTTACTGAAGACTTCTGGTATGGTGCAGTGGAATTGGTACTGGACTGTGAACCACAAAGTGGGCAGTTCAAACTCACCAGCTGTTCTTTGGAAGCCCTATACAGGGTTGTTATAAGTTAGAACAACTTGATGGCACTTAACAACAGCACTACTTAGGACTTACTGTCTATGAATTGAAGTCCTGGGTGACACAAATGGTTAAGCACTCTGACTAGCTGACAGATTGGTGATTTGATCCCATCCAGAGACATCTTGAGACACAGGGCTGGCAATCTGCTTCCACATTATCACAGCCTTGAAAACCCTGTGGAGCAGTTCTACTTAGCCCATACAGGTTGCTTTGAGTCCAAATTGACAACTAACAACAATATCACTGGACTAATAACACAAGGTCAGGCTCAAATCCATCAGATGCTCCTCAGAAAACCCATATAGGGTCATTATGAGTTGGAACAGACTCTACTGCACTTAGCAAAGAGGCTTTGTCTCTCCATTGTTGATATGAATTACCATCAAAACACTGCACTGAAAAATGGAAACTTTGACATTTGTTATGGTGATTAAATTTCTTGCCTTTACCTTTTAAATTTGGTTCTTAAAGCTCAGCCTTAGTAGCTAAAAGTCATCACTGAGGAACCAGCTCTGCTGTTCCCCAAAGATCTGAATGTTGCTTTGCTGCCAAATACTTATGTTCTTGTATACTTTAAGTTTCTTTGCCAACTATTTTGTGTGTGTCTCAGCCATTTATATATAAATATAAAAAATATATATGTATATATGTATATACATACATGGAGTCCTGGTATGATGCTGTAGGATCAGCACTGGACTGCTAACCATAAGATTAGTGGTTCAAAACCAGCAGCCGGTCCTTGAAAAATCTATACAAGATCTCTGTGAATAAGAACTGACTTGGCACTTAACCAACTACATAAGAGTAAGTCACAAAGTATTGCTCCAGAATAACAGACAGAGTAACACAATGTGAAGCATTGTTCAGTGATGGTAGCCTCCATCTAGCTCTCGACATTTCTGAAGACAATTTTTTAAAGTGTTCTTTGAGTTTGGGGGAACAAAAAGCCTGAAGGGGCATGAGATCAGGGTTATAGGGTGTATGGGGTAAGGTTTGCCAATGAGAAACTTGTAGGACAGCACTTGATATATCCTCAATGAATGAACAGATGCATTATGATGGAAGAAAATTCATTGGTGTAACTTTACTGCCCTCCTTTTCACCAGTGTAGTTTTTAATTTCTTAAAGACTAATTCATAGTAAGTCCCTGTGATTGTCTTGTGTTCTGTATGAAAATCTATCCAGATTACCCTTTGATAGAGCCTAAAAATCAGTCACCATAGCTTGAACTGACCTCTGTCTTGAATTCAACTGGCCTAGCAGATCTGCTCAGAAGCCACTGTCTGATTGGACCTTACTTTCTGGATTGTTTTGGTAAATCCAAGATTCATCCCCAGTTGTGATTTGTTTCATAATATCATCTTTATTAACTTTAATCTTAAAAAACCAATGGAAATACCAGTTTTTGAGCTAGCTGATCTTTGTGCAATGCTTTTGACACCTATCGAGCCAACATCTTGCAGAGCGGCCAAATGTTCATTTAAAATTCAAAATGCCGAATCATGTGAAATCCCAACTTCAGGAGCTATTACATCAGTGGTAATTCTGTGGCCTTTTCCCACCAGTTTCTGGGTTTCAGCCACAATCATTCATTTTGGTGGACATGCTTCCCTCTCTTGGCTCATCTTTGAGCTCTTCCCAACATTAAATGGTTGGTTCATCTTAAAACTGTTGTTTCATATGGGACAGCATTCTATAAATTTGTATAGCTTCAGTGGATTGGGAAGGTGTTCATTTTAGTTTTGTTAAAATTTTATATTAAACCTGACGTCAAAATGTTTCTTTTTTTCAAGACAGAAAATGTATCCTTTTTTTTTTTTTTCTCCATTTGGAGACACCCTAGAGCCTAAGACTTTACTAAGAGGACTTGTCTGCAGCCATCAACTAATTGCAGAGACACATTAAGCATATTTTGTTTGGAGTAAACCTGTGTATGATTTATTACCTGGAACTCTAGAGCAATGCTTTTCTAACTTTCTCTCATACATGAAACATAATTTGTAAACTATTGAGTCTTAAGTAAAAAATAACACAACTTTAAATGTTGATCATACCTGGACTTTTACATTTTTCTAATCTATTTTTAAGTTCCTAAGACTGTTTTAATTCTTTATAACTTAAGTATTCTCATGGGTTTGGGTTGCTATCTAATTTTTGAAGAAATACTTTCATCAAATTTTGCTAACTGAATTTGTAGTAAGACTAAAAATCTTTTTAGTTTACTTAAGGGCGTCTTACTGGAATGCTTTTGAAACTCAGCATGATTTGCCTCTAGAGTAGGATTTCATGTTCCTTATAAAATTGAGACCTTGTTTGACACTGTAGGATAAACATTATATTGCTAACCACAAGATTGGTGGTTCAAATCCACCAGCCTCTCCTCAGAAACTCTATACAAGGTCACTATGAGTTGGAATCTACTCCATGACATGTAACAATAGCATAGACCTTAACAAAGTTCAGAATACTATATCCTTTTGTGATTTTCCTACTAAATATCTGCATAACTTGCGATAATTTAGTAAATCATCCTGGGACTACATTTCCATCTCCATGAAGTATGAGTGATATTTGCTATGTAGTTACTATGCCCTAAGAATTAATAAGAAATAATGTTTGAAAAATGCTTAAACTTCCTTAGAGGTAAATACAACTTCCTAAAAGACACAGAGACATTATCCATTCTCATTTTTGCAGAATCTGAGAAGCTCAGAGAGAAACTCACACAACTAAGGAGAGAGTTCCTAACTTTAGTCTGATGGACTTCAAATCTCATGCTCTTAACCATTGCCCATCTTTAAAACATACAAGAAGGTAAAATAGCCTCTTCAACATTCAAGGTTTCTTTTTGTATAATAAGGAACGTAGAGAGGTAGAGTCCATTTCTCTCAGTTCCTCTCAGTCTTTGTAGTTGTACTAGGCCATCGTCGACCCTCTTACTGGTTTTATACTGAGTTGTTGTGGTTGTTAGGTGTCATCGAGTCAGTACCAACTCATAGTGACCCTATGCACAACGGAATGAAACACTGCCTGGTCGTGGGCCAACCTCACAATTGTTAGCCACTTTCCCAATCCATCTCCATGGGGTTCTTCCTCTTTTTCTCTGATGCTCCACCTTACCAAACATGATATCCTTCTCCAGCAACTGGTCCCTTCTTAACAATATGTCCGTAGTATGAGAGACAAAGTTTGGCCATCTTAGCCTCCAAGGAACACTCTGGCTGCATTTCTTCCAATACAGATCTGCTTATTCTTTTGGCAGCCCATGGTACTTTCAGTAATCTCCAACACCATAACTCAAAAGCATAAATTCTTCTCTAGTCAACCTTATTCACTGTCCCGCTTTCACATGCATATGAGGTTTTTGAAAATACCATGGCTTGGGTCAGGCGCACCTTAGTCCTCAAGCTGACACTTTGCTCTTCAACACTTTAAAAAGGTCTTGTGCAGCAGATTTGCCTAATGTAATATGTTGTTTGATTTCTTGACTGCTGCCTTCATGACTGTTGATAGTTGATCCAGGAAGAATGAAGTCCTTCAATCTTTTCTCCATTGATTTAGAATGTGGTTTATTGGTCCAGTGGTGAGGATTTTTGTTTTCTTTACATTGAAATGTAATCCATACTGAAGGCTGTACTCTTTGATCTTCATCAGTAAATGTTTTAAGTCCTCTTCACTTTCAGCAAATGAGGTTGTATTATCTGCATTATCGCAGGTTGTTAATGAGTTTTCCTCTAATCCTGACGCCACATTTTTCTTTATATAACCCAGCTTCTCGGATTATTTGCTCAGCACACAGGTTGAATTAATATGATAAGAGAATACAACCCTGTTGCACACCTTTCTTAATTTTATAAAATTGTTAGAATAAGCTATAGCGAATCTCCTCCATATTAGAACTGTGCAGACACAGTTTCTCACTGAGCAGTTGAGGGAGGTCAGTAGCAATAAGTCAGAACTGGATCTCTGATTGTTCCCAGATTTAATTGGTTTTTAAAGGCCTACACCAGAGGTTGGGAGTCCTAGTGTGGCACTGTAGGATAAGCACGGGATTGCTAAACACAAATAAGGCTGACAGTTTAAATCCACCAGCTGCTCCTTGGAAACCCTATATAGGGTCACTAGAAGTCGGACAGCATTTTGTAACAACAACAGAGGGCTCCCTTGGTCCTCCAGTGTAGGAAAACATAAAAGTGATAAATAGATTATATATATATATACACCCATTACTACCGCCAGTTGGAGCCCTGGTGTGGCACTGTGGATTAATGGGCTGGGTTGCAAAGTTGTTTTGAACTGCAAGGTCAGTATTTCAAGCTTACCAACTTCTCAGAAACCGTATACAGGATCGCTATGGGTCAGAACTGACTCAACAGCACTTAACAACTGTCAGTTTGTCCTACAAAGGTGGCTTGTGTGTTGCTGTGACTAGAAACTATGCCACCAGTATTTTAAATACTATCAGGGTCACCTATAGTGGACAGGTGTCAGCTGAGCTTCCAGACCAGGAAGGAGAGACATACAACGTCAGAATATTTAGTCACTGAAAACCGTATGAGTAACAGTGGAACACTCAGATAGCAACAAAATATTGACTATTGAAACATGAAGAGCACCAGAATCTTTTCAGATAGTGCCGGAAGATGAGTCCCTCAGATGAGAAAGCACTGAAAATAGGACTTCCTCCACGTAGAGCTGATCATGACGACGTGAATGAAGGAAAGCTTTTCAGTCCTTCACTTGCTGATGGGACACAACTCAAAATGAGGAGAAACAGCTGCAAACCCATCAATCATTGGAACATACGAAGTATGAATGAAAATTGAAAGTTGTCAAAAATGAAATGGAACACTTAAACATCGATATCCTAGGCATTAGTGAGTTGAAATGGACAGGTATTGGCCATTTTGAATCTGTCAATCACATGCTTTACTATGATGGGAATGACAGATTGAGGAGGAATGATGTTGCACTCGTCATCAGTCATCAAAAAGAACATTTCAAGATCTGTCTTAAAGGTACAGTGCTGTCTGTGATAGGATAATATCCACATGCCTACAAAGAAGACGTTAATAAAACTTCAAATTTACTCACCAACTATTAAAGCCAACTTCTTCAGTCAGAATTGATCAAACATGCAATCAAGATGTATTGATAATTACTGGAGACTGGAGTGCAAAGGTTGGAAATGAAGGATCAGTAGTTGGAAAATAAGATTTTGGCAATACAAACAGTGCTAGAGATTGCATGATAGAATGTTGAAAGACCAATGACAACTTCATTGCAAATACCCCTTTTAAACAATATGAAAGACTGCTGGACACATAAGGATCTCTGGTAGCGTAGTGGCTACAAATTGGGCTGCGAACCGCAAGGTCAGCAGTTCAAAACTACCAGCTGTTCTGCGGGAGAAAGATGAGGCTTTCTGTTCCCGTAAAGATTTACAGTCTCGGAAACCCTGTACAGTGTTGCTATGAGTCGGAACCAACTCCATGGCACACAACAACAACTATACACATGGACCTCACCAGATGGAATACCCACAAATCAAATTGACTACATCTGTGGAAAGAGATGGTGGAAATGTTTCATATTATCAGCCAAAACAAAGTCAGGTGTTGTGGAACAGACCATCAATTGCTCATATGCAAGTGCAGGCTGAAGCTGAAGAAAATGAAAACAAGTTCGAGAGTGCCAAAATGTGATTTTGAACATATATAACACATGAATTAGAGATCATCTCAAGAGCAGAATTGATTAATTAGACTCTAATGACAGAAGACCAGAAAAGTTGGGGGATGACATCAGGAACATCATACAGGAAGAAAGCAAAAGGTCATTAAGAAGACAAGAAAGAAGGAAAAGACAAAAATGGATGTCAGAAGAGATGGAAACTTGCTATCCAGCACAGAGATGCTAAAGCAAATGGAAGAGATGAGGTAAAAGAACTGAACAGAGCAGCTTGAGAAGACAAAAGTCAAATGTTATAATGAAATGTGCAAAGACCTGCAGTTAGAACACCAAAAGGGAAGATCATGTTCAGCATTTCTCAAGTTGAAGAAAAAATTCAAGTCTTAACTTGTAGTATTGAGGATTCTATGGGGAAAATATTAGATGATGCAGGAAGTATCAAAAGAAGATTGAAGGAGTACACAGAGTCACTGTACCAAAAAAGAAATGGTTGGTGTTTAAACATTTCAAGAGGTAGCATGTGATCAAGAGACAATGATACTAAAAGAAGTCCAAGGTGCACTGAAGACATTGGCAAAGACCAGGGCTTGGGAATTGATGGAAAACAAATTGAAATCTTTCAGCAAACTGATGGAGACACTCATCTATGCCAAGACATTTGGAAGACAGGTACCTGGCTAACTGATGGGAACAGATACATATTTGTGCCCATTCCAAAGAGATGTGACTCAATGGAATGCGGAAATCATCGGACAATATCATTAATATTGTATACAAGTACAATTTTTGCTAAAGAGAATTCAAAAACAGCTGCAACAGTACACTGACAAGGAACTGCCCAATTCAGATGAGGAACGAGGGTTATCATTGCTGACATCAGATGGATATTTGACTGAAAACAGAATCCCAGAAAGATGACTACCTGTGCTTTTTTCACTATACAAAGATTTTGATTATGTGGACATGACAAGCTATGGACAACATTTCTGAGAATGAGTATTCTGGAGTGCTCATGAAAATCTCTACATAAATCAAGAGCAGTTCGAACAGAACGAGGACATTGAGTGGTTTAAAATTAGGAAAGCTGTGTGCCAGGGTTGTATTATTTCACTATACCTATTCAATCTGTGGGTTAGTGCACTGGATTGCAAAATGGGCTTGAACGGCAAGGTCAGTGGTTCAAGCTCACCAGCAATTCAATCTCTATGCTGAGCAAATAATTCAAGAAGCTGGATTATATGAAGCAGCATCGGGATTGGAAGAAGACTCATTAACAATTTGCAATATGCAGATGATACCTTAAGTGAAGAGAACTTAAAATACTCACTGATGAAGATCAAAAACCACAACCTTCAGTATATAAAGAAAACAAAAATCCTCACCGCTGGACCAATAAATAACATTATAATAAATGCAGAAAAGATTGAAGTTGTCAAAGACTTCATTTTGTTCTGATCAGCCATAAACACACATGCAAGCAGGAGTAAAGAAATCAAACAACATATTGCCTTGGACAAATCTGCACAAGACCTCTTTAAGTGTTCAAGGTCATGGTATTTCCAATAGCTTGATATGCATGTGACAGTTGAACAGTGAATAAGAAAGACTGTAAAAAAAATCTATGCATTTGAGTTATTGTGTTGGAGGAGAATATTCAAGGTACCATGGACTGCCAAAAGAACAAACAAATCTGTGTTGGAAGAAGTATAGCCAGAATGCTCTTTAGAATCCAGGGTGACTTCTCATACTGCAGACATGTTATCAGGAGGGACCAGTCCCTGGAGAAGGACATCATGCTGGTAAAGTGGAGGGTCTGTGAAAAACAGGAAGACCCTCAACAAGATAGATTGACACAGTGGCAATGGCAATGGATTCAAGTGTACCAACGATTGTGAGGTTGGCCCAGAACCAAGCAGTGGTTCGTTCTGTTGTGCATAAGGTTACTATGAGTTGGTACCCACTGCACGGAACCTAACAACAACAACAAAAGTCATTTAAGCAAGATCAGAGGCAAATACATATCTACATCTTTATCATGAAGTCAGGCACCTCAGTGCCAGTATTAGAAATCAAATTATGACTGCAGGTGGGAAACTTGTGTGAAACGGACCGATAATAAATATTTTAGGCTTTGTGAGCCATGCAATCTTTGCCATTGACTACAGCACTCTGCCTATGTAATGTGAAAGCAGCTATAGACAATAATAAATGAAGGGGCATGGCTGTGTTCCAAAAATTTGTATTTACAAAAATAGGCAATACTGGATTTGGCTTCTGGAATATAATGCTTATCCATCCCTCATGCATACGTTCTAAAAAAGGAAAGAAAACTTGGTCCCAAAAGAGTAAATGATGATAAGTTACCTTTTTCTGATTTTTAGGATTTTATTTTAATTGTAAAATTAAGATACAATGTGCATATAATAAGAAGTCTTGGTGTGGCACTGTTAGATAAGCACTGGACTGTAACCTGTAAGGTTGGCGGTTCAAACCCATCAGCCACTCCTTGGAAACAGTATACAGGCCCGGTAACAACAACAATGGGCTCAAACTAACCACACTTGTGAGGAGGATGCAGCACCAGACAGAGTTTCGTTGTGTTGTACATAGGGTCGTTATGCATTGGAACCGACTCAACAGCACCTAATAACAACAAACTTATAGTAAAGCTTACCTTTTATTGTGGATATTTCTGTAGGTGTTGAAAAATATGTGTGATCATATTAACCACTACAATAGTGTCTGGCTTGCCAGTGAGTTTTTCTCAATGTCTGATCAACTCACCTTTAGGTCTTCCCTTTGCTCTTTATCTGTAAAATGTTTCTCTTCAAGTTCTTACTCCTTTTCCAGCTGTGGACCGCTAGGTTTTGTTACTTAATGCTTGCTAGCCAGGTATGTGTGTGTATTCCTGTTCTGATTATGCCTCAGGCGCTATCTATGTTCCTGCAGTTTGAGCTTGGAACCTCTCAGCCATCTTTCCCTTCTCCCAGAATAGGTCTTATTTTTGGTCACCCACTTCTCTTCTCAAGGAAAGAGGTGTTTTTTTCTCTTTCCTTCTTCCAGCTGCAGTGGACTTTCACCAGTACCTTAAGGATGACTGTGTGTATTGCCCTTCCCCCAGGGATTGAAGACTTTTGTTCTGTGTCAGGGGGAGGAAGGATCTTAGTGGGGATTTGCACCTTTTGTGCAATCACTGATATTCTCTCCAAGACTTGCACCATGAGCCCCACTTTCTCTGGATTCTCACTCTGTGTCTAGTATATTTTGATGAGTTTCCAGTAAGGTCCTTGGAGAAGAGCTTGTGTGAGTGCTATAAATTCCCCTTGTGTCTTTGACTTCCGAGGTTTTTAATATTGTTAGTCCATGCTCTACCTTTCACAAGTGCTCACATTCATTCTCACTGTGGACACTGGATTAATTTTCTGAACAATCTCAGCCCTATAACAAACTCAAAAAAAGTGGTGAATTTGCAGATTGTCTGGTGTCCATTGTTGGCAAAACCAAAACCAAATTCAATGCCATCAAGTTGATCCCGACCCCTGTAACATGGAGTAAAACTGCTCCTTGGGGTTCCTGAGACTGTTAATCTTTATAAGAGCAGATATCGTCATTTTTCCCCACAGGTAGGGTTGAACTGCTGAACTTGTGGTTAGCAGTCCATGCTTAACTCACAGCACCACTTGGGCACCTTCTTTGTATAAGGGTAGGAGCAATGCACTTTCCAGCTTTGTCCACTCTCTTCAGAAGCTAGAAATCAAGGTCACATTTTATTCTTGTGTTAAGGTTGCACAGAATTGAAAATGCCTGCTGAATTTTATACAAGTTTTAATATGAAAAACTTTAAACATAAAAGTAGAGAAAAGAATAAAAAGAACTTCCATATACCTGCTTGAATAATTACCAATTCATGACCAAGTGAAACCACCATTATTTTTTATCTGCTTTATTTTCTTGGTACTGTGTGGCGGTGTGGGCTAATGCATCAGACTGCAAAGTTGTTTGAGTTGCAAGATTGATGGTTCAAGTTCACCAGCCACTCCTTGGAAACCCTATACAGGGTCGCTATGGGTCGGAATCGACTCAACAGCACTTAGCAACAACAACAACATACATTGCATCAGACAAGCATATGGTTTCCTATGCTGGGAACAAGTCAAAGAGAAATGGCATCACATACATTGTTAAAAAGAACATTTCAAGATTCATCTTGAGGTACAACGCTGTCTGTAATAAGATAACAGCCATACGCCTACACGGAAGACCACTATTATTAATACCACCACTATTATTAAAATTTACACACAAACTACTAAAACTAGTGATGATGACATTGAAGAATTCTACCAACTTCTTCAGTCTGAAATTCATCAAACATGCAATCAAATGTAATGATAATTACTGGTGATTGGAATGCAAAGTTTGGAAATGAAGGATCAGTAATTGGAAAACATAGCCATTGTGCTGGAAATAACTCTGGAGACCACATGATAGAATTTTACAAGACCAATGACTTACTCAGTACCTTTTAAAATACCTTTTTAAAACCACATTAAAGGTGTTTACATATATGAACATCACCAGATGGAATACATACGAATCAAAGTGACTATTGGTGAAAACCAGGCCAGAGGCAGACTGAATAATGGACCAACAATTGGTCATATGCAAGTTAAGACTGAAGCTGAAAAAAATTAAAACAAGTCCGCAAGAGCCAAAATATGACGTTGGACACATTGCACCTGAATTTAGAGATCATCTCAAGAACAGCATTCATGCATTAGACACTAATGACCAATGACCAGAAGAGCTGTGGGATGGCATTAACAATATAGTACAAGAAAGCAAAAATAAAAAAAGGCTAAAACAGATATCAGAAGAGATACTGAAATTTGCTCACCAGTGTAGAAATGGTTAAACGAATGAAAGAAATGAGAAAATAAAAGAATTGAGCAGAAAATTTCAAAGGACAGCTCAAGAAGACAAAATTAAGTATTATAATGAAATGTGCAAAGACCTGGAGTTAAACAACTCAAAGGGAAGAACGTGCTCAGCATTTCTCAAGCTCAAAGAACTGAAGGAAAAAATCCAAGCCTTGTCTTGAAATACTGAAGGTTTCTATGGGCTAAATATTGAATGGTGCAGAAAGCATCAAAAGAAGATGGAAGGAATACTTAGAGTCACTGTACTAAAAAGAACTGATCGATATTTAACCATTTCAAGAGGTAGTATATGATCAAGAAACAATGGTACTGAAGGAAGAAGTTCAAGCTGCACTGAAGGCATTGGCGAAAAACAAGGCTCCAGGAATTGAAATCTTTCAACAAACTGATGTAGCCCTGGAGGTGCTTACTCATCTATGCAGAGAAATGTGGAAGACAGCTACCTGGCCAACTGATTGGAAGAAATCCATATTTGTACCCATTCCAAAGAGAAGTGATCCAACGGAATGCAGAAATCATAGTACAGTATCATTAATAGTGCATGCAAGTAAAATTTTTCTAAAGATTACCAAAAAACACTGCAACAGTACATCAACTGAAAATGGCAAGAAATGCAAACCAGATTCAGATGAGGATGCGGAACTAGGAACACTATTGATGATGTCAGATGAATCTTGGCTGAAAGTAGAATACAGAAAGATGTTTACTTGTGCTTTATTGACTATGCAAAGGCTTCCAACTGTGTGGATCATGACAAGCTATGGATAACATTGTGAAGAATAGGTATTCCAGAACATTTGATTGTGCTCATGAGGAACTTTTACATAGATTAAGGGCCAGTTGTTTGAACAAAACAAGGCGATAGTGAATAGTGCAATTTCAGGGAAGGTGTGCATCCTTATTCACTATACTTATTCAATCTGTCTGCTGAGCAAATAATTCAAGAAACAATTATATGAAGAAGAATGCATCAGGATTGGAAGAAGTCTCATTAATGCTTGCAATCTAAAGATGATACAACCTAGGTTGCTGAAAGACAAGAGGACTTAAAATACATACGGATGAAGATCAAAGACAATAGCCTTCAGTATAGGTCTTTGTAAAGAAGGCAAAAATCCTCACAAATTGACCAATAAATAACATCATAGAGAAAAGAACAAAACTGTCAAAGACTTCATTTTGCTTGGATCCATAGTCAACAGTCATGCAAGTATAAGCCAAGAAATCAAGCGATGTATTGAATTGGGTAAGTCTGCTACACATGACCTCATTAAAGTGTTCAAAAGCAAAAGTATCAATTTCAGGACTAAGGTGTGCCTGACCCAAGCCGTGGTATTTTCAGTAGCCTCATATGCATGAGAAAGTTGGTCAATGAATATGCATTTGAGTTGTGGTGTTGGAACCAACTTGATGGCATTTAACAACAATAACAGCAATATAGATAGTAATGCAAAACTGATTATTTATGACACAAATATGAGGAAACCAGACAATTCATAAAAAGATTTCATTGTGTTTTATTCCATTTTTTCATGAATTTTTGAAGTCCCTTCATATTTTCTTTCAGTTTGTGATTGTCTTTGATTCTCTTTGTGGTATTTTTTTGATGTACAGAAGTTTTTGACTTCAATATAGTCAAACAGATTAATCTTTTCCTTTATGATTTGAGCTTTTTGTGTCTTGTTTAAGATGTCCTTCCCAACCACTGTGTATAATTCAGATTCATTTTTAGGATGCTACGAGTCCTATCATTCAGAAGGAAGGCTCTGCTCTTGTCCTTGTGGTTGGCTTATTTTCTGTATTCTAACCCATCACTTGGGCAGCGTCCTAGGAACCAATCTGGATGAAGCGGATCTCAGAGTCATGGAGCAGATGACTGGAAGTTTAACTTATTGTATGATGTTGAGCAAAATATTTGAGTATGTTAGTGTTTCTCTTGTAAGATTTTGCCTGCTCTACCAAATGAAGGGAGACCTTAAAGAGAAATCATATGTGTAAAAATAAAAACAGTAAAGAACACTGAAATTACTAAGTAACGTTCAGTTTAATTTTTGTTGAAATTTATGGAGAAAGATAATGGCAAGATAACATCAGATCTGTTGAGAAAGGGATAGTTTACAACTGCTTAGGATTCCTGTACAAAAGGAAGACAAATGTAAATTCCTTCAGATATTTGTTAGCAGGAAGAATTGAACTAGAAATGATTACTCTGTTTCCTAGCTTCTGTGCGACACAGGACTACCATATGATGGCTCTGTTAAACATCTTTAAAGGCATTAAAAAATAAAATGAACACAGCTCACCAGAATTCATCCTAGGTAGTTTGAGCTGTAAGGAGTTTATTAAAGGAGCTCTGGTAGTGTAGTGGTTACGAATCAGGCTGTGAACCGCAAGGTCAGCATTTCGAAACTACCAGCTGTTCCGCGGGAGAAAGATGAGGCTTTCTGCTCCCGTAATGATTTACAGCCTCGGACACCCTGTACAGGGTCGCTATGAGTCGGAACCGACTCCACGGCACATAACCACCACATGACTTACAGTGTACTGAAGAAACACTCTCGGCTGTGCTTTCAGGAATGACCACACAGAAATGAGCCACAATGAAACGTGCTCTTCTATGGTTGTGGCCTTCTGCATTCAAAACAAAACAAATTAAGTTCTTAAAATCTTTGGATCTATTTAGCCCCATATCTACATGTGTCTTAGGCTGGGTTCTCTAGCAAGTGAAGCTATAGATGTACATATAAAGAGAAGTTTATACTAGTGGAATGGCTCGTTTAATTATAGAGGTGGGCAAGTCCCAAGTCCCTTGGTCAGATGTCAGGCTGGAGGCTTCTGATTCACATAGCTGCAGGACTGATGAACCAAGATCAGCAGGTCAGATGGCAAGCAGGCAGATATGGTAGGTAAGAAGGCAGACAATTGATGATCTCCCAGGACCAGCAGATAATATAGCAGGCCTTTGGCTCAAGCCCAAAGAATGGAGGTGCAAGAATACAAAAATAAGCCAGCCCCAAGGACTCACTTCCCATGGAAGAGAGTAAAGCCTTCTGATGCAAGATTAGACCCAGACTTGCTTGAGTATCCAATATATTAGAAGCAGGCCACACCCCTGAGGAAGCGTCAATAGATTGGCTGCTCATAGCAGAATTTATCAGAGTCAATTGCATTGTATTACATCTCATTATGGGGGATAAGTACATCTCAACTGTCATTCCAGTGCATTAATCCACAGAGCAACACCAGGACTCCCATAACTCCTATATTGTTGTTAAGTGCTGTCAAGTCGGTTCTGACCCATAGTGACCCTGTATAGGGTTTCGGAGGAGCAGCTGGTGAGCTTGAACCGCCAACCTTGCAGTTCAAATGGCTTTGCAGTCTGGTATATTAACCCACAGCACCACACCAGTACAACCCCTATAATAGAGACATTAAAATAATTTAAAAGCCTTGGCATTTGGTTGCTAACTGGAAGTTTGGTGGTTCGCAGAAGAAAGATGTGACAGTCTGCTTCAGTAAAGATTTACAGCTTTGGAAACCCTGTGGGGCTATAGGGTTGATATGGGTTGGAATTCACTCCATGACAACTGCTTAGTTTTTAGTTTCACTCTCTAGTGACCAAATATTACAATGTAGAGTACATGGGTAAGAATTTTGTTTTCTCATTTATTATCCATTCATTCATCCATTAAATATTTAAATGTATGCAAAATGAGTTAGTGGCTTCTTCAATGCTACTTAAAACTTAGTGTTCAGAGGGAGAAAATCCAGCACTGATATTCAAATGGCGAATGTCACTGAGATGGACTTAATGAAGCCTCTTAGGATCAGCTGGACTGCTAGCAAACGCTTCATTTCCTGTGGATTTCTTCCCTCACAAGCTGAGCAGAGCTTCAACAGTTCTCACAATTATCACCCACTTGTTCTGGAGGTCTCAAGTTTTTGCATTAGTCAGGTTGAAAGATTTGTGGTATTAATCACGACTGAAGTTGTTATTTATCACCTGCTGGGTGAGAAATAATAATTTTGGCACTAGTGGGGCAGCAGGCCAGAGGTACCAAATTAAGTAAAACATCTAAACACTAGCAAGGATCATTTCTCTGATTAATGAATTGTTACAAAGAAAAAGTGCTACTCATTATCTGGTCTTACCAATACAAAGTGGGGCATGCTTAAAAAAAAAAAAGTGCCAGCTTGCTCAGACCCATTTTTCTGTTTATTCCATTCTTTTCTCCCTCTGTCTGTCTCTCTCTCTCTATTTGAACTATCAACAGATCTGCATTACAGTCATAGTATTTTGGGGGTTTGTTTTGCCACTTAATACCAAATATTGCAATATTTAAAATAATAAAACATCTTAAGATTACATTTGAAAATGTTTCTAACTATTGAAACAATGTTTTTGTAACCTTTAAGAAACTGAAGCGATGTTGAAAGAGAAGAGGAAAGAAATATCTTGAATCACCTCATACATGTGTAAAACTTTTACTCTATAATAAAAGAGGTGATGTATTAAAAAGTAGTCTTTTTTCTGCTTTGAACTGAATGCCATTGCTTAAGGTTTTCGGTTTCTTTTTTGTTGTTGTTAAGTGCCATCGAACTGATTCTGATTCATAGCGATTCTTTATATATAGGATTTCCAAGGAGTAGCTGATGAGTTTGAACCATTGACCTTGTGGTTAGCAGTCCAGTGCTTATCCTACAGCACCACACCAGGACTCCAATTTAGAAAGGGTAAATTTTCATTTCTGTTGCTTTTTCTTTCTTTGACCATTCCAAATAAGAAAAGCTTGTCTTTATTTTACTCTGATCTCTGGAGTAATTTTTACCTCCAGAATGCTGTTGAAGAGCTTCTACTTCCAGTCATGATGGGATATCAGGGACTAGGTTTATCCTCTTGCCTGGAGAACTAACAAATCTGGAAAGAATATAAGAAACAATGGTTTCCATTCATGGAACAACAGCTGGCTCAGGACAGTAATCTCTGCATGAAAGGAAACAAATGAAGTGAGGCCTTGACTCCCCCCAGCTTTTGATTAGAGAACACTTCCAAGCTGCAGCCAGGGAAGAGAGGGACCCAAACAGAGTCCAGTAATTGCCCTGAATTGAGGAGACAAGAGTTCAGGGTTCAAGTCGGCCAAGGTGGTTAGAATTCAAAGAGCAGAGGACCAGGATGACAAGAACTGCACACAGAGAGAACTCTGGAGGACAGCTGAAAGTTCCGGGAAGGAAGGGGAGGGGAAATGCGGTGGGGGTGGGAGGGTGCAGGGGGGAAGTATGGGAACAAAATCAGAAAAACTTGGAGCTCATGACTAGCTAGAAATAGTTTGTGCCCCACCAGTCAGACTGGAAAACCTCTGGACACATGTGGCATCAGATAGAGTCCTCCAAAGAGTGCTGTGTCAGTTGTTGCTGTTGTTAGGTGCCTTTGAGTCGGTTCCAACTTACAGCGACCCTGTGTAGGGTTTCTGAGGCTGTAAATCTTTACAGGAGCAGAAAGCCTCATCTTTCTTCTACTGAAGCTGGTGAGTTTGAATTGGCGACCTTATGGCTAGCAGTCCAGTGCTTATCCTTGTTGTTGTTAAGCGTCATCGAGTTGGTTCTGACCCATAGTAACACTGTATAGGGTTTCCAAGGAACATCTGGTGAGCTTGAACCGCCGACCTTGTGGTTCAAACTGACTTTACAGTCCAGCGCGTAAGCCCACAGCACTATACTGGGACTTCAGCACCACAAAAACCAAGTCAGTTACCATCAATGCCAACTCATGGTGACCCCATGTCTTTCAGCATTTCAAGTCTATGACATTTCAAAAACAGATAACCAGACCGTTTTCTCAAGGTGCTTCTAGGCAGGTTTGAACTGTCAATCTTTCATCAAGTGGTGGTGGTGGCTTTGTGCTGTGGAGTCGGTTCCGACTCATAGTGACCCTGTACAGGGTTTCCGAGGCTATAAATCTTTGCAGGAGCAGAACGCCCCATCTTTCTCCAGCAGAACAGCTGGTAGTTTCGAACTGCTGACGTTGCAGTTCACAGCCCGATTCGTAATCACTACACTACCAGAGCTCCTTAAGTAGTTGAGCACTTAACCAAGTCCTCTAAGGGGTGCCTAGTGCCAAATTGTAGCTAGACTAAAGGCTGTTCTACAAAGATAAAAACCATACCTTAGAAGGATCAAATTAGATATCTGTATCCCAGAATGAGCCCTAATATATTTAGGGAATATAAAAATCTCAAACACTCAATAATGTAAATTTCATAGTAGCTGGTATTCAACAGAACATTACTGGGTACACAAAGACGCAGGAAGCTATCCATAATGAGAAAAATCACTCAAAAGAAATAGGTCCAGGAATGACATAGGTGACAGAATTAGTAAGCAAAGATGTTAAAACAGCTATTATATGTAGACATCATATGTTCAAGAAGGTAACAGAGAAGACCATCTAAAATAAGCATTATTCTAGGCATTCAATTGACATTAAAACTTTAAAAGTGTTAAGGGATGAATAAATTCTAATGAAGTCAAGGTGAGTTTGATTGGCTTCCTAAAAGGTGCACTTAGATAAGTCTAGAAACATTTGCCAATTATATTTCGAAGCAATAGAAAAACATGATCCCCAATGGTAAAGTGAAATGAACTTCATCGTGTTTATGCTTTGTTAGAAATGTGTTTAAGATTTTAAAAAGATAAGTATAAACAAAGTATAGGCCTATGTCTTCTTTGAGATGGTGTCAAAGCTTCATTGTATTTAATAATTGTTGCTGTTGTTAGGTGCCATCGAGTCGGCACCGACTCATAGAGACCCCATGCACGCAGAAAGAAACAATGTCCGATCATGGGCCAACCTCACTACTGTTGCCACACTTGAGTCCATCGATGCTGCCACCTGGCCAATCCATCTCGTTGGGGGTCTTCCTCTTTTTCTCTGACCCTCCATCTTACCAAGCATGATATTCTACTCTAGCGACTGTTCTCTTCTGACAATATGTCCAAAGTATGAGAGACAAAGTTTGGCCATCTTGGCTTCTAAGAAGCACTCTGGCTGTAATTCTTCCAAAACAGATCTATTGGTTCTTTTGGCAGCCCATGGCACTTTTAGTATTCTCCTCCAACACCATAATCAAAGGCATCAATTCTTCTACGATCTTCTATATTCACTGTCCAGCTTTCACATGCATATGAGGTTATTGAAAATACCATGGCTTGGGTCAGAGCTTTGCTCTTCAACACTTAAAAAAGTTCCTGTGCAGCAGATCTGCCTAATGCAATACATCGTCTGATCTGATTTAATAATTACTATCGGGCTGTGAACCTAATGGTCAGTGGTTCGAAACTACCAGCCGCTCCGCGGGAGAAAGATGAGGCTTTCTACTCCCATAAGGATTTACACCCTCGGAAACCCTGTACAGGATCGCTATGGGTCGGAACTGACTCGACGGCACTTAACAACACAACAACAACATTGATTAATCATGGAGTCCTGGTGTGGTGCTGCAAGATAATGCACTAGAATGCAAAGTCCACTTGAACCGGGAGGCCTATGGTTCAAGTTCACCGGCTGCTCCTTGGAAACTGTATACAGGGTCGCTATGGGTCAGAATCCAACTTGACGGCACTTCACAACAGCAACAATTGATTAATCATACATTTCTGATGCGTGAAGAAAAGCTTCAAATAACTTTCTTATAGGAATTGGTGAACATTGTGTGTATATTGGAAAACGTAATTAGAAAATGAAGTCCTGGTGTGGTGGTGTAGGATAAGCACTAGACTACTAAACATAAGGTCAGTGGTTCAAACTCATCAGTAACTCCTTAGAAAACCTATACAGGGCCGCTATGAGTGGGAACCTACTTCATGATACTTACAATAATTAGAAAATAATGTGTCAAACAAAAACTAATCTTCAAAATACTACTTTTAAGAAATTCTTCTCTGAAGAGAACTAATGATTTATATGGTATTTGAAGTGAATAACTAAAAAATGTAAAGTTATAGCAAATTTAAATACGTCCTAGTGCGGTAGTATAAGGAGCTCTGGTAGTGTAGTGGTTACGAATCGGGCTGCGAACCTTAAGGTCAGCGGTTCGAAACTACCAGCCGCTCCGCGGGAGAAAGATGAGGCTTTCTACTCCCGTAAGGATTTACACCCTCGGAAACCCTGTACAGGGTCGCTATGGGTCGGACCCGACTCGATGGCACTTAACAACAACAACAGTGCGGTAGTATAGAATAAGCACTGGACTGCATGGTCGGTTTGAACCACAAGGCTGACAGTTGAAAGCCACCAGCCACTCCACGGAAACCTATACACAGTTGCTATGAGTCAGAAATGACTTGATGACACTTAAAAGCAACAACAACAATAAGAAGTAGAAACCTTTGGGTCATAGTGGATTATGCGTTGGGCTGCTAATCACAAGGTCAGCAGTTTGAGTCCACCAGGCACTCTGAGAGAGAAAGATGAGGAGTCCTGCTCATGAAAAGATTTGTTGTTGTTCAGTTCTGTTGAGTTGGTTCCGACTCATAGCGACCTTCCGACTCATAGCGACCTTCCGACTCATAGCGACCTTCCGACTCATAGCGACCTTCTGACTCATAAGCAACCTTAGGCACAACAGAATGAAACACAGCCTGGTCCTGCACCATCCTCACAATCATTGTTAAGCTTGAGCCCATTGTTGCTGCCACTGTGCCAATCCATCTCATTGGGAGCATCCCTCTTTTTCTCTGACCCTGCACTTTACTAAGCATGATGTCTTTCTCCAGGAACTAATCCCTCCTGATAATATATCCGAAGTATGAGAGATGAAGTCTGGCCATCTTAGAGTATTCTGATTGTACGTCTTCCAACGCAGATTTGTTTGTACTTCTGGCAGTCCATGGTACTTTTAATATTCTTCTTCAACACCATAACTCCAATGCATCAATTCTTCTCTGGTCTTGGAAACCATATTACAGGGTCACCATGAGTTGGAACAGACTTGATGGCATAATGCCGGCTAGCCAGCCCATAGGAAGTAGTTAGGGTATCTATATGTTGTTGTTGTTGTTGTTAAGTGCCGTCGAGTCGATCCCGATCCATAGTGACCCTATGTAGGGTTTCTGAGGAGCAGCTGGTGAGCTTGAATAGCCAACCTTGCAATTCAGATGGCTTTGCAGTCTGGCACATTAACCCACAGCACCACATCGGGACTCCTATATAGGTTCCCCAATTATAAGGCCAAGAGAGAAATTCCAAATATAAAAGCCATCTACTAACAAAATTCAATAAGATAAACTCAATTTAACTAAACAAATATGTATTGAGTATCTTTTATTATATTATTATTATTTTATTAGATTATATTAGTATGCATTTATTAGATTCTGAAGGGGATACAAGATGAAACTCCTGCTATCAAGAAGATTATAAACCATATGGGTAAATATCACCAAGTTAAATGTGAGTGCAAAAACAGATTAATTCACATGAAAGTGCTTTGTGAATTATGAAACTGTCTACAAATGTAAAGTGTTATTTTTATTGGAAATTAAAATATGATATTATTCAGTTGGCTTTTGAGAAAGATTGATCAGGAAATGATATGCAGAACACTTCTGAATGGTCAGCTGTAAGAAGACAAAAATGAAAGATATTTCATTAATTCAAATGTGAGGCAATTAGGAAGGTAACTAAGAAAAAGCTACTAGGTGGGCAGATGTGAGAAAAATTTGGAAGGAAAAGCCCTATTAAGGGCTTATAGCTAATTGGATGTAATGAATGAAAAAGCAGGGTCAAAGATTCTGACCATCAATGGCAGAATCATTACAGCTGATAGAAAAGTAGATTCATGTAAGACTGATATTTTGGAGGCCAGATTTGGACATCATACAAATAGATATGTCCAGTAAATAGTTTAAAAAGTCATTCATTTGTACAATGCTAATTTAAACTTTTCCCCGTAGAACCTTCTGTGACAAAAGAGAGTCTAGAAGGACAAAAAGCTTGGAAATGGAGGAGGGGCAAATTTTGCTCTGCCAACCTTGACAATGCTCATTTAAGAATATGTAAATTAAACTTGTCAGAATAAGCTCCTATGAAGCTGTTGGCCACATCTTCAAAACTCCTCAAATATAAATTCACAAAATCCATCATGCTTGTTTTCTATAATTTGATTATTAACATATGTACGTTTCCATTTTCTTCCCTCTTGTCATTAACTGAAAGAATTACAGGTAATCACAAATGGCAAATATTGATGGAAATTCTGCTAGCTGCCTGTTATTTTCAATTTAGAGTGTTCAATTTCTAGAAATCATATCTTACTGTGCACAATTAAGACGACCTTACTGGCTTCAATTTTGTTTACTCCCATAGCGTAACTAACCCAAAGAAGGATATATTTTCATTTTGGGAAGTGCATAGATGCTTGTATAAAATTAATTTTAAGGAATTATTCTTCTTTATTAAAAATAAATACTTTTGGGTGAATTTTCAAAGTCCATGTTTGAAACACTTTTTATTTATGTCCAAACATGGTAAATGGCAGATGACAAAAACTAACCAGCACATTTCTTCTTTTTAATCCCCTCACCCACCCATTACTGAAAAAAAGAGGTGGGGAGATACTTTATGTCCATGTGAACTTTATAGGAAAATAAAACCATGTGTTTTGGATGAATTTACACTTAACTCATTAAAATGTGTGGTTTTGTGAAAGCTATTTGATGTCTAAACATATTCCTTTGGGTCAATCTTTAAACTTCTTAGTTACTTCTATTGCTCTTTCTTCCTCCCTGATAAAAACAGAGGATTATATTAAGAGGAAAATATTATTCTCTGTCGTGAATTGAATGCCTAGATTCTGGAGAACTCTTCTTTTAGCAAAAGAAAATTACTATCTTGATAGCTTAGACATTATGTTTTAAAATCTCACTCTTACCTTGCATGTATGTGAGTGCGCACACACGCACACAGTAGTATATACGATCCCTGGGTGGCACAAGCACTTAAACGTTTGACTGTTAACGGAAAGGTTGGCAGTTCGAACCCATCCAGAGATGCCTCAGAAGGCAGACCTGGCCATCTGCCTTCAAAAAGTCACAACTTGGAAAACCCAGTGGAGCAGTTCTGCTCTACACTCATTGTTGTTGTTGTTAAGTGCTGTCAAGTTGATTCTGACCCATAGCAGCCCTGTACAGGATTTCCAAAGAGCAGCTAGTGGGTTTGAACTGCCAGCCTTACGGTTTGCTGTCCAGCACCACATCAGAAGTCTGCTCTGCACACATAAGTTTACTGTAAGTTGGAGTCCACTCAAGGGCAATTCACAACAGCAATAGATATATGAGAGGGCTTCAAAAAGTTTGTGGAGAAATTCCATTATCTTTTAATCCCATTTTATCATTAACTTTTTGAAGCCCCTTTGGATATGAAAATTCTATTTAAATCAATGTTGCTAAAACTTTATTCGAATCCACAGAAGAGCTGCTTTGAGGCATCTTTTTTCCAGGGATAACAGTTTTCCTTACTTTTAAGCCCTAAAACTAATGACAAGCTGCTAGTTGCAAGTGTCACCTTTCTGTTTACAACTGGTGATAACAAATATGTCTTACGCTACATATTCTTCCAAAGACTCAAAACACAGGTCACTTTTAAGGCATTTGGCATAGCAGTCAACCAATGGATAGCAGTTTTGCCCTTTGCTCTCTCCTTTATCAAAATATATTCATTCCAGTTTTCAAATTGCTATTTTTGAACCCAAATCTCTACCCACACTAATTTCCGTGGGTCAGACTTTGACCCTGATTGGAATAAAATCTGGAGTCAAATATTCACACCAGAACGCCTTTGCCTCACTGTGTGTCAGAAGCCATCTTGCTGCAAATGCTTCACACACCTTGGAGTGCAGCTTGTGGAACTGATGAGGTGAGAGCGCGGCGCAGCGTCGCGGGCCTGGTAATCACAGGACTGAGGAAACACATACATCATCTGCCACACAGGTTGGCATTTCAAGTAAAAAACCTTCACACTGTGTAAAATGTTGGACAAATGATGGCCATATGCATGTTTGTCTGGGTACAGATGGCTCTGCGTTCTCAGAGAGGGGAAAGCTGAGCTCGGCTCTTTTTGCAGACAGTTTAATATTGGTGACACAGTTTATGTCCTCGGCAAAAACAATAATGGAGGGGAAGGTGACATAAATTATTTGCAAATCATTTGACATATGCAGGGCATTGTCCTTGCAATAATCACCATCAGTCTGTCAGTTTAAGATCTGAATTGTACCACTGCCATTTTGTATCACTGGGGTAAGTTTTCACAGGGCTGTAATTTTACAGATTTCTTCTTTGGAGAGCCATTGCAACACAAATCAAATTGGATTATGTTTAGTCATGTCCTGTATCATGCACGTTGCTTAGATAAAAATAAAAACACATATTCCACAGGCTGGGGATCGTGAAGTAGTCTTCTACTTCATATCCTTATGAGGTGGTAGTTAAATAAAACTTTCTTTCTCTACTATTTTCCAACTGTAGTTCAGTTTTTAAGTTGGTGAGGTTATTTGTGAGAACATTAACTTTTGTTTTTCACTATACAGACATATAGAGTGTGTCTAAGATGAAAGTGGTCCATCCTATGGATTTTCCTTAAGTATATTATCTGATAAATTTAAGACGTGAATATGCACATGTTCATTGATGTTTTTATATATGGTACTACTGGACTTCTTTCTCAACCCAAGAAAATGGCTGTAAATGGTGATTAAATAGCAGGCAGTGTTGTCCCTCTTTTTATTGTATGAATTTAATGCCAGATGGCATGTTTTACTTATTGAGTTCTTGATGTCAATTGATGTTGGAAACTGTTGTACAGTTTAGCCATACATAGAAAATGTTGTAACCACTTTTGAGTTATTGATATATTATGTGGTTTTGGACCAATTGATAAATGTACTTTAGAGACAATTCCTCAATTTCCTCTAGAAAACTATAAATTCTCTAACAGGGCATTCAGAAGTGAGTACAAAAATTTCTAAAGAGAAATATGATCTGTTTTCATTTGGAGAAGTTACTTTTATTCAGTTATAACAACAGAGCTGCATCGGCCTTCCGTCATTACATAGCCCTTAACACAAAGATTTATGGACATTTGCATTTTTCTAAATTTTATTTATTTTGTTGTTGAATTCACAGCAAAGCATACACTAATTCACCAGTTTCTGTACGTGCAATTTAGTGTCATTGATGACTTTTGTAGAGTAATGCCGCTGTTCTCACCCTCCTTTTCTGAGTTGGTCCTAAGGTTGCCCCCTAAGGTTTCTATCTGCTCTTTTGAGTTGCCATTGTTGATCTGGTCTCAACATTTTTTCTTTTTTAATGTTTTATTGTGAATTATGTGATAGTTTACATGAGAGAACATTAGTTTTGCATTCATCCTATCGTATATCATTTCATTGCCATGGTTACAATCCCCCTCCATGCATCATCAACCAACCAAAGGGTATACACTACAAGCCTGTCCCCTGGTCATCAGCACACAGACTTCTCCCTCTCTGGGTCTAAAGTCCACAGCTGCTCCATCTCTCCATGTCATCGTCTCTGCCTCCATCTTAGGAATCACTGTTTCTCTGGGTAGGGTCCAGCTCTCGGCTCTTCTCCCTTGATGGTCCCAGGGACCTCTGCTCCTAGACTGAAAAGTTAATCACTCCTCTCCTTGCTACAAAATGTGTACTTTTACATTTCCAACCCTCACAATCAGTCCTGATAACAATTATTCACTATTGTATAACAAGAGACCCATCCACATTTCATATCATCGGCCACGCCTAGACAGACTGGATACTACTCTGGAGATTCTACCTTCCTCCGTGCCCTCTGGATCTATGTTCCCTCTTGAAAGCTTGTAAGCCAGTCTCAACATGTGTATTTTTGAAATGACATTGTTATTTTTCATTGAAGATAGTCATTATCATCACGCTGTTTTCTACCCATACTTATAAAAAAAGTAGGTAAGTATTTGCAGGTACGTTGTTTTGATCCTTCTTAGATAATGCACTTAATGGAGCATCAGGGAATTTGACATCAGGTTCAGATGATTTCTGAAAATCTTTAGCATTAAATTGAAATATTCTTTATTTGGACTTCAGAAAAGATTTAAATGAATAAAATCTAAAACTTAACGAAGGTGGTGGTAATATCAAATACCCTATTTGTAAGACCAAAGTATAAAAATGCCAACGGCTATCTTTTTTTCTTTCCCCTCTTTTCCAACAAATGTAACTAATCCATTGATTTAGGATTCATCACTTATGTGCTGATATGTAAGATTTGTGTCTCTATGTTTAACCTCCTATTGAACATATACAACTGTATGGTCCATAAGCACCTTAACATCCACATATCCTTTCAAGAATGCTATATATCCTTTCCTTCAGTATTGTCCGCATCTCAGTTAATAACACCATCAATTCACTTGTTCCTTCATCTGTCCCATGCAACTGTAAGCTAATTTCTGTTTTAGAATGTTTGTATATATTATAGTTAATTGCTTTGACTATCTATTTCCCAAATAAGACTGCTAGGTCTTTGAGACTGTTATGTACACAGATGCTTGGTAAATATTTGTTGAATGAAATCATCTTTGGTTTATCTTTCTTCCTCATCTCAATATTGTCAAATAGTGTCAATTGCTTTTATAATTCATCTCTAGAATTCATTTCCTCATCTTCATTTCCATTGTCTTTTTCTGGGCTTCAGAATTTCTCAGGACCCTCATCATCCCTCTTTGATTGTTTGCCAGCTATTCCCCTTATTTTCTGCCTTTTGCTCTAGTGTCCTACTGGTCCATATAGTTTCCTCTTTCTACTGTGCTGCCTCACAGACGTAATATAGTGTTGTTGTTAGGTGCCGTCGAGTTGGCTCCAACTTATAGTAACCCTACGCACAACAGAACGAAACACTTTCCAGTCCTGCACCATCTTTCTGGTATTCTCTGCTTTCAGCCAAGATCCATCTGACTTCAGCAATGATAACACTAGTTCCACATCCTTTTGTGAATCTGACTTGAGTTTAGGGTTGTTCCCTGTTGATGTACTGTTGCAAGTCATTTTTTGGGTTATCATCACCAAGTTTTTACTTGCATGTGATATTAATGATATTGTTTGATGATTTCAGCATTCCATAGGGCAACTCTCTTTGGAATGGTCACAAATTTGGATGTCTTCCAATTGGTTGGCTAGGTAGGTAGCTGTCTTCCAAATTTCTTAGCATAGATTAGTGGTGCATCCTGTGTTGCTTCAGTTTGTTGAAAGATTACAATTTGTATTCCACCAATTCCGGGAACCTTGATTTTTTGCCAATAACTCAGTGCACCTTGGACTTCTTCATTCAGCGTCACTGGTTCTTGATCATATACTACCTCATGATATGGTTGAACATTGACCATCTTTTTGGTACAGTGACTCCATGTATTCCTTCCATTTTCTTTTGATGATTTCTGCATCATTCAATATTTTGCCCATGGAATCCTTCAATTTTGGAAATCAAGGTTTGAAATTTTTCCTCATTTCTTTCAGCTCGAGAATTGCTAAGCATGGTTTCCCTTTGGTTTTCTAAAACCAGGTCTTTGCACATTTCATTATAATACTTGTCTTTGTCTTCTTGAGCTGCCCTTGGAAATTTTCTGTTCAGCTTGTATTTCCTCATTTCTTCATTAGCTTTACCTTTTCTACACTCATCAACAAGTTTCAGAGTCTCTTCTGATATCAGTTTTGATGTTTTCATTCTTTTTAAGGAACTTTTGCTTGAATTGCAAGGTTGTATGATGTTCTTGTATGATGTTCTTGATGTCATCCCATAGCTCTTCTGGTCTTCGGTTGTTAGTGTCTAATGCATCAAATCTGTTATCTCTAGATTTAGGTGGGATATATGTTCAAGGTCATATTTTGGCTTTTGTGAACTTGTTTTTGTTTTCTTCAGCTTCAGCCTGAACTTGTATATGACCAATTGATGGCCTGTTCTATAGTCTATCCCCGGTCTTCTTTTGACTGATGATATTGAGCCATTCCCATTGTATCTTCCTACAGATGTAGTCAATTTGATTTCTATGCATTCCATGTGGTGAGGTCCATGTGTATAATCATCTTATTTGTTGTTTTAAAAAGGTATTTGCAATGAATAAGTCATTTGGTCTTTCAAAATTCTATCATGGGATCTCCAGCATCAAGGCCATATTTTCCAACTACTGATCCTTTTTCTTTGTTACCAACCTTCATATTCCAATCTCTTAACAATTTTCAATACATCTTTATTGCATGTATGATCAGTTTCAGAAGGAAGAGGTTGTTAGAATTCTTCAATTTCATTATTCACTGGCTTTAGTGGTTGGTGAATAAATTTGAATAATAGTGCTATTAACTAGTCTTCCTTTTAGGTGTATGAATACTATACTATCACAGACAGCATTGTGTGTCAATATAGATCTAAAAATGTTGTTGGTTTTGTTTTTGATGATCAATGTGACGCAATTCTTCTTGAATTTGTCATTCCCGGCATAGTAAACCATATGATTGTTAGATTCAGGAAGGCAAATACCTATCTATGTCAGCTCACTGATGCTTAGGATATTGATCTAGTTTAGTATTTGACAATTTCCAGTTTTCCAAGATTCATCTTTAGTTCTTCCAACCATATAATATTTAAAAATAAACTTTTTATTATGAAAAACTTCAAACATAAAAATTTAGGTCCTTTTCAATTCTATACAAATTTATCTTTATCTACTTGTCAATTCTACTAAGAAAGCTTGCTAGTAGTTTTCACTGGGATTTCTTTGA
Organism: Chrysochloris asiatica; assembly: GCF_000296735.1. NCBI lineage: Eukaryota > Metazoa > Chordata > Mammalia > Afrosoricida > Chrysochloridae > Chrysochloris > Chrysochloris asiatica. The sequence continues at coordinate 8,119,781 of NW_006408612.1, forward strand.
ATTCGGGTAGAATTGACATTGAAAAAATTATGTTTCCTTTGTTTAATTACCATAATATTTCTCTTTGTTTAAGCCTTTTAACTTTTCTCAGTCTTGTACATATTCTTGTACATTGTACAGTTTATACATGTATTGTTTAAATCATTAAGTCATCATTGATTCATCTGTTTCACACAACTTACTGAGCATTGATTGTGAGTCAGACACTATCAAGTTGCCATGATATTAAAAAGAATTAAGGTGAAATTCTTGTTCTTAAATGATTTCTAGCTACATAGAGGGAAACTAATATTTGAAATTAAGAGGAAGGAGAAACAGACCATTTTGGAATGGTTAGTCACTAACATTCTTATGAAAGACAGTAAGACATTGTCAGATATAGTTACGGGAGATTAGCCCTTCAGGTTGGAAGGCACTCAAAAGATGACTGGGGAAGAGCTACCTCCTCAAAGTAGAGCTGACCATAATGACCTGAATGGAGCAAAGCTTTTGGGACCATCATCTGTTTATGGGTCATAACTTAAAATGTGAATAAACAGCTGCAAACATCCATTAACAATCAAAATGTGGAATGTACAAAGTATGAATCTATGAAAATTGAAACTCATCAACAATTAAATGGGATGCAAAATGATCCATATCCTAAGTATTAGTGAGCTGAAGTGGACTGATATTGGCCATTTTGAATAGGACAATCATAGGGCTTACTATATCGGGAACTTGAAATTGTGGAGGAATGATGTCACATTCATCATCAAAAAGAACATTTCAAGATCCATTTTCAAGTACAATGCTGTCTGTGATAAGATAATATGTTGTTAAGTGCCGTCGAGTTGGCTCCGACCCATAGCGACCCTGTACAGGGTTTCTGAGGCTGTAAATCTATATGGGAGCAGAATGCCTCATCTTTCTCCTACAGAGTAGCTGGTAGTTTCGAACTGCTGGCCTTAAGGTTCGCAGACCGATTTGTAACCACTACGCTTAAAAGGAAGACCAGTTAATACCAGTATTATTCAAATTTATGCACCAACTATTTCACCAATAGTGGTGAAATTGAAGAATTCTACTAACTTCTTCAGTCTGAAATTGATCAAGCATGCAATCAATATGTATTGATAACTACTAGTGATTGGAATGTGAAAGTTGGAAACAAAGAAGAAAGATCAGTAGTTGGAAAATATGGCTTTGGTAATAGAAACTATGCGGGAGATCATGAGATAGAATTTTGGAAGACCAATGGCTTATTCATTGCACATACCCCTTTTAAGCAACATAAAAGGTTGTTTAAGCAACAAACAAACAAGTTCTGGTAGCGTAGTGGTTACGAATCAAGGTCAGCGCTTTGAAACTACCAGCTGTTCCACAGAGAAAGATGAGGCTTTCTGCTCCCGTAAGGATTTACAGCCTTGGAAACCCTGTACAGGGTTGCTATGAATCGGAACCAACTCCACATATGGGCCTTACCAGATGGAATACACAGGAATCGAACTGACTGCATCTGTGGGAAAAGACAGTGGAGAAACTCCATAACATCAGCCAAAACAAGCCAGGGGCTGACTGTGAAACAGGATCTTAATTTTTCATATGCAAGTTCAGGCTGAAGGTGAAGAAAATTAAAACAAGTCCACAAGAGCCAAAACATGACCTTGGGTATATCCTAGTTGAATTTTGAGACCTTCTTAAGAACAGATTTGATTCATTAGATACTAATGACCAAAGACCAGAAGAGCTGTGGGATGACATCAAGAACATCATACAGAAAGAAAGCAGAAAGTTTTTTAAAAGACAGGCAAGAAAGAAAAGACCAAGCAGATGTCAGATGAGACACTGAAACTTGCTCTTGTACATAGAGAAGCCAAAGCAACTGGAAGAAATGAAGTAAAAGAGCTGAACAGAAAATTTCAAAGGGCATCTCTAGAAGACATCGTAAAGTATTGTAATGAAATGTGTAAAGACCTGGAGTTAGAAAACAAAAAGATAAGAACAAGCTTAGCATTTCTCAAGCTGAAAGAACTGAAGAAAATATTCAAGCCTTGACGTGAAATATTGAGAGATCCTTCGGGCAAAATATTGAATGGCACAGGAAGCATTAAATGAAGATGGAAGTACACAGAGTCACTGTATCAAAAAGAACTGATCTATGCTCAACCCTTTCCAGAGGGGGCATCTGATCAATAACTAATGGTATTGAAGGAAGAAGTTCAAACCACACTGAAAACATTGGTGAAAAACAAGGCTTCAGGAATTGATGGGCAACAAATTGAAATCTTTCAATGAGTTGATGCAGCAATGAAGGCACTCACTCATCTACGCAAGAAAATTTTGAAGACAACTACCTGGCCAACTCATGGGAAGAGATACGTATTTATGCCCATTTTGAAGAAAGGTGGCCCAATGAAATGCAAAAATCATCAAACAATATTAACATCACACGCAAGCACAATTTTGCAAAGATAATTAAAAAATGGTTGTAAGAGTACATAGACAAGGAACTGTCAGAAAATCAAGCCAGCTTCAGAAGAGAATGTGAAACTAGAGGTATGTATCATTGCTGATGTCAAATGGATCTTGGTAAAAAACAGAGAATGTTAACTGCACTTTATTGAAATGCAAAGACATTCAACTGTGTAGCTAGGTCATGACAAACTTTATACAACATTGTGAAGACTGGGTATACTAGAACACTTAATTGTGCTCATGAACAATCTGTACATAGACCAAGAGGCAGTCATTTGAACAGAATAAGGGGATACTAAATGGTATAAAATCAGGAAAAGTGTGTGCCAGGTTTGTTTTCTTTTCATCATACTTATTCAATCTGTATGCTGAGCAAAGATGGATTATATGAAGAAGAACATGATATCAGGATTGGAGGAAGACTCATTAACAACCTTTGATATGCAGATGATGCAACCTTACTTTCTGAAAGTGTAGAGGATTTAAAGTACTTATTGATGAAGATCAGAGGCTACAACCTTCAGTATAGATTGTACCTTAATGTAAAGAAAATAAAAACCCTTACAGTTGGATCGCAATAATATCATGATAAATGGAGAGAAGATTGAAGTTGTCAAAGACTTCATTTTACTTGCCCCACAATCAATACTCATGAAAGCAGCAGTCAAGAAGTCAAATAATGCATTGCATTAGGCAAATCTGCAGCACAAGACCTCTTTTAAGTGTTAAAGATGGAAGATAGCAGTTTGAGGACTGAAGTGTGCCTGACTCACGTCATGGTATTTTCAATAGCTTTGTATAGCTATGAAATTTGGACAATGAATAAGGCAGATCAGAAAAGAATTGATGCATTTGAGTTATGGTGTTGAAGAAAAATATTGAAAGTGCCATGGACCACCAAAAGAACAAGCAGATCTGTGTTTGAAGAAGTACAGTCAGAATGCTCCTTAGGAGCCAGGATAGTGAGAAATCATCTCTCATACTTCAGACATGTTTTCAGGGAGACCAGTTACTGGAGAAGGACATATGTTTGGTAAAGTGGAGGGTCAGAGAAAAAGAGGAAGACCCCTAACAAGATGGAGTGAACAGTGGTAGCAGCGCAAGGGTAACAGACAATTGTGAGGATGACTCACGACTGGGCATTGTTTCGTTCTGTTGTGCATAGGGTTGTTGTGAGTTTGAATTGACTCCACAGCACCTAACAACAACAACATACAATTATTTTACTCATTTATTCAAGTCTGATTTTGCATCTTACAGGAATATTTCTACAGTTTTCCTTACAGGTTTTGCATATGCCTCAAGCCCCCTGTTGAATGGTGGTGATGGTGCTTGTGTGCCATTGAGTTGGTTCCTACTCATAGCACCATTGTATAGGGTTCCCAAGGCTGTAAATCTTTATGGGTACAGAAAACCTCATCTTTCTCACGAGAAGAGGCTGGTAGATTTGAACTGCTGACCTTCTGGTTAGCAAGCCAACTAGTAATCCACTGTGCTACCATTGCTCCTGTTTAATTGTAATGGAGATTGTTGTGTTGTTGAGTGTCATTGAGTTGGTTCTGTCCCATAGTGATGCTATATAAGGTTTCTAAGGATTGGCTGGTGAGCTTGAACCACTGATCTTGTGGTTCAAACCGACGTTGCAGTCCAGTGCATTAACTCACAGAACCACACCAGGACTCCAGTAATGGAAATAGTAGGCATCATTTCCATATTAACGTCAGAGGGAAAGCTGCTAGCATTTTCCCTTTGAGTCAAACACTGCCTTTTGGATTAAGATTCACACATTTTACTATATTAAGGACATGCTCAACAATTCATTAAGTAATTTAAAAGAAGCACTCAAAAATATTGTTGTTGTTGTTGTTAGGTGTCATTGAGTCGGTACTGACTCATAGCGACCCTATGCACAACACAACGAAACACTGCCTGGTCAGGGCCAACCTCACAATCATTGCCACACTTAAGGCCATTGATGCTGCCATTTTGCCAATCCATCTCGCTGGGAGTCTTCCTCTTTTTCTCTGACCCTCCATATTACCAAATGATAGCCTTCTCCAGTGACTGGTCCCTCTGACACTATGTCTGAAGTATGAGAGATGAAGACTGGCCATCCTGGCCTCCGAGGAGCACTCTGGCTGCACTTCTTCCAACACAGATCTGTTGGTTCTTTTGGCAGCCCATGGCACTTTCAATATTCTCCTCCAACACCATAACTTAAAAGCATCAATTCTTCTATGATCTTCCTTATTTACTGTCCAGCTTTCACATGCATATGAGGTTATTGAAAATACCATGGCTTGGGTCAGGCACACCTTAGTCCTCAAGCTGACATCTTTGCTCTTCAACACTTTAAAACAGTCTTGTGCAGCAGATTTGCCTAATGCAATATGTCGTTTGAATTCTTGACTGCTGCTTCCATGAGTGTTGATAGTTGATCCAAGAACAATGAAGTCCTTGACAACTTCAATCTTTTCTGTGTTGATAAGAATGTTGTTTATTGATCCATTGGTAAGGATTTTTGTTTTCTTTACATTGAGATACAATCCATACCGAAGGCTGTGGTCTTGGATTTTCATCAGTAAGTATTATAAGTATTAAATTTGGAAGACAACTATCTGGCCAACTGATTGGAAGAGATCTGTATTTGTGCCCATTCCAAACAGAGGTGACCCAATGGAATGCAGAAATCATCAAACAATATCTTTGATATCCCATGTGAGTAAAGTTTTACTAAAGGTAATACAGATATGGCTGCAAGCATACATTGACAGAGAACTTCCAGAGGTTCAAGCCAGTTTCAGAAGAGGACATGGAACAAGGGATATTGCTGGCATCTGATGGATCTTGGCTGAAAGCAGAGAATATCAGAAAGATGTTTACCTCTGTTTTATTGACTATGCAAAGGTTTTTGTTTCTGTGGATCATGACAAGCTATGGACAACATTGCAAAGTATGAGTATTCTGGAACATTTAATTGTGCTCATGAGGAATCTGTACATGGACCAAGAAGCAGTTGTTTGAACAGAACATGGGAACACTGAATGGTTTCAAATTAAGAAAGGTGTACAACAGAGTTGTATTCTTTCACCATACTTATTTATCCTGTATGCTGAGCAAATAATCTGAGAAGCTGGGTTATGTGAAGAAAAACGTGGCATTAGGTTTGGAGAAACATTAACAACCTGCGATATGCAGATGATACAACCTTGCTTGCTGAAAGTGAAGAGGACTTTACAATATTGTAGTTTTTCTTTTTAAAATGAACTTCTTAAACTGTGGTATCCAGTGTAGAATGTGGCAGTCTAGGGGTGGAGTGAAGTTTGTCTATTATGTTTCTTCCTGTAGATGCCTCAGTGAATCATGCAGATAATCACACTGGCTTTTTGAGCAGCCTATGTCAACTATTGACTCATACTGAGTTAGTGTTCTTATTTTAAAAGATGGGTGGGAGATACTTATTTTTTAGGGATTAATGATCTCTAGGGAAAATTATATTCCAGGAACATTTCAGAGGTCGTGTTTCTGAATTAGGTGTAGGGAAGTCAGTTGGGATAAAGGTCATTTGGGAAGTTGGAACCTGATTGAGACATTAACATTAAAGTTAATGTCTCAGAAAACCAATAAGAAATGTATGTTGTAAAGTGCCATGGAGTTGGTTCTGACTCACAGTGCCCTTGTATATAGTTTCTAAGAAGTGGTTGGTGAGTTTGAACCGCAGGCCTTGTGGTTCAAACCGACCTTGAGGTCTACAGCTTTATCCCACAGAGCCATGAGTGAAACTAATATGCATAATAAAGAAATCTCAGTTTTAATTAGGAATCAGTTCATTATTTCCCACTGCATAATGCAAAATCCTGGTGTAGGGCTGTTCAAAGCCACCAGCTGCTCCTTGGAAACCCTGTACAAGGTCATGATGAGTTGGAGCTGACTAGACACTTAACAGCAACAATACCATGTATTAGTAAAGTCTGAGACTACCCAAAAAATAGAAGACAGAGTAATTTCCTTAGTCTCAAAGGTATTCCATACATTTAGAAATGAATTGCATATGATAATTTTAGGTCTTGTATCACCTTGATATTTTTTCACTATAAATTAATTTCTTATAGTTTAAATAATTGCTTAATTACAGGTCCAAATTGTTCACAATTTTATTTTACTGCTTATGTTAAAAAGAAAATTTGACCAGATTAGCACAATTCAGCACAGTATTCAGTGCCTTTCTGAGATTTACCTTACCATAAGAGGGGAAACACACACACATATGCACAAAGTTATCAAACCCCAAACTACTAACAACAAATAAACATACCCTAAGTTTACCCAACTCTAACCCTAAGAATTGCACCAGCAATTTCTTCTTTCTGTATGTTTGATATAATGAGATGTGTACTTAGCCCCCCACCCCCGTCTTGCTTCCTGTTCACACAGGCTACTAGAAAATGCAAATATTATGGGTCTGGTATTATAGTAACATAAGGAAATTTAACAAATAGAAGCATTATGACAACATGCAATGTCCTACTTCAATCAAGAGGAAGGTTGGTACTCTTAGCACTTTCTACTGCTCTCTGTCTAAGCTTACATAGTCTTCAGGTGACATTAGTTCAAATTCGAATTCTTGTCTGTAGATTCAAGTGTGGTAAGGTTACCAGATAAAATATTGGATACCCAGTTAAATTTGAATTTCAGATAAAGACTAAAAATAGTTTTAGTATAAATTTGAGCCAAGATTTACGTGGGATGTGCTTATATTGAAAAAAAAAATATTAACATTTATTTAAAATTCAAATCTAACGGGTGTTCTGTAATTTTATTTGCTAAATCTGGCAACCCTAGTTGTTGGGCTTCTTGGAAAGAACATTCTCTCTGTAAATCTTGTCTAGCGCTCTTGATACATCGTACCTGTTCAGCATTTAGAGCCTTTAGAATGATGCGATGAGAAGATAAATAACTAATAGGCTGCTTGCTTTTCTCTCATAGTCTATCTGCAGGGAGTGAATGGTTTCTTCGAGTCTGATTATGTAGCCACTTTTTGTTGTCGTCTACCTCAATGTAAGACTTCGTGTTTTCATTTCACTTCTAATAGTTCATAGAAGGAACAAAATCTCCAAGTCCAAGTTCACTATTTGGCTTTTGTTAAATATTTCACAACTACTGATTTTTCATGCCTAAAGGTTCCTTTTATTGGACTTTAATGTCTGATTCTGTCTCCTTCCCAGGGATTGAATCCACTCACACAAAGATTCAATTTGAAACTTGTTAGAGTCCCATTCTCCACCCCCCCGCCCCTTACATCTGGGTATCCAGGGCCACCAGCAATGGTATTGTTCTGCCATATTGCTCCCATTGTAATGAGTTTACAATCCTGAGTCTTTAGATCTAATGCATAAGTTTAATTGAAAGAAGTATTTTAGCAGGAAGATCTATGATCCAGTGAATTGAAGAGGAAATATGAAACCAACATTGATGTGTGTCTAGGTTTCACAAACATACCAGATGATCAAATATATTGACTCATAATTTATTTTTGAAAAAGATCTCGTAGTGCAAAATGTCAAATAATGAAAAGTGGTGATAGGTACCTAAGAATAGAGCTGACATCATCTGAGAGAATGATCCCACTTTTCTTGTTAAGAGGATATGTCTACAAATGACCAGTTCTCAATTATTTGGGGAAACAGAAGTGATAGGATGAGCACATCCCATCCTGGGCAAGCATGTGGATGGAAGAGTGATCATCAAAGGCCTATACATTCAGCATCACATGTGGGCAATATGTGTTTTGTATAAAAACAATATGACATATGGAAGTGCCTGTGTTTAGTGATGACTTCGTCTTCTGACATGAAACTCACATAATTCTAAGAAGTCACATGGCTGCAGTAAGCTAATCTTGGTCTTGGTCTACTAGACATTTCAGATTGTGGGTGTCAGTACATAGTGAATCAACATCTGTCATTGATTGCTTTGTGATCTTTCTTCCATCTGCCTTTAGTTGAAGGTTTTAGTAAGTAGAGACATGACCAAAAAAGCAAGGAAAATAAAACACATAATTGGGAAGAAAAAAGACTCAGAATTTCCACTCCTGAAAAAATTTGAATCCTGGAGTGTGGTGGTGGTGGTGATTGTGTGCCCTCAAGTCAGCTCCATCTCCTAGCGACCCTGTATAGGGTTTCCAAGACTGTACATCCTTAAGGGAGCAGAAAGCCTCATATTTCTCCTGCAGAGCTGCTGGTAGCTTTGAACTGCTGATCTTGTTATTTGTAGCCTAGCTCATAATCCATGACACTATGAAACTTCCTTAATGGAGTGTGGGTTTAAATATTAAGGAACCCTGGTGGCATTGTGATTTGGGAATCGGGCTACTAACTATGAGGTTGGTAACCCACCAGTTGCTCAGTGGGAAAATGGCAAAATATTCCAAATAACAAAATGATTTAGGAAATTTAATCTTCACTGCCTCCTAGATTCTGTATGGCATTTTACATGAAGAAGTATTGGTCTTCTATGAACTTCTGTCCTTATGTGGATTAAAATGAAAGAGTTTTTGATACTCTAATGAAACCATTAGGAAACCATTACTGGGAATCAAAGAGTATGTTTTGAGGTTTGATAGTGACCCTAACACAATCAAGGACAACAAGTGGTCAGTCATTCACTGAAGCAGTAGACAAGTCCTGGTCAATGTATTCTGTTGGGAATGAAGGTCAAGATCAAATGGCAGTCCTTTCTACATGCAGATTGTCATGTAAACACCAGTTGCCATAGTCATTCTTACTCATGGAGATGCCATGTATGTTGGAGTAGAATTGTGCTCCATAGGGCATGCTATAGTTGATTTGTTTTGGATGTATACCACCAGGACTTTCTTACAAGGCACCTCTGGGTGGACCCAAATTTCCAGGCTTTCAATTAGCAACCGAACATATGAACTGTTTACACCACCCAGGGGTACACAAATGTCATGATGTTGGATCAAATTTGACTCATACTAATGAACCTTGGAGGCACTGTAGGATAAGCAGATGACTGACTGCTAACCCAAAGGTCAGCAGTTCTAACCCACCAGCTGGTCCTTGGGAGAAAGATGCGCTTTATGCTTCTGTTAAGATTTACAGTCTGGGAAGTCCTATACAGGGTCATTTTGAGTTGGAATCAACTTAACAGCCGTGGGTTTGTATTTGTTTTTGGTAATGAGGATCTTATGCTGTTCCTAAACCTATGGAGTTTTGGATTTGGGTTGTAAAACTGTTGGATTTATGATTGTAGTTAATTGACTTCTCACTTAGAGTATATTCATTAATTACAAATGATTGTAATACAACGCAAGTGTGACTTAGAAGCATCTATGCTCTGCATTCATAAACCTGCATATGTCTTCCACATGCTGGTGACTTATGCAAATCCCAGGAAAGGAATTCTCCCAGCCCAGGACTTGTAGTGGCTCCTAGGATGAGGAAGTCCCATAATGTTACTGCTTTTGCCTTTAAGTATTTCAAATACTGCAAGTTGAAATTTGGCAAAACAATTTTTCCTCTTGATATGTTTTAAAGTCTCTGTTATATGCTTGGGCAATGTCATCTAAAATGATACTTACGCAAGTCTGGTATTTAGGGAGGATGCCTTATAGCAGCAGTCTTGAATAAAGCCAGGAATGGGAATGTAGTGAAATCCCTAATCCCTTATTTCAGCCACGGCTCATCATGATGGCAGAAGGAGGGGATGGTTTAGAGAAGGGCATTTGGAAGGAGAGAGGAAAAGGACCCAGGAGGGCACCAGGAGAGCAGTCACCATGTAGTGACACCCTTGAATGTCTTGTAGGCTGCCAACTTCCATGATGATGATTTTTTTTTTCTTAAAAAAGTAATTTAGTATTTCTTGTTGAGAATACACACAGCAAAACATATACACCAATTCACCAGTTTCTACACACACAATTAAGTAACATTGGTTATATTTTAAGTTACACATCCATTTTCACCCTCCTTTTCAGAATTCTTCCTCTTCCATGAACATAAACTCACTTCTTCCCAAGGTTTCTATTTAATAATCTTCCAGGGTGTTTTCAATTTGATCCCATGAAGATAGTTCATAAAAGAACAATGCTCAAGGCAGTCCATGATGATTCTTGAGAAGAAGACCTTGAATGAACTCTTTCATAGGAGCAGAATTTGGGGAAACAACAGTGGAGAACTTTGAAGGAGGCTAAGGTTATGCATAGATGCATGGGGTACTCAGCTGGCCATAGTCAAATGTCAATGTTATTTCAACCTCTTTGATTTCCAAAGGCTAGTAATGCTGGTGAGCTCTGGGGTCCGTTGAATGGCCCACAGATAACCCAGCCATCATATGGCACACCTTTTTCATTGAACATCTTCTATGCTTTTCATCAGTACTACCCTTCAAGGGATCAAAGCAAACTGCCTTACTGCTGTCCAGTATAAACAAGAAAAAAAAGCAGACCAGCTGAGAGTCTTTTTGCAATTAATACTATAAAAGATGATATACACATGGACCTCACCATATGGAATACATAAAAATCAAATTGAGTGCCTCTGTGGGAAGAAACTGTGGAAAAGCTCCATATCATCAGGCAAAACAAGGCCAGGGGAAGATTGTGGGAAAGACCACCAATTGCTCATATGTAAGTTCAGGCTGAAGCTGAAGAAAATTAAAACAAGTCCACAAGAGCCAAAATATGACCTGAATCTAGAGATCATCTCAAGAAAGATTTACTGCATGAGGCACTAATGACGGGAGACCATTATCAAGAACATCATACAGGAAGAAAGCAAAAAGTCATTAAACATCAAGAAAGACAGAAAAGACCAATATTGATATCAGAAGAGACTCTGAAACTTGCTCTCTAACACAGAGATGCTAAAACGAATGGAAGAAATGACAAGGTAGAAGAACTGAACAGAAAATCTCAAAGGGCACCTCGAGAAGACAAAGCCAAATATTGTATGAGATAGGCAAAGACCTATAGTTAGAAAACCAAAAAGGAAGAATATGCTCAACATTTCTCAAGTTGAAAGAACTGAATAAAACATTCAAGCCTCGACTTGAAATATTGAAGGGTTCTATGGGTAAAATATTGAATGACTCAGAAAGCATCAAAAGAAGATGGAAGGAATACACAGAGTCACTGTATCAAAAAGAAATGATCGGTGTTCAATGATTTCAAGGGGTGGCAATTACAGTTGCAACAATCACAATGAATCCTTTGCATGATTTTTAAATTCTGACACTCGTCTCCCAATTTTATATCAAATTACAGCATTGTGAGATCCTTCTATTATTTTTTCTCATCTCATCACATTTTAGATATCTTAGTGTCATTTATGATCTGAGAGCTTTTATAGTCTCTTGCAGGATATTTATAAAACATTGTTCTCATTGTTAAGTAACATCAAGCCCAGTTCTTACTTATAGTGACACTATATAGGGTTTTTTTAGGAGCTGTTGGTGGGTTAGCCACAGATCTTGTGATTAGCAGTCTAGTGCTTATCCTATAGTGCCACACAAGGATGATCCCAATCCTGATCTCACTTGAAATCTCATTTTGAACCCAGAAAAATGTTTACTTAGATTTTATTTTTGTTTTTAGCCTTTATATTTATCTTTCCTTGACACAACAATAAGGCTTTAAAGAATAGAACTCTGAAAATCATTTAACAGTTGTTAATAAGAGTGATTGCAATAGGACATATTTGGAGGGGTTGGAATGGGAAGAAATTATGTAAATTTACATGGATTGGAACTCATGTCAAATAATAGTATTTGGGGAATGGTAACTTAAAAAGCAATGATATTTTCAGAATGTGTATGAAAATACTTACTAATAATGCACATATACCAATTCAACTTAAAGTTACAAAGACCTGTTAGATCCGACAGGATCTGGCCTTTGTTACTTCTCTGAATGGTATTCCACTTACATGTACTGCTCCAGCCAAATGGGCCTCCTTCACGGTACTTGGACATTCAACCACCTTCTTGTTCACTTGGCCTACATACATTTTCTACCTCTTTTTCTTCAATGTCTACTCAAATATCACCTTCTCAATGAGTTATTTCTTGGCCACCCAATAAAAACAACATCTCCTCCATCTTGTTATAAAGGTGCTACCTATCTTCCCTTTAAGTTTTACTTTTCTCTAAAGCGCTCATACCTCTGATGTACTTTGAATGTGCATTTGTTTGGTCCATTTCCCTGTTAGACTGTAAACTCATGAAGGCAGGAACTTGTCTATTTTGCTTACTGCTGTATCTTTGGTGCACCTAGATCGGAGCCGGTAATACACCAGGAGGTCCATCAGCATTCATTGTTGAATATTGATTTCAGTTTCTCACCAACCAGTATTTGTAAACTCTGCATTATTTTTAAAATAAAAGAATAATACATAACCAAGGAAGAATTAAAAAGTTGCAATAAAAAACTTTAAAAAAATAGTCTTAGACTGTTTTGGTTACCAGGCAGTTTTATTGTTGAGATATTTTAATATTTCAATACAATGATATTAAGCTCTTTCAGAAAATAGAGAAAATGTTCATTATAATTTGTTATAGTGAAAAACAATGTAAATGTTCAACAACAAGAAGTTGCTTAATAAGTTAGGATATATTTTTATCATCACTATAAATAACATTAACCAACCACCCATAGGTTCCCACAATGGGAGAATGCTGCTCATGTATTCTTAAATGTATAAAATAAGGTATTGTTGTTGTTAACTGCTGTCGAGTTGGTTCCGATTCATGATGACCCTGTATAGGGTTTCCAAGGAGCAATCGGTGGGTTTGAACTGCCAATCTTGTGGTTCTCAGTCCAGTGCTGATCCTACAGTGTCACATGAGAAATCCAAAATAAGGTATGTTGTTGTTAAGTGCCGTTGAGTCGGTTCCGACCCATAGCGACCCTGTACAGGGTTTCCGAGGGTGTAAATCTTTACGGGAGTAGAAAGCCTCATCTTTCTCCCGCGGAGCAGCTGGTAGTTTCGAACCGCTGACCTTAAGGTTCGCAGCCCGATTCGTAACCACTATCATATGTAAAATGCCTGATTTCAACTAATACATACGCATCATATACACAGAAAGAACTGGAAAGAAACAAATGAAATAGTAACGAAACTGAAGTAGAGAGGGTTTAAGTTAACTGCCCAAGGTCACAGAGCTCTTAGTGGAGGAGCTCATGGTAACTTCCAGGGACCTAGCTCCAGCCTCAGTATCTTCTGTGTGATGCCCTGCCTGCTCTGTATGTGTCATGCTGTTTCACCAGTGTTACCTCCATCACCACCCTCGAATACATGGGCTTTTCCAGTGTAGGAGCCAGGTCTGTCACCCTAGCAGCTAGCATCTATCTGCTCATCACACACTTACAGATTTCAATTGCACTCAGATCTAACTGTAAGTCTTAAATGTCTTCTCCCTGGGATACTAGGTCTAGATCTTGGCAAGCATAAGCCCGAACTTCAGTTTTCAGGAAAATAATAGTGAATAGTAGCACTTGGTAGGTCGGTAGGCTAAAATGTAGTATTTTCTGCAATGATAATCAAAGACGCGTACTAATACTTGACTTCATTTTTTTCCCTTTTAGGTCTGGGAATACTATTGTTGATAAATGAGGAAAGGATTTAGATAAAGAGCAGATCCATACAAATGTTCCCAAATGCCAAGTAATAAGTATATGAGGGGACTTAAAAATTGTGTAGAAAAGTGGAACTAAAAGACACTGGAAATTTCCCCACGAACATTTGGACACTTCCTGTATTAGTTAACACCTTGGGCAACTCTTAGATTATTATCATGTTTGTCTGAGGGCAAGCTCAGATAAAAGCAATTGGTGATTCCAAAAAAAAAAAAAATATCATCGTTGTTAAAGTTTATTTGGATATTTAACCTAAACACCGTGTCAGTAAACACGTGTCAGTAAACTAGAATGTATCATCTCAGGGCAGAAGCTTACAAGATGGTCACCATTTGTTCTTCTGTTTCCTTAAGCAGATATCTTGATATTCAAGATGTCCTGTTTATAAACAGCCATCATCTAAGAGGCCAGGGAGCAGGGGGCGCTATGCGATCGATCACTCTTAGCAGGTCGACTCCGCCTGTCCTTCTCTCTGGCTCTAATTAAAAGACGGCTAAGTCAGGGGTCTAAGGCAGGGATGACAATAGGGCAGCGGTCCCCAAAATAGCAGCAAAGGGAAATGGACGCCTTTGAGTGATTGCATGATGTCTGAACTAATGGCCAGGAAATGAGCGATTATTGCCTATGTACAGCTAGGCCATTGTTACAGAGCTCAAAGCCATCTACTTGAACTTGGAGGAAATTTAAAAGAAGAACATGGTCAGTTATTGCTCGGCTGGGTAGAATGCATATCCAAGCAGTGCTTAAACTAAGTGGGGGGAAAACATTTTCTCTTACTGCTGTTTTAGTATTGATGTTTCTAAAATAAACATAATCTTATGAAACTCATTTTGTAGACATAGGTAGTCTCTAGCCAGTTGCTGACTTACAAACAGCTCTGCTTGCCACTGCCCCTGTTCCTGATTTATAGTATTATTAGTTGGTATTTAAATAGCTAGTCTCTTCTCCTTTTAAAAATGTATTCTTATGGCGCCTCTTGTTGGCAAGTCAGTGATAAGCCTTCTTATTTTTTCTGTGGCCGATTAGTTCAGTAGGTTAAAGCATGGCACAAAAGAGGCCAAGGTCCTGCGCTGGATTCCCCTGTGGGGGGGAGCTCCCTAGACTGCTCTCCTAACCCCAGTCGCCATCTTGTAATGGTGCCCATTCATCACAGGCGGAAACGGGAGAAAGGGTGAGGGTGGATCAGAGCAAATCCATCACTACTGCTGGAAACCCAACTGATCATTCTGGCCTAACAGATTTGGGGGGTGGTACAGGACAGGGGAGCCATTGTTTTCTACAAACAACAGCATGGTTAGCAAATAGAGAAGCTGAGGTTCAGATTCATTATAATGCAGAATTTAAAAAAAATTAGCCATTTTAATGAACTTCAAATCTGCATGATTTTTCCCATTTTTCAGTTAGTTTGGATTTTTTAGATATAATCTTCAAGAACATTTGCTGCTATCAAGTCTGCATCACATATGGGCACCTAATTATTTCTTAAACTATTTTCTGTTCTAAAAATAACCACCTCAAATTTAATACTTAGAAAACAGATGTCAAATGAAATTTTCATCACATATGTCTTCTCACAGTGAATGGCTTACCTTAGAGGGACCTATAAGGAATAAAGGAGAGGAAAAAAAACGCCACCACCAAACAATCAGCCCAGAACATAACACTGACTTCAAAAGGCAAATGATTTTGACCGAAGTAGGAGACATTATATTTGTCCTGGTTTTGTTTTTGCAGGACAGTTATTCTTAGAGTGGCTGACCTTCCTATTCTAGATTTCTTTCATCTTAACTAACGTTGGCTCCACTGGTTTTCCTTCATATTTATTGATTTACTTATTTATTTTTGTTCCAACTATAGTGCTCCCAAGAAGCCCTGTTGTTCCCAGTCTTGCAGACCGGGTTGTCAGAGTGCCTGTCAAGAAGTCTTGGAGTCTGAGGTCCCCACCAAATATTTTGTGTGTACCAAGCCTTCAATCAATTATCTGTAAAGACTCCATTGAAAGAGAAAATCTAATCCGGAGTCCTTATTTCATCCTGTCAGATGCTATGCTTTCTGCACAGTAGGCTTTTTATGACTACAATTGAGTTGAATGGGAAAATAAGTCAAGGTCTGCAAACACTATTTATAGATCTGCTTCTCTGGAGAGAGAGATGTGGCTCATTTTCCATTGTGCTCCATCCACAGATAGTCAGAGTGTACTCTTATCAGTACTGGCAGCCTTCTCCCTACACCAATAACTTATTTCCAGAGTCACCGCTTCCAATTTGGCCACCAGCATTATCTTTCCCCAGACACGTCCTGGTTAGGAAGAACACAATTCTTACTTTCTAAAGATGCTCTTCTTAGGACCCTCCCCACCTGACTCTCTATTCCTCCTAATAGACAAAGCAGCTTATTAATTATCTGGGGAATTGGAATGATGGAGAGGAGGTCTCCGTATCAGGTTCAAGGCTTATAATTAAGAGCATAGACTTTGAAACCAGACTGTTTGAATCAAATCCCAGCTCTATTATTTTCTAACTGTGTGACCTTAGATAACTTGACTCTCTGTTGTTGTTGTTTTTGTGTGCCGTTGAGTTGGCTCCAACTCATAGTAACCCTGGACAGGGTTTCTGAGACTGACTGGTGTGTTTGAACCGGCAACTTTATAGTTATCAGTCTAATACTTACTCTATATTGCCATACCATGGCCCATTAATTTTTTATTTTTCAATGATAATAATGGTGTCTACATAGTCTTGGTGTGGTGCTGTGGGCTAATGCACTGGACTGCAAAGTTAGTTTGTACGGCAAGGTTGATGGTTCAAATTTACCAGCTGCTCCTCGGAAACCCTATACAGGGTTGGTATGGTCGGAACCGACTTGGTGGCACTTAACAACAATGGTGTATACATTATAGATTTGTAGTGAGGGTTTTATCCATTAATATTTGTAAAATACTTAGGAAATGCTTGCCACAGTGCTATGTAAGTGTTACTCAAATAATGAAAAAGGTAGCTAGTGACTTCCTTCTACTTGCATTTTCTCTGGGTGGCAGGGGATGGCTGTGTGATTGCAAACCAAGAGCCAGGCATCATTCACTTGCAGTCCAGCCCCTGGCAGAAGTGTAACTGGCAAGGACTGTTGTTGCTGTTAAGTGCCATTGAGTCGGTTCCAACTCATATCGACTGTGTATAGGGTTTCTGAAGAGCGGCTGATGAGTTTGAACTGCTGACCTTATGGGTCAAATGACCTTGTGGTCCAGTGTTTATCCTACAGTGCCACACTAGGATTCTCACTGGGAAGAGTAGTACATTTCTTTTTCACAAGTTCATGTGAAGGCTGTGTTTTGAAGTATGACCATGACCTTCATATCTGGGTTTGCCTAACATACGGTCCTGCTGGCTATGGGAACATATGTATGGGTCAGGTATATATGCATTAAGTGTATGTGAAACTAGATATGTGTGTGTATGCATGTATGGTTTGTGAGGGAGGTGTGTGGATATGATAGTAAACCAGTTTTTTACCTAAGACATTCAGAGCCATTTGGAATGAGAAAACAACTCAAGATAATTAGAAAGAGAAATTCTGGAAAAGAGGGATTATAAAAGAGAAGAATCAAGAAATAAAGAAAAACTATGCTTTTGGGAAAGAATAACACATTTTTAGTTATTTTCTCAGTAGAAACACCATGTAGGCATTATATATATATATATTAAGGATGTATTATTATTTATTGGTGATTGGGATGTTAAGGTTGGAAACAGAGAAGAAGGATCAGTAGTTGGAAAATATGGCCTTGGTGATGGAAAAGATGCTGGAGATTGCATCATTGATTTTTGCAAGATGAGTGACTTCTTAATTGCAATTACTTTTTTTTTTTTTTTAAGTTTTCATTGTGAATTGAGTGATAGTTGATATGGGAGAGCATCAGCTTTACATTCATCCTATCGTATTTGCACGCCAGTCCCCTGGCCACCAGCACACAGTCCCTCTCCCTCCTTGAGTCTAGAGCCCCCAACCATTCCATCTCTCCACGTCATTGTCTCTGCCTCCATCTTTGGTGTTGCTGCTTCTCTGGATAGGGTCCTGTGCTCCACTCTTCTCCCTTGATGGTCTCAGGGTCCTCCACTCCTGGACTACAAGATCAACCACTCCCCTCCTTTTGTTACAAAACCTTTACATTTGCAAGCAGGCATTATATATTTGTGACATAAATATTTTTCTAATTTTGACTAATAAGCTTAACATAGTACTCAAGGACATTAGTGTTGTGAGAGATCTCCAATAGGCCCCCAAAGGGCCTAGGTGTCCCTTTCAGAACCTTCTTGGATTTCTGGAATACTTCATGTTGTTGCTATTGTTGTGAGGTGCCGCCAGGTCAGCTCTGACTCATAGTGAATCTGTGCACAACAGAATGAGATATGTCCCAGTTCTTCACCATCCTCACAGTGGTTGCTATGTTGTGTCAGTCCATCTCACTGGGGGACTTCCTCTTTTTTCACTAACCCTGATGCCAAGTTCTTCTTCATATAATTCAGCTTCTTGGATTATTTGCTCAGCATGCAGATTGAAAATGTACCTTCCTGCCTGAAGGGTTCATCTTCCAGCACTATATCAAACTATGTTCTACTGCTGTTCATAAGATTTTCAGTTACTAACCCTTAAGAAATGGCCCATCTCTCCTTCTTCCTAGTCTGTCTTAGTCTGTAAATTCTGCTGAAACCTGTCCAACACAGGTGATACTGCTGGTATTTAAAGTACCAGTGGCATAGCTTCTATAAACACACAAGTCAGGGCAATATGACAAACTGACAGACAAGTGGTAGGGAGTTCTCCATACTCTTAATTAAATATGCTTTTTGTGAAGTGAAAACAATCAAGATAAAATAAAAATACTTGTTTTCTAGTCCATTTAACTGTTGCCTTTCACTTTTGTTTGGTGACTAGCAATGGGATAATCAGACAAGCTACTATGTGACGTTATAGAAACATTTTTAAATGGTCCATGTACTTAAATAGAATTCCTGCTTTTGAAAGTATAGTTCTTTGATATTGACTGGTCTGGGCCTGACCCTCTTATAACCCTAGGTAACCCTAGGTAACCCTAGGTAACCCTAGGACCTGCACAGTGCGTCACTCCTTGTTGTTAAGTGCTGTCGAGTCTGTTCCTGTAGAGGGTTTCTGAGGCTGTAAATCTTTTTGGGAGCAGAAAGTCTCATCCTTCTCCCATGGAATGGCTGGTGAGTTTGAACCGCCAACCTTGAGGTTAGCAGTTCAGTGCTTATCCTATAGTACCACACCAAGACTCTTGCCTTACCCCTTTGGAGCTGTTTAACAAAATTTTATTGCATGTAATTGATGAATATGTTGACAAATGTCAAATGTACCCTCTGTTGCATCATGAATTAAAAAGGATTTTCTTGCTTTTTTTCTTTTTCTTTATTGAACTTCAGGTATGCAGAAATGAGTTGATAACACACCTCATTTTATGACATGTGCTCATCATTGGTCCTGCCTTTATTGTTATTAGTTGCTGTCCAGCCGGCTTCAACTCATGTTGCCTGGTCCTACAAGATCTTCATGATTATTGTGTTAGCTGTTGGGACTGTTGTGTGCAATGTCTTCCAATCTAGGGTACTCATTTTATACAAGACATTTCACTCCCATGATTCCTGTTGCGGAAAGGGGAGAGTTTATATTCATGGAACAAACTGGTCATATTATTTTTATTATTTCTTCCTGGAGACTTGGAGCACTTTGCAGAGAATTTTATCTTTCAAAAAGAAGGTACTAAACTTTGTGAGAACATAAAACAAAAATTATTTAATACAATGTACATGTTGTTGTTGTTAAGTGCCATTGAGTTGGTTCCTACTCACAGTGACCTTTTATAGGGTTTCTGAGGAACATTTGGTGAGTTTGAATCTCCGACATTGTGGTTGAAACCAACCTTTTGGTCCAATGCTTATCCTAATATTTGGAATCTCTTAAAGCAATGGTATATTTTTTGAGGTCATGGAGATTCTTCCTTGCTTTGAAATGTTAAGCAATTTCTTTCGTTAAAAATACTTTTCCAGGTTTTCACATGAAAAGAGACATTCACAGATGATTACCAGGGGTGGGAGGGGAAGACAGGTAGGTCACTGGCTATAGGGTAGACACATGCCAGTATGAGTGAAAGGGAAGGCAATATATAATAAGAGAGAGGTTGGCAACAAACTGATGGAGGTAAGAGAAGACCTGGGGAGGAGTGCAAGAGTTCAAGGCCTCAGAAGTAAATACTATTCTACACACAATCCTGAAATAATGGTGATTTGCAGTATAGACACACAGGCTGCATGGTTGTGGGAGGGAGTGTGCCCACAAATAGGTTTGACAGAGGATATTTATTTGCACATGGGTATTTTACCTTTGTTTCAGATAAACCCATGAATGTGGTGGAACATATGGGGAGGCAACATTAGAAAAATGTCTTAGACAACCAAACATGCTGAGCGTGTTCTTCCCTTTCGATTCTCTAACTCCAGGGTTTCTGGGCCTAGGGGGCTCAGGACCACAGTCTTGTGGGTACACCATGGTCAACTGGCATAGTCAACTGGTGAGTAGCGACTAGAGTTTTAACAGCTCATAAGTGGCCATTTAAGGTGCAACTATTGGCCTCTCCCTGTCCAGAGGACAGAAGTGTGAAGAGAGTCAAAGACACACGAAACACTTAGACCAATGGACTAATGGATCATGTGAACATCAGTCAGTCATCTTGACCCTGAGACCAGAAGAATTAGATGACGCCCAGCTACCACCACCAACTGCTCTGAAAGGGATCCCATTAGAAGCTACTGGACAGAGTGGGAGAAAAACATGGAACAAAACTCAAAATCACAAAACAAGACCAGGCTTATGGTCAGATAGAGACTTGTGGAACCCCAAGACTATGGCCCTTAGTCATCCTTCAGGTCTGGCACTGAATTCACTCCCATAGCTCCATTGTCAGCCAAACACTGGACAGATCTATAAAAGGAAGAATAACATCAGTGAAGTGTGTACACCTTAGAGTAATAATCAACCATCTGAGGTCATAAGGGCAACATTTACCCAAGAACAACATTCCGAAGGGTTAGGAAAGGAGGAATGGAAACAGGAAACACTGAAGAAGCGGGTTGAGTGATGTTACTCTGAGGGGTTTGTAATCTATAAGATTATAGAGCTATTTTCAATCAGGCTCTTTGCACAGTGAGGGCTGCCCTTGCTGTAGAATTGTGACATGTAAAACAGACATCTGCTCTGTAAACCTTTACCCAACTTGTAATAAAAAGTCAAAATAAAACACAACAGCCCTGGCTTTTGCCACAACTTTTCCAAATCTTTAAATAGTAGTTTGTGTTACTTGTTCTTCCTTTGAACATCCTGCAGTTTAGAAGCTGAATTTATATTTATCGGAGGCCATCCCATCCTCCTTTTCACACTCCAAAGAGGAAACACTGATACTTAACCAGCAACAGAAAGTTGTACTTGAAATCCTGTTTGTACTGGGACAGATATAGCTCTTCAGAAATAGCAGATAGAAGTTGTTATTTAAAATGTCCGTTTTTAGTATATCTGTTTCTCTACCCACAAATCCTCAACTCGGTTGCTGTCAAGCTCCTTTTGACCCATAATGACCTTATGGACAGAGCAGGGTTTAGAAGACTGTAATAGGGTTTCCAAGACTAATTTTTACTGAAGCAGACTGCCGTATCTTTTTTTCTAGGAAGTGGCTGGTGGCTTTAAACTGCCAACCTTTTGGTTAGCATCTAAATGCTTAACCACAGTGCCACTAGGGCACCTTTCTATACCTCTACCCCTGAGATCATCTGTGCCACCTCAGGATGTGGACTGGAACACTCTCATGTCAGAGTAATTTAGTTTTGGGCTAACGCATATACACAGATTTCATAATGACTGTGGATAACAAAGGAACACACAAGACCTAGTTGTTTACAATTTTGTTACAGTTCCGATGTCATTGATACAGAATAAAAAAAAATTTAATACGGAAGAAAGTTGTTGTCGTTGTTGTTGTTGTTGTTGTTAAGTGCCGTCGAGTCGGTTCCGACCCATAGCGACCCTGTACAGGGTTTCCGAGGGTATAAATCTTTACGGGAGTAGAAAGCCTCGTTGTTGTTAAGAGCTGTCAAATTGGTTCCGACACATAGTGACCCTGTATAGGTTGTAAATCTTTGCAGGAGCAGAAAGTCTCATTTTTCTTTCATGGAGTAGCTGGTGGGCTTGAACCACTGAGTATGAGATCACAGTCCAGTTCTTATCCTACAGAGCCACCAGCCCTATGGAAGAAAAAACAAAATGCAATTAACAGAACATCTAGACAGAGCTATTGTCAGTCAGACTGTTTGCACAGTGAGGGCTGCCTTTGCAGGCTTGAAGGAATTCCTTTATAGACTAAGAATAAGAACAACTTCAAGTTTCATCTTCACAAAGCAGTCTGTGCTGTGCCTTAGGTATGGTCTAGAACCTATTACTGTCAATCCATGTCTTTGGGGGTCTTCCTCTTTTTCGCTGACCCTCCACTTCCCCAAGTCTGATGTTCTTCTCCAGGAACTAGTGTCTCCTGACAATATGTCCCAAGTGTGAGAGAAGAAGTCTCACTATCCTGGATTCTAAAGAGCATTCTGGCTTTATTTCTTCCAACACAGATTTGTTTGTTCTTCTGGTAGTCCCTGGCATTTTCAATATTCATCACTAGAACTCAAATACATCAATTATTTTACAGTCTCTTAATCATGTCCAACTTTCACCTGCATATGAGGCTATTGAAAATACCATGGCTTGGATCAGGTGCACTTTAGTCCTCAAACTGACATCTTTGCCCTTGCACACTTTAAAGAGGTCCTGTGCATCAGATTTGCCTAATACAATACATTTAGCATTAGAGTGGCATACAAACCTTTACTGATAGACAGGTACTGGCTGCACTTGAGGTTCATTGGGTAGGATTTGAACCCAGGACACAAATTCTCCTTCATGAAATGTGACAATTCTACCATTGAATTGCTACTGCCCTCATAACGACTTAAGAGTAGTGATAAGTAATAATCAATTAGTAACAACCCTGACTTTGTCACTCTTAAACATAGTTTTGACAGTTCCCTGTTGATGCATTCTGTAGTCATTTTTTAATTTATCTTAAACAAAATTTCACTTGCATGTGATACTAATGATATTGTTGGATGATTTCAGCATTCAATATTTTGTCCATAGAATCCTTCAATATTGCAAGTTGAGGCTTGCATTTTTTCTTCAGTTCTTTCAGCTTGAGAAATGCTGAGCGTGTTCTTCCCTTTTGATTCTCTAACTACAGGTCTGCACATTTCATTATAATATTTGACTTTGTCTTCTTGAGCTGCCCTTTGAAAATTTCTGTTCAGTTCTTTTATTTCCATTTGCTCTAGCATCCCTAAGCTGGAGTGCACGTTTCAGAGTTTCTTCTGCCTTCCATTTTGGTCTTTTCTTTCTTTCCGGTCTTTTTAATGACCTTTTGCTTTCTTCCTGTATGGTATTCTTAATGTCATCCCACAACTCTTTAGGCCTTCAGTCATTAGTGTTTCATTCATCAAGTCTGTTGTTGAGATGGTCTCTGAATTCAGGTGGGATATGTTCAATTTAACATTTTGATGCTTATAGATTTATTTTAATTTTCTTCAGCTTCAACCTGTACTTGTATATGAGCAATTGGTGGTCTGTTTTATAGTCTGTCCCTGGTCTTGTTTTTGCTGATCATATTTTCCAGTATCTCTTCCCATAGATATATACAATTTGATTCCTGTTCAACCCATCTGGGGAGGTCCATGTGTTATAGTAGCCTTTTATGTGGTTTTGAAAAGTATTTGCAATGAAGAAGTCACTGGTCTTGAAAAATTCTAGCCTGTAATCACCAGCAAATTTCTATCACCAAGACCTTATTTTCTAACTACTAATATTCTTCTTTGTTTTCAAACTTCACATTCCAATAACCAATAGTTATCAATACATCTTGATTTCATGTTTGAACAATTTCAGACTGAAGAAGTTTGTAAAATTTTTCAATTTAATTAACACTGGCTTTAGTGGTTGGTGAGTAAATTTAAATCATAGCGGTATTAACTGGTCTTCCTTCTAGGCAAATAGATATTATCCTATCACAGACAGCTTTGTACTTTAAGATACATCTTGAAATATTCTTTTTGATGATGAATATGATGCCATTCCTTTTTAATGTTTTTCATTCTAGGCATGGCAAACCATACAATTGTCAGATTCAAAATGGCCAATTCCAGTCTATTTCAATTCATGAATGCCTAAGGAGATCAATCTTTATATATTCCACTTCATTTCTGACGACTTCCAATTTTCGCAGATACATACTTCATGCATTTTATGTTCTGATATTTACATCAGTTTCTCCTCATTTTGAAAGTTGCCCCATTAGAAAATAAAGGTTCTGAAAGCTTTATTCCATCCATGTCATCATGGTCAACTCTACTTTGAAGAGCTACCTGTTTCTGAGTTGTATTTTGAGTGCCTTCCAACCTGAGGCACTGTATTTGCTAGTGTTCCACTGCTATTCATAAGGATTTCAGTGGTTAAACATTCAGAAGTAGTCTGTCTCTCCTTCTCCCTAGTCTATCTTAGCCTGGAAGGTCAGCGGCAATCCATCATGGGCCATCCTGCTGGTATTTAAAATACCGGTGGCATCACAGCAACATGCCATCCATCAGCGTATGACAAACTGAAGAAGAGAGGTGGAACATACTTGGTGGCTAACCAAAAAGTTGCTGGGTCAAGTCCACCTAGAGGTACCTCAGAAGAAAATATGGCTATCTGCTTCCAAAATAAATCAGCCATTTGAAAACTCTATTGAGCACAGTTTTCCTCTGAAACACACGGGGCCACCATGATCCAAAATTGACTTGATAGCATTGGTATATGTTGTTGTCAGGTGCCATTGAGTTGGAACCGACTCATAGCAACCCCATGCACAGCAGAACGAAACAATGTCCGATCCTGGGCCAACCCCACCAACGCTGCCACACTTGACACCATTAATGATGTCACCTGGCTGAGCCATCTCATTGGGGGG
Source organism: Chrysochloris asiatica (assembly GCF_000296735.1). Classification (NCBI taxonomy): domain Eukaryota; kingdom Metazoa; phylum Chordata; class Mammalia; order Afrosoricida; family Chrysochloridae; genus Chrysochloris; species Chrysochloris asiatica. Next base: position 8,144,992 of record NW_006408612.1, read on the forward strand.
TCTTCCTCTTTTTCGCTGACCTTCCATCATACCCAGCCTGACATCCTTCTTCAGCGACTGTTCCCTCCTGACAATCAATATGCCCAAAGTATGAGTGACGAAGCTTAGCCATCTTGGCCTCCAAGGAGCACTCTGGCTGCACTTCTTCCAAAATAGATCTATTGGTTCTTTTGGCAGTCCATGGCACTGTTAGTATTCTCCTCCAACACCACAACTCAAAGGCATCAATTCTTCTACAGTCTTCCCTATTCACTGTCCAGCTTTCACATCCATATGAGGCTATTGAAAACACCATGGCCTGGGTCAGGCGCACCTTAGTCCTCAAGCTGACATCTCTACTCTTCAATACTTTAAAAAGTTCCTGTACAGCAGATTTGCCCAATGCAATACGTCATCTGAGCTCTTGACTGCTGCTTCCATGAGTGTTAATAGTTGATCCAAGAAGAATGAAGTCCTTGACAACTTCAATGTTCTCTCCATTGATAAGAATGTTGTTTATTGGTCCAGTGGTGAGGATTTTTGTTTTTCTGACATTGAGATGCAACCCATTAGTATATACTATTGTATTAATAAATTATATAATACCTAACAATATTAGGAGTCCTGGTGTGGTGCTGTGGGATAAAGCACTGGACCGCAAGGTTGGTTTGAACCCCAAGGTTGGCGATCCAATCTCACCAATGGCTCATCAGAAACCTATACAAGGTCGCTATGAGTTGGAACCGACTGGAAGGCACTTAACAACAACAGCAACAACAGAATATTAAGGAAGATGATCTAAATCATACACATACATTTAAAAAAGTTAGTGTGTTTTTTCTGTACCATCTTTATACCCTACTTTGGAACACATGGATCTGGAAACACATGCAGTATTTCATCGATAAAAGGAAAGGTCCTAGAATGTGACTCCATAGTGTATCACTTGGAGAGAATAAGCAGAGTCTGATCAAATTTATGTAGGCTATCTTCTTTTGTTTTGGTTTCCAACAGCTATCTAAACCTCTACATATTATAGGTCATTCTTCACTAATGGAAAAGTCCCTCAACTGGACATTGGTATAAAAAACACAGCTCTCAGAAATGTATGATTTGTACGTATCATACTGGTTATTTTTATGTCCTCAAAGTCCAGAATCAGACACTGAATTGTCAGATTAGTTGCAGATGCCCCCTTCTTCCCCTTTTGTAGCTGGAATGTGCTTTAATTCAAAGGGGAAATTTTCAGGCCATTAAGCTTCAGTCCACTATAATGCCTCTAAACTGTGAAACTTGAAATCACAGAGAAGCCTGAATAAATGTTTTAAAATTAAATCTGTAACCCAAAGTACTTTCTTTTTCATTTGAGTATATTTAATTTTAGTTTCGTGATTTTTCTGCCTGGTTCAAATACAAAAATCTTAGTGATGTCCAGGCTACAAAAGGCCTGGTGGACGGCCCTGCCAAGGGCAGGAGTCAAGTCTGCGGAGACTTGACAGGCCAGAGAAGGAGGAGGCCAACGACCCTCCCTCCTCCTGCCGGTAGTTTGAAAATAGTCCCAAGTGACCAGTTTGTGTCTGGGCCATAGTAACTCTTTTGTAGAATGAATAATATTTTCTTAAGCAATTTTAAATTCTCATTCACAGCCTATTTTAAAAACGATTTAATGAGTAAAAATACGCTGTTTATAAGTCCCTAAGTGCATATTTTTCAGAATGGCTAATGTGGTAGCTTTGTTTACACGCGTTTACTGTAACCGCCAAGTGGGGTGTTATTGTGGTCAGAACTCGCTCAAAATGATTTATGACGAAAACTGCTATCTGCTTGGTCATCTACTTTCTAGGTTCATAATAGATTTTAGCACTTGATTCACTTGAACTTGCACAGATTCTCAGCAGCACTTTTCAAGTGGGAAACTTACAGAAGTACAGGACTTGTTCAAGTTTAAGTCAAAAAGGATAGTGTAATCTGGAACACAAGTTACATTATTTGAAAATCTAGTCCATGTGCTGCCTATAAACTGCAGTGAAACCTGTTAGTAATGCAGGATAAGAACTGGGCTCTTACCTTTAGTTTTGGAGAAAGGACAAACTAGGAGAGTTTAGTGCATACACTATTTTGTTGTTGTTAAGTGCCATCAAGTCGGTTCCCACTCATAGCGACCCTGTATAAGGTTTCCGAGGAGCTTGCGGCTGGTGAGCTTGAGCCGCCGACATTGCTGTTCAAACCAGCCTTGCAGTTCAAATCAACCTTGTAGTCCAGCGCATTAATCTACAGTGCCACACCAGGACTCCATATGTTATTTTGAGTCTGGGGAAGTATCCACTCTTGGGCTATTGGCACACTAACTATGAATTATTTCTCTATTTGTTCACCAGGTCCTTCAATCATCTCTGATTAACAGTGCCTTGTGAGCTGTATGAGTTATTGTGTGTATTTTAAAGAACAAAAATGACATTAATTTAAAGTATTTCCTAATTCAGAATCGGTTGAGTTAGGAAGTGTTGTGGATTGTATGTCATTCTTTATGTAATAAAATGCTAGCTTTAAGTATCTTAATTTTTAAAAATCCAATGTGCTTTATTCATAATTTTGCTGTCATTTATTTTATATGGGGTTCTTTTGAATGCTTTTTTTTTTAACTTTTATTGTGAATTGAGTGAAGATTTATAGACAATATCATCAGTTTTACATTCACCAAATCATATACTTTTTTTCATTTCAATGATTGCAATCCCCTCCATGCAACAAGAGTTATCCCGCTTCCTCTCTGTGGTTCCTGTTTCCATTCCACCCACCTTCCTGTCCCTTCTCAAGTTTGTCCTTAGGTCAATGTGGCCCATTTGATTTTGAATGATTGATCACAGTGAGCATCTCTTACTAGTATTGTTGTTTCCTCAGTTTACCTATCTACTGCTTGGCTGAAAACGTGGCTATGAGGTTAAGTTCCTTTCCAGACTTGAAGGGTGGTTGAGGGTAATAGCATGGTCTTTAAAAAAATAATTCTGAGTTTTGTTCCATGTTTTCTCCAACTCTATCAAGGACCTTTTAATGTGATCCCTTCCAGAGCAGTTGATAGTGCTAGTTAGGCACCAACTAGTTCTTCTGGTCTTGGAGTTGTGGAGACTGATGTTCACATGGTCCATAAGTCCACTGGACTCATTGATTCTAAGCATATTCAATTCTCATCACTTTTCTTTCTTCTGCACATGGACAGACCAATAGTTGTTGCAATTTAGATGGCAGCTAATGAGTTTTTAAGATTCCAGACGCTACTCACGAAAGTAGAATGTAGAACATGTGCCAACTACCAAGGTGTTCCCTAAGACCATGGTCCTGAGCCTCTAGACTCAGCAACTCATTGCCTTAAGATGTTTGATAATACATAAGAAGTTTTCATCATAGTGCCCACTGTATGCTCCACCATATTCATAGTTGTGTTTGCAGAAAAGGTAAATACACATGTACATATATTCTCTTTCAGACTTAAATGTTGTGAGAATATTTCCTTCCTACCCATTCAGCCTGTGTCTTTGTCCATCTACCTACCCACAGAACACTGTTGTTCCAAGGTTGTATATGTAACACTATTTACTTCTCTCTTCCTTGCATATCTCGCTGTGTCTTCCTTCACCTGTCTTCATCATTCTTCTGTCAACCTCCCTCTCTTCTAGGTGTTTGTACAAGCATTTGTATTTTTTAAAATTAAGTAATTTTCATTTTCAGTAAGAAATTGCTGTTTAATAAAAAATTTTCAATGAAGAAAAACAATTACTTTTAAAATTGTGAGTCATTCCATTTGGAACAGCACAGGTTAAGATGAAATTTAACTGAAAAGGTAGATTATCTGGCAATAGGGTGTTATTTCAAACTTTTAAGCTATAATATTGATATTTATTTCCTTTTTACAGTTGGACTTCTGAGGAATAATCTACAACTTTTTAATGTAACTAAAAAAAAAAAATATCCCTTGTTGTTGTTGTTTTGTTAAGGTGGTACTTTAGGAATTTCAGGAAGCCTATGTGGAGTCCTGGTGTGGCGCTGTGGGTTAATGCATCAGACTGCAAAGCCGTTTGAACTTCAAGTTTGGCGGTTCAAGCTCACCAGCTACTCCTCAGAAACTCTATACTGGGTTGCTATGGGTGGAATTGACTCAACAGCACTTAACAACAACAAAACAACATACTTTTGGCAAGAAAGTAACCAGGACAGTGGTACAGTGGTTAAACACTCAGCTGTTAGCCAAAAGGTTGGCTGTTGGAACTCACCAGCCACTTCCTGGGAGACTGATGTGGCAGGCAGCTTTGGTAAGGATGGACAGCCTTGGAAACTCTATGGACTCAGTTCCACTCTGTCCCATGTAGAGATGCTATGACTCAGAATTCAACTCTACAGCAATGGGGTTGGTAAAGTTTTGGCAAATACTCCTGGTGATGCAATGGTTAAGGTCTCAACCGTAAATCAAAAAGTTGATGATTAGACTCCACCAGCTGCTCCAAGGGACCAAGATGTGGCAGTCTGCTTTTGTAAAGATTGTTGTTGTTAAGTACCATGGAGTCGGTTCCGACTCATAGCAACCCTGCACAGGTTTCCGAGGCTGTACATCTTTATGGGAGCAGAAAGTCTCATCTTTCTCCCGTGGAACCGCTGGTAGTTCCGAACTGCTGACCGTGAGATTAGCAGCCTGTTTCATAACCACTACCAGAGCCTTGGAAACTCCATGGAGCAGTTCTAGGCTGCCCTATAGAGTCCCTATGAACTGTAATGGACTCAACTTGGCAATGGGCTTTTTAATTTTAGCAAAATAACAAAGTCTGCATCAGAATTCCTCAGTGACAGAGAAGACACTGTGTACTTTATTTTGATACTTCCAAATAAAAATCAGAAAATATCTCTAAGGTGTATATAATCTCTACATCTGCAAATGTAAAGTCAGTATTTCATTTGAGTTGTTTCAACAAGTTTCCTGGCCCAAATCAGTTCAAGTTAATCAGACACAGGTCACCAAAGGCACACACTGACCATTCAAGAATGAATTAGAATTCTTTTGAAGTTAAAACTTTGAATTGTTAAGTTTCTAGAGTGGGAAAACTTACCTTGTCCCCTGCCCCAGCCCCCCAGTGTGGCACTGTAGTATAAACACTGGACTGCTAACCACAAGGTGGGCAGTAAAAAGACTAACCAGCAGGTCCTCAGAAACTATATAGGGTCGCCACAAGTCGGGACCAACTCAACAGCACTTAACAACAATGAGTAATTGGAAAACTGGGAGATCACAGTGGCTCTGTGTGTTAAGTACTAGACTGTGAAGCACAAGGTTGGTAGTTGGAGCTCACCAGTTGCTGTGTGGGAGAAAGATGAGGCTTTCTGCTTCTGCAAAGATGTATAGCCTTGGAAACCACATATAGGTCAGAACTGACTCAACAGCAACACTAACAACAACAAACAATTGGAAAACTGAGGTCAAGGAAGAATGATATGATGTATTTTCTCATCCAAAAGTACATTGAGTTCATAGATGGTTGGGAGTTCTTGATAATTACTTTTCCAATAAGGATGCAGGGTTTGGAATTCTGCCTTGAACTCAGTTTCATCGTCACCTTGAGAAGAAGCTTTTTTAGCCAGCAGAAAGCATTTCTGGTGCAGTGGTAAATGGCACAATGAAATTTTATCAGGTGCCTCAGTAATGTATAGTCACCAATGAATCTAACAAGGATACATTTTATAAGAAAATCAATACGAGAAAATGATTATGTTGTTGAATGGAGCCAGCATCCAGAAATGAAAAATAGAAAGGAAAATATCACTTTGCATGGGCCTGGGTTTCAGGGTATACAATGCACTGGGATCCTCTCTTCAGTTATTAGGTATCTAGTGCACCAACAGGCAGCAAAGGGATAAAACTATTTCAGTCCTTTTTAAATGTCAAAAGCAACCTTAAAGCCACTATTTCATACCTAATCTATTGTTTGAATAAAGCACAGTTTTCTATCCCACTGAAATGTTTATGTGTTTAAGTTGAAATATATTGTGAACCAATGCTTTGAGATACTCACACCTACGAATGGGAAAACCTATTCAAATAGTGAATTGAGGAAAAAAAAAAAAAGATCAGTGAAGGGCCCTACCAGATAGATACCTGGAAAGCATGGGTAATGAGTTTTTTAAACATCTTAGAACTAGAGATCTTGTACATACAGGATCATTTGTACAGGGTTCTTTCTAGATAAAAAAATGGATATATGCTTGGGGAAAAGTGATTGATACATGTGATAAAAAAGAAATTACTTAGGACTATACATTGTACTTGTTATTGTTAAGTGCAGTTGAATTGGTTCCATGGAGCAGCTAGTGTATTTGAACTGCCGATCTTGTGGGTCAAAGTTCAGGGTTGATCCTACAATGCCACACCATGAGTCAAATTAGTTATTCTCTCTCATTTGCTTAGATTTTGTTTTATTTTACTTTTTATTCTAGTTTATCCCCCAAACTGGACAGATGAATAACTTTCTCTGACTACAATCAAACAAATCAGGTAATTTTCTTCATCCATGTAGCCCTCTAGAATCCTTCCTGTTGGTCACTCCAGTCTTGACTGCGGATTGCTGCCCCAGCAGCTCCCTTTATCATCATCACGGTACCCGCTTTGCCTTGTTCTGTGTTGCAACCCTTGTTTCCTAAATCCCACCTCTTCCCCATTCTTGTCACACTTTTTTTTTTTCTTTTAATTTAAGGTTTTTATTGTGGACTGAGTGAAAGTTTACAGAGCACATCATCAGTTTCACATTCAACAATTCATATAACTTGTTTCATTACATTGATTATAATCCCCTCCATATACCATCAGTTAAA
>NW_006408612.1:8154887-8164215 GCF_000296735.1 Chrysochloris asiatica
CACTTTTAGGTGGTTCTTTTAGTCTCTTAGCTTTCTAACAAAAGATGCAGAGGAGATAGGTGTTTTGAGTGTTTGCATTTTCAAAGATTTTTAAAATTTTATCTTCATAGTGGATCAGGAGTGTGGCTGATGAATAGAATTCTAGCACTCAAATAATTCTCCTTCAATAATTTGAAAACATTGCTCCTTGTCTTCCAGTGTCTGATGTTGCTAAAGTTTTTATGCCGTAATTTACCTGTAGCCTTTCCTCTCATCACCAAACTTTCTCAGATTTTCCTCTTTGTTTCCAGAATTCTGAAATATCCTGTTTGTGGACTTTGATATTGGCATTTAGAATGTTTCCTATGCTGGGCAAAACTTGAAAGGCTCCTTTAGTATGGGAACTCGATTCTTTCTGTTTTGAGAAATTTTCTGGTGTTATTTTGTCAATAATTTTCTCCCCATCATTCCTCTGCTTTCTCTTTGTGAAGCTGTTATTATTCAGTAGTTGGACTTCCTGAGCAAATTATCAAAATTTCTATCTTTTTTATTACATTTCATATTTTATCTGATAGTCTTTTAAAAAAATTTTCTGCGATCATAGTTTCTAAGATTTCTGTGATCATAATTTTGTTGCTATTCTTTGAATATTCCTTATTGAATAATTTTTCTTATGTGTCTGAAGATCTTATTTTTGCTTTTTTCTGTTTCCTACATTGTTTTTTTGTTTTGTTTTTTTGTTTTCTTCTATTTCCTATATTGTTTTCTCTAAATCTGATTCTCCCTTCTTCCCTTCTGTCCTTCCTTCTTTCGCTTCCCTTTCTCTTTTCCCTTTCTCTCTCCCTCCCCTCCTCTCTTCCTTTCCTGGTTTTTGTGTTAGAAGTATTTCTTAAATGTCTAATGATGCTAGGCTGTCCATTTCTAAGAGTCTCTATCATGTGATTTGGAAGTTGTGTGCATATGCACACATGTGTGTGTACAAAGCAATGCTTGGTGACCATTGGACTTCACTATTGGGCAAGTGTCCAAGCTGTTTGTATTTACAGGTGTTTTTGTTTCTTAACTTGGCCAGTTTTTTTTTCACAGAGGATTCCTGCCTGGGAGGTATTCTTAGGACTCTGCATTCTTATACTACTTAGTATATAGACTTTCACTTAATCTTTCTTCTCTTAAGAGAAATCCCATTCTCAGCTGTGACTTGTATTCCTGTACTCAGAGACACTCTGATTCAACTGTTCTAGAAAATAAATCTCTATAATTGTATCAGGTTAGAGGGATTTGCTTGACCATCTTGGTGAGGGGAGGGGATCCCTTTTATATAATAACTTCTTAGATAGAGTACTGATGTGGCACTGTAGGATAAACACTGTACTGCTAACTGCAATGTTAGCCATTCTAACTCATCAGCTGCTCCTTGGAAAGGACCCTATACAGGGTAACTATGAGTCAGAACCAACTTAACAACAACAGCTAGAATTTTAATCATCCTTTACTTTTCAATCCACCCATATCCGTATCCGCCTTCACAAGTATCAAGTGTTTCTAATTTCTGAAATTTTCAGGATTCCATGGAGCAAATATATTTACTCTAATCTTGTTCTTTCATCTAAACTCAAGTTCACATTTCCATCTGCCCAACAGGGTGACCCTAGTGAGACAAGAGAAGCATCTGCTATTGTGTGTTGTAGAGCAGATTTGGACTCATGGTAATCCTATAGGACAGAGCAGAACTGCCCTATATGATTTCCAAGGCTGTAGTCTTTATGGGGGAGTTCTGGTGTGGCGCTGCAGGATAATGCACTGAATTGCAAGGTTGGTGTGAACCACAAGGTTGGTGGTTCAAACTCATCAGCTACTCCTCAGAAACCCTACAAAGGGTCGCTGCGAGTCAGAACTGACTCGACGGCACTTAACAACAGTCTTTATGGGAACAAATTGCCTGGTCTTTTCTCCCACAGAGCTACTATTAAGTTTGAACAGTCAAACTTTTGGTTAGAAGCTGAGTGCTTAACCATTGCTCCTCAATGAGGCACCTAGGGTATAGAATTTAAGGAAACTCTGAAGCTTTGCACCCTAGGTGCTTTGCTCACCCCATCCTAATCTCAGTCCTGCTGCTGGACATCCATATGCACATTTACATTTGGACTCTCTCACTGTTGCCTCCAACTTCTCTCCACAGCTGCCCTTGTCACCTTTCTATTCACAACCCTCCTCTCCTCCTTCACCTGGCGTTCTGGTCTATGTCCATAGCTCTGCCAACCTCTCTGTCAGATCCACCTCTCTCTTTTACCAGTTCTCTGATACTCTGATTCAAAATTCTCTCTATTTTTACTTTAAAATAAATCTTTTCTTGGTCTCTACTTTTCCACATTTACTCCAACTACTCCTGACAGGGGTTTAAACCCTGCAAGCTTTGAACAAAAATGTTTCTTTCTCCAAAATTCTTTACAAACTGGTTTTATCCTTCTTTCCTTAAACTCTTGAGTGGCTATTTCCTTCCCATCAAATCCAAAATGTTGGCTGTAGTTTCAAAGCCCTCTGGTATCTGACTCCACTTCACCTTGAATGAGTTCATCTCTCTTAAGGTTCAGTTTAAGTCTGAACTTGTTCATGAAGCTTTGTGTCACAATGCCTTTGTTTCCTGACAATTCTAGTCCCATTTAGTGGTCTTCCTTTCAATTACTCCAGCCCTAATTGTCCATTTCACACTTAATTTTACCCTAACTTATATTATACCATGCTTCACAGTCACCTTGGACCCACTGGTCCACAGCCAAGTTCATCATCTTTCCACTCACAATCCATCTCTTTTAGCCTCGCCTATCTTTCTAGTCTCTGTCAATAACACTTCTAATCTCTCTGCCAGATTCATTTTTCTCCTTTACTTGCCCTCTGATATTCTTACTTAAAGTTCTACCTGCTTTTCCTGTTAACTATATCTCATTTTGTAAGTTTGCCTCCTCATCTATACAGTAAGTTCTTGAAAGGCAGGGTGCACATGTCAATATGGCGACTTGCAAAGTCCTAAGCAGATAATGGCTCTCTAATTCTGCTTATGCTCTGGTAGCTTAGTGGTTACGAATCGGGCTGTGAACCTTAAGGTCAGCGGTTCGAAACTACCAGCCGCTCCGTGGGAGAAAGATGAGACTTTCTACTTCCGTAAAGATTTACACCCTAGGAAACCCTGTACAGGGTCGCTATGGGTCGGAACTGACTCGACGGCACTTAACAGCAACAACAATTCTACTTACGCAGTCCTGGTGTGGCGCTGTGTGTTCATGTCCCAGATTGCAAATCTGTTTGAACTGCAAAGTTGGCAGTCCAAGCTCACCAGCTGCTTCTCGGAAACCCTATACAGGGTCGCTATGGGTTGGAACCGACTCAACGGCACTTGACAACAACAACAATTTCTCCTTGGTAAGTCAGAAAAGCTCTTCCAATATTTTATAAAATAGTTATTCAGGGAAATAGAATTCTAATTTATTTTTATTTTTATTTTTATTTTTATCAAAGGGAGATGATTTTAAAGGAGCATACCATTCCTAGATCTAAATCCTTTAAAAAATATGTTTGTACACTGCATACCATGTTTTAAACTGAGTGTTAACGTTTCTGCTAAATGTAAATCTTTGTTATCTAAATTTTAGTTATGAATGTTATGACAGTCTTGTGTGGTGCTGCAGGACAACGCGCTGGTCCGAAGGTCGGTTTGAACCACAAGGTCAGCCGTTCAAACTCACCAGAAACCCTATACAAGGTTGTTATGAGTCGGAATGGACTTAACAGCACTTAACAACAACATGACAATTATAAAGCTGAACTTTTGCATGTTGTTGTTAAGTGCCTTCAAGTTAGTTCTGACTCATAGCAATCCTGTATAGAGTTTCTGAGGCTTTTAAATCTTTGTGGGAGCAGAAAGTCTCATCTTTCTCCTGCAGAGAGGCTGGTGGGCTTCAACACCATGGTTCACAGTCCAGTGATTATTGTATGGTGCCACCAGGGTCCCAGAACTTTTGCATAAGGATTGATATTGTGTAAGACCCTAAGAGACTTTCTAGCTCTCAGCAAACTTAACCCTCTCCTATCTAGAATGTAATGGACTCAAGCATAGCAATGTTTGTGAGGTTTGCGCAGGACTGGACAATGTTGCCTCCATTGTGCATGAAGTCACTATGAGTTGGTATCTACTGGACAGCACCTAGCAAAACAACATCTAGAATGTACTGATCCCAGTAAGGTGTCTGTAACTGATTTCCACTTCCCAGCCCCTGTCCCTCCCTCTCCTCTGTTTTCTTGGTGGATGCCTATGGTTTTATCACTAATAACAAGTGATTTGAAAGGAAAGAAGAAAATAGAATCTGTACATCATAATGAATCTCTGATAACGTTTTCAGTCTTTCCAGAAAACTTGAGTTAGTGTTTTGTTCAGTTATTCTAAACTTTCCCAAAAAATAAACATTTGTAACAATAATGCTATCAGTTATTTGAGTAATGAGAAATTCAATGAAAAATTGGTAAATGGTGTCGAATTAGTGCTTTCCTGGGACAATGTGAGGTCTGAGTTTAGGACTGAGTCTCAGGGGAAGAATCTCCGTAATTAGAGCAATTTTCTTAATTGTTCAGGCCTCGACTCAACACCCCTTAATTTTCCAATTTGATCTTGCACTGTTTGTGGTGGTGAGCCTGTCAATCATATGATCTCTGCTTCTGCAGTCACGTCCTTGCCAGCATTTCCAACCCTCCTCCTGAGATTAATGGGTCTGCTCTCAGACCTCACTTAGGATCAAATCTGACTAGTAGGTCCGGGTGTGTCTGAAGATTCTCATTTTGCTGAAGCTCCCAAGTGCTGCTGCTGCTGCTGTCTTATAGACCCACTTGGAGTAGGAAAGATTTAGGAGTATTCATAGATGAATTTGTTCATGTTCCAAAATGTTATTTTCAGTGCTAAAGTGGTACAACTATGCCAAGCTTTCTTATTTTGAATCACCCCGGTCTTTTAATGGTGATGACTTGTCTAGGGTTTTGCACTTTATCTCCATCTCCTAGCATCCGCGTGGATGCCGGCTGCTCACCTTGGAGGAGGCCAGCATTGCAGACAGGTATGTTTTCCTTAAACTCCCGTCAGCTGTTAAGCAGGGCTCTCAGGAAGCCAAGGGAACCAGTCACAGCCCCTCAGGGGCTCGCTCACTGGGGATTTGGGGGGATTTTCAATGCCCTTCAGCTCTGAGAAATTGGATCTTTATTTTTAAGAGTGCTGCTCTGAAGTACTTAGCTTTGAAGAATATTCAAGGGTCCCACTATTGGCGGGGAAGGCTGCATGTGGACTACATGACTCTGATTTATGGGCTTCTCCTCTGCCTGTTCAGCAGGGAGTCACTTGCCAGATACTCAAACAGAAATATGACTCTTGGTGGTGATAAACATTCAGGGAAGAGGGCATGAAATGTGACTGGGGAAGGAGCTCAAAAAGAAACTAACATTTTATTCACTGTGCTGCATTTAGCCTCTACATCTGTGGGATGCTAGATGCCCTTCCTTCTGGTGCTTGATACAAAAGTTTGTACCTCAGGATTGCTGCATTTAGATTAAGCAGGGAATTTTCATAAAGGCTACTTTTTATTGATACTTTGTAGAACTGCTTCATTTTAAGATATGGCTTAGGTGGTGTTGTCTTCCTTTGCAAATTGATTTAATTTGAATGAATGGATTGATTGATTGATTATTGATTTCTAGGACCTTGTTGGGTAGTCATTTGATTGTTTGAATGAAATGATCTTTATTTGAATGGATAGTCATTTATATTTGTATATTTGAGAGACAAGGCTTCCAGGAAATTTGAAAGGATAGTTCAGATTAGTTTCTGGAGTCCTGGTATGGGGCTGTGGGATAAAACACTGGACCATGAGGTAGGTGGTTCTAACTCACCAGCTGCTCCTTGGAAACCCTATACACTGTAGCTATAAGTCAGAACTGACTCAATGACAGTTAACAACAACAATAACCTAACCACCAGATGAAAGAGAATTTCTAGATCTGACCAACAAACAAATTCAGAATAGATTTCCCATTTCCTTACATCAGTGGCTCTCAAACTGTGGTTTCTGGAACTAGCAGCATCAGAATCATCTTGGAACTAGTTAGAAATGTGAATTCTTGGATCTGATGGCACAGTGGATTAAGTGTTGGGCTGCTAACCTCAAGGTCAGCAGTTCAAAGCTACCAGCCACTTCTAGAGAGAAAGATGAGATAGTTTGCTCCCATAAAGATTTAGTCTCAAAACCTGTAGAGTCCAACAGAGTCTCTTATTAATCAGAAGTGACTCAGTGACAGTAGGCTTGGGTACCTCAGCCCTTCTTGACCCTACTCATACCCCATCCCCAAATCCCACTGTCCTGAGTGCATCATTCTTTTTTTTTTTAAATAAGTGTGTTTTAACTTTTAATTTTGAAATAATAATAGATTCACAGAAAGTTGAAAAAAGAAATGAACAGTTGAAAAAAAAAAACTACCTTTTACTCTGTTTGTCCAATGCTGCTATCTTACATCACTCTAGCACAATGTCAAAGCCAGGAAGGTGATATTGGTACCAGTATAACCCACAGAGATTTTTCATGCAGCCAGTTTTACAAGCACTCAGTTGTGTGTGTATATGTAGTTCTATGCACTCTTACCACATGTGTAGATTCTTGTGTCACAATCAAGTTATAAAACCATCCCATCACTGTAAGGCTCCCTTGTGTTGTCCTTTTATAGCTTCATCCTGCTCGTTCCCCTCATACCCCTCCCAACTCCTGGCACCCACTGATACATTTTCACCTCTGTTCTTTTATTTGTAATTTTATATACTTGCTATATAAATGGAATCACATAATATGCAATATTTGGGGGATTTTCTTTCTTTTTTGTTTTTAAGTTTTTATTGTGAATTGAGTGACAGTTTACAAGGCAGGTCATCAGTTTTACATTCAACAAATCATATACGTTGTTTCATTACAGTGATTATAATCCCCTCCATGTATGGTCAGTTAACAGTATTTCTCTCTATTCATTTTAGCTCTCTCTTTTTTTTAAACACTCAGACATATATAATAATTTACATCACCAAAGGGCACATTCTGCAAGTCTGCCTCCTGGCCACCAGCTCTCAGTCCCTCTCTTCCCATGAATCTAGAGTCCTCAGCTGCTCTCTCTCTCCATGTCCCTATCTCTGTCTCCATCTGTGATGTCACTGCTTCTCTGGAGAAGGTCCCGCATTCCACTTGTGCTCTCCTCCCTTGATGGTCCTAGGGTACTCTGTTTCTAGACTGTAAGATTAACTACGCCCCATTTTTGTTATAAAAATTCTACCTTTACAATTATGACAGTCGCAATTAGTTATAATAACAATAGTAATTGTTTGAATCATAAAAATCTTATCCCCATCTCTTTCTCCAGACCCATCTAGACAAGATGAAAACTATTCAGTGAGGACTCTATCTTCCCCCACACACTCTTAAATCAAATTCCCTCTTGAAACCTTGTAAGTCAGTCACTTCGTGCCTTTATCGCCCCCTCATTTTAGGTAGCCAATGTCGAAGTTGCCCGTCCCTATCTACCCTGTATACAGAGGGCATAGCATTTACTCAGCATAATTCTCTGGAGAGTCATCCAGGTGGTTGTGTGTATCAGCAGCATCTTCCTTTTCATTGCTAGGCAATATTCAACGGCATGAATAGCTAATCACAGTTTAACTGTTCACCTACTGAAGGACATCTGGGTTGTTTCCAGTTTTGGACGATTTTTTTTTGTGTGTGAACTTCAGTTTTCATTTCTGTGAAATAAATGCCAAAAAGTGGAATGACTGGGTCATATGGTATTTAATTTAGTTTGTTTTTTTAAAGAAACTCTCAATTTGTTTTCAGAGAGGCTGTACCATTTTATATTCACATCAGCAGTGTATGCATGATTAGTTTCTCTGCATACTAGCCTATATTTGACATTGTCACTGTTTTTTTTTCTTTTCTTTTAATTTTAGCCATTTGGAGAAGAATGAAGCTATATCTCATTGTGATTTTAATTGGCATTACCCTAATGGACTGTTAACCACAAAGTCAATGGTTCAAACCCACTAGCTGCTCCTTAGAAACCCTATACAGGGTCGCTATGAGTCGGAATTTACTCAGAGGCACTTGACAACAACAATGGCTAATGATGTTGAAACATCTCTTCGTGTACTTATTTACATATGTGAATCCTCTTCAGCTCTTGTCAGTTTCTTTTGCCTATTCTTTAATTGGCTTGTTTGAGTTTTGCTGTTGAGTTTTGAGAGGTCTTCAGATATGTTAGATGCAATTATATTCTCCCAGACTGTAGTTTATTGATATTTTCCTCCACTTAATAGGGCTTTTTACAGAGCAAACAGTTTTTATTTTGATGAGGTTCAATTTATTCATTTATGGATTATTCTTTTGGTATCAAGTCTAAGAACTCTTCTGCTTTCAGGTATGCAAGCTTTCTTCCTGTGTTCTTTTTCTAAAACTTTGAGTTTGCCATTTTACTTTAGTCTGTGATCCAAGTTAGCTCTACAGAATAAAAATGGTAAGAGTAGACATCTTTGCCGTAGTTCTGATTTTAAGGGGAAGGCCTTCAGTCTTTCACCATTAAGTATGATGTTAGCTGTAGATTTTTTGTAGATGTTCAATATCATGAAACGAACGTTTTCCTTTGTAGGTTTTTCCTAGAGCTACTGTAATATCACATATTAGTTGGCTTATAAAACTAGAAATTTGTTTACTCACAGTTCTAGAGGTTGTTGTTGTTTTTCGGTGCCATCGAGTCAGTTCTTACTCATAGAGACCCAACGCACAACAGAAGGAGACACTGTGTCATCCTCACAATTGTTTTTACGTCGAAGTCCGTTGTTGATTCCACTGTGTCAATCCATCTTGTTGGGATCTTCCTCTTCTTTGCTGACACTCCACTTTACCAAGCATGATGTCCTTCTCCAGGGACTAATCCCACCTGATCCCATGTCCAATGAATGAAAGAAGTCTCCCCACCCCCTTCCTAAGGAGCAATCTAGTACTTTGAAGACAGATTTGTTTGTTCTGCTTGCAGTCCATGGTACTTTCAATATATTTTTTTCAACACCATAATTTAAATGCATCTATCTCCTGAAGTCTTCCTTATTCTTTGTCCAACATTCACATTTATAGGAGCGTATTGAAAAGCTGTAAATTTCCTGTAGCACATAACATGGTTCCTTAAAAATTCTTAAAAAGTGAGGGAGGGGAAGGTGGAGCACAGGGTAAGGGAATAGACACAGGATAGTTTAGGTGCTAGGGAGGAGGGCAATATACAAGAAGGGGGA
>NW_006408612.1:8165894-8167395 GCF_000296735.1 Chrysochloris asiatica
GTTGGTTGATAATGCATGGAGGGGATTGTAACCATGGCAATGAAACAATACACGATAGGATGAATGTAAAACTAATGTTCTCCCATGTAAACTATCACATAATTCACAATAAAACACTACAGCATTTTCATCAGACCAGTCAATCTCTCCAAGATTCAGGAGTAGATTTAAAGACATGCACAGATCCCTACCAGTCATTCATAGGGTATTTACATAATTTAAGAGAAGATTTTGAAAACAAATACTGTCAGCTTCTGATTATCAAGAAGTTCACTGGCTTAGAAGCAAACAGAAAGAAACAAGTAAATCATGGAAGTGTTCTGGAAGTATTGAGTGCCAGAGGTCAGTTTCATGTAACCACATGCACACCATCATAGATACACTTGAATCTTGCATGAAAAGAAGGGTGAAAATGTATGAAGTTCTTTCAAATAGATCTTCCTTCTTAAACAATGTGGATATACCTGATGAAACATATATGAAGGCATCCAAGAAATTAGTGCAGGCTTATCCCAATGATTTAAATATAAACGCTTGTGGAGAAGTGTGATGATTTCATTACTACATGAGAACTAAGCTTACAGGTTCAAGGAAGGCAAATTTTACTTATGGAGTAATGTATGGTTCTATAATAGAAGATAAAAAGCAATGTGTATTTCTCAATGTTGACAGTGATTTACACCTATTTCTAACTATAATGATTACAAACTGCATAAGAATGTTTATTTTCGTCCCAAAAGAGACTAAAAATTCCTTAATATACAACAACTGTTCAAGAAAGACTCAACTCATTGTCCTTATTATATATTGAAGTAGACATTGTTTGGCAGTTTAATTGTGATGAAATTATTGAAGACTATATAAGATCAAATAATAGGAAGAAATATTTTTAATTATAAAATGTTAGAGATGAAAGATCTATCTAAAAATAAAACACAAGGGGCTTCAGAAAGTTCATGGAAAAATTCCATTATCTTTCAATTCCATTTTTTCACACATATTTGAAGCCTATCATACAATAATTTCTCATCACTCGATGTTCTTTTATAACATCTTTGCATTTGTTCATTTACTTTTTAATTATAACATTTATTATGAAATAAGCATCTAAATCAAAGTATGAGCCATTTACAGCAAAACTGGTGAAAGTCAAATTTTCATTGTAGGAAATCAACAGAATTGTGTATTGATTTTTCCCCCCTCCATTTTAGTTGTTGTTGTTGTTGTTAGGTGCCATCGAGGCAGTGCTGACTCATAGTGACCTTATGCACAGCAGAATGAAACACTGCCTGATCCTGGGCCAACCTCATTATTGTTGCCACACTTGAGCCCATTGCTGCTGTCACTGTGCCAATCCATCTGATTGGGGTTCATCCTGTTTTTCTCTGACCCTCCACCTAATTAAACATGATATTCTTCTCCAGTGACTGGTCCTTCCTGACAATATGTCCAAAGTATGAGAGACGAAGTTTCGCCATCCTGGCCTCCAAGGAACACTCTG
>NW_006408612.1:8173980-8187948 GCF_000296735.1 Chrysochloris asiatica
GGTACAATGACTCTGTGTATTCCTTCCATCTTTTCTTGATGCTCTCTGCACCATTCAATAATTTGCCCAGGCTGGTTGAGCATCAGCTTTACTAAGCACAATATCCTTCTTTAGGGTTTGTCTCTCCTGGTAATGTGTCCGATGTACATGAGGTGAAATCTCTTATCCTCATTTTTCAGGAACATTCTGGTTGTACCTCTTCCAAGACAGATTTGTTTATTGTTTTGGCAGTTGAAGGTATATTCAATATTCTTCTCCACCATAATTCAAATTCTTCTTCAGTCTTCCTTAGCCTTATTTACTGTCCCATTTTCTCATATATGTGAGGTGATTTGAAACATATTTACATGTATAACGGAGCTTCAAAAGTAGGTGGAAGAATTCCATTATTTAAAAATATCATTTCCCACAAACTTTTTGAAGCCTGTCGTGTGTGTTTATATATATGTATATACTGTTGTTGCTGTTGTACGCCATCCAATTTGTTCTGACTCACGTTGTTACTTAGTGCCATTTAGTTGTTTCCAACTCATAGCAACACTAAAATAAGAGTTTCCGGAGAGCAGCTGGCGGGTTTAAACCACTGACCTTGCAGTTCAAACCGAACCTGTGATCCAGTGCTGATCCTAAAGTGCCACAGCAGGAGTCACCCTGTATAGTGTTTCCAAGAGCAGCTGGTGTGGTTACCAGTTTAGTGCTTATCCAACAGTGCCACCTAATAACAACAACATGATGAAGAGAAGTGCATGACTGAGAGCATTTGTCTACAGTCACCCACTGATTGCAGAGACAGGTTTAAACATGTTTTGTTGGGAATAAACTTGCATGTATGAACTGGTTCCCTAGTGGCAATGCATTTTGCCTTACCCTCATGTATAGAGTTGTTTGGTGTTATCAAGTTGATTCTGATGCATAGTGACCTGATGGGTGATAAAATTGCCTTCTCCATAGGCTTTCTTGGCCGCAAATCACAAGGCCTTTCTCCCATAGAGCTGCTGGGTGGGTTTGAACTGCCAACCTTTCAGTTAACATCCAAGCACTTAAGTATTACAACACCAAGGCTTGCTGTGTCTACTATCATCTGTCTATCTGTCTGTCTATCTACCTATCTATCGCTATCTTTCTCTCTATCCATCCACCTATGCTATGCATCCATCTATCCATTTACTTATCTATCTACTCATCTATCTATCTATCTATCTATCTATCTATCTATCTATCTATGTATGTATGTATGCATGTTTTTTGGAAAATAGAAAAGTAGCCTCTAGCAATTACAAGGGGCATCAAGGAAACCGCACTTGTTTCCTCTGGCCTCTCACAGTGAGAGTTCCTGGGAGAAAGATGCCTTAGAAGACTATCTGAGAACTTTTATTGTTCAGCTTTTATGATTGTTGTGTAAGGAAGACTGATATAGTTGTTCTATGCCTTCCTGGACTATGTTAATTACACTTAATGATGTTTTGGTTCCATATCACAATGATTTGTCCCCGATTGACCCTTTTATCCATTTTAGACACATTTTTTTGTTGTGTTATTGTTGCAGTTTCCCTTTGCATTGTATTGCTTCGACAAGTGTAATTTGAATCAGATCTGAAAGAGGTCCAGAATACAATATAGTTTGATATTAAAAAAAGAAGACTGTCTGCCCGTCTGGAACTTTCACATTGAAGATGCTGTATTACATTATTTGCCAGTTTCTTTTCAAACTATTCATTATAAGCCCTTAAACCTCTTCTCTAAACTCAAGCGTATATTAAAAACTTACACAAACAGTTTTCTTCTTTTAGGTTCTGATCAAAGCAGCAAGAAATAAAAAACAAAACATCATTTTCTTTTGGAATGAAACATGTGGGGGTAAAGAGAAAGTAGTTCAGCTACTGTGAGCCTTTCTCAGTTTTGTCATAAATATCTGTGCATAAGATAAAAAACAACGCTGCCAAACAGTCACCACCAGGGAATTGCTCAAGTAGAGTTATACTGAGGCAAAAAGCTAGCTGTCAATTTTGATAAAATGGAAAAGATTGTTAATGTCTTTAGATCCATAGGCACCAGGAAGTGGCAAGCATGACAGCCATATAAACAATAGTAACAACACATTCTGACATGTTCTAGGATTTCTAATGTGTCAGATTTTAGATAAATTCTGTTGTCTTTAGATCCACAAAGTATTAGGAAGTGGTAAAACAACAAGTACTTTAAAAATCTGAAGTGTTCCAAGAGTGTGAATTGGGTCAGGTTTTATAGAATTTCTTTTTAGTTGATAATATGTAGTTAATGAGCATACATGTGATTCACTCAATATTTATGATCTTATGTTAGTTGGGTAGAGAACCAAGAAGGAAATGCATATTTTTAAAGCATATTACTATAATTATCAACTTCCTGGAGCATGCACTGAAGCACAATATTATTCATAAAGCAAAAATAAAATGATTTTTCCTTTTTTTCCCTAGCTACTTCTGCATTAAACAAATGCTGCTGGCAGCAGTAATAATGTTGGGAACATAAAACTTTCTTTGTCTAACAATCCTGACAAATGTTTGATTGCCCAGGAGAAGCCATCTGTATGTATCTGAAATCTTGTAGGATGCTGCGTCACTATTTTTCACTAAGAAATGTGTTCTGCATCAGGGTCTAGGTGTTTTCGAATGCATTTTTTCATGTGTTGATTTCTCCATAGATAATCAACAGACAGATCCTCACAATAAGCAAGCGAGCACTGAATCCTTAAGGCAGTCAACAACATGGCTTCTCAGTAAGTGGCTGGTGAGCTGCGAAAGAGGAGGCAGAGGGCCAAAGAACAGAACATTCAGGCTCTGCTTTCTCTTTTTGACTTAATAATACCCTTGAAGTGCTGATTTAACATGTTGAAAATGATGTGAAACCTTAAGAGCTACAAGTCAAATAGATGGCAAGGCTTGGGGGATTTGTAAGGGGATCTTGAGCCTTTCTTGTGCAGATTACCAGGAATCAGTTCATATGCAGCTGTGCTCAGCCATTCCAAAAAATGACTGCCAGCGAGGGTTCCCTAGGCCTGTAGTGCAAGGGGCCAGGAGTTCCTGGTTCTCTGGTAGACAGCTGGGAGCTGAAAACAGAGCTAAGAGGACCTCTGTTCCAGCTGGCAGTCTCGGAAACTCCAATGTGCCTGAACAAGACCCAGGTCAACCGTCCAGCTGCTGTCCACCTTCTTCAAGTGTCTCCTGGAGCTCAACAGACCCAGGACATGTGGTGGCATGTCTTGGGACTGTATAAACTGCCTGTTTCTGTCAGTCCAGAGGAAAACTTATGTGTGACTCCAGCTGCCGAGCATTGAGCTGGTGTGTAGAAGGATTTGCTTCCTGGTTTGATTCTAGTATTGAAAAGTCATGTATGAGTGTCCTCTGGGACCCTGTTCAACCCCAGAGCACCAATAGATACTCTGCATGTTGTTGTTGGTAAGTGTTGTCCAGTTGGTTCTGACCCATAGCGACTCTGTGTAGAGTTTCCAAGGAGCCTCTAGTGAGCTTGAAGCTCCAACCTTGCAGTTCAACCGCTCTTACATTAACCCACAGCGCCACACCAGGACTCTGATACTCTCTGCATGGTTACCTCCAAATCAGTTACAATATAGCCCATTGTTCTGACCGATTGCAGCAAAATTTGCATAAATGTGTATACAATGCATTCCACAGCCTCCAATTTTATGACACAATATTCAGGAGCAACTGCAATTGTGTTGCAACCTGAAATCCAAGATTCAGCTTCCCTTGAAATAACAATTATTTAAAGACAGTGACCACAAGCTGAGTAGTTGTTTTTGTTGTTGCTAAGTGCTATTGAGTAAGTTCTGACCTACAGAAACCCTTTATAGATAGGGTTTCAGAGGAGCAGCTGGTGTGCTTAAACCGCCCACTTTGTGGTTCAAAGCAACTTGTGGTCCAGCGTATTAACCCACAGCGCCACACTAGGACTCGAAGGCAGTTAGCTGGAGTTATTAGCTGACTTGGTGATCAAAAGGTTTTTCATTGGTGATTTTTTGGAATTAGATATCTAGACCTTTCTCCTAGTCTGTCTTAGTCTGAAAACTCCCCTGATACCTGTTCAGCATCCTAGCAACATGCCAACCTCACTGACAAATGGGTGGTGGCTCACTTGAATTAGGAATCGAATTAGGTCTCCCATGTGGAATATGAGGATTCCATCACTGAGTCACCACAGCCCCTAAACCAGTTGCTACTGAGTTTACTCAGACTCATGATGACGCCACATGGATCAGAGAACTGTGCTCCAAAGTACTTTCAATAGCTGAGCTTTTGGAAGTAGATCAACAAGTCTCCTTCTGAGGCACCTCTGGTTTATGCTATTCAAACAAGCCTTTTGTAGAGGCAGGGAATAGTTACTTGGTCCACTTGGAAGAACTGGTTAGCAGGATGCTATTTTTCTGCGACTGCCGTTCCTATTCCAATATCTACCATGAAACTGCCAGAGATGCTGAGGCCTACAGGAGGTAGCTGTGGTTTGGCAGAAAGAGCTCGGGGTTCTGGAAACTTGAGTTTCAGTTCTGTATCTGCCAAGAATAATCCTGGCAAGTCCCATAAATTCTTTGGAAACTCAGAATCCCCATCCATAAAAATGGAACATTTCACTAGGAGGCTTTCGAAGTTGTAATGTAGTTTCCAAGGTGCTATTTTGAAAAACATGTTAAATTCCTCAGAACACAAGGATTATCAAAATAGAAATCATGGGGATTTAAGCCATTTATAGCAATTAAATTAAATAGGCCCACAGTGAGTGAATAAGATTTGTTCACTGTAGAAAACAGGGGAAGTTTCACAGGTTTAGGGAAAAAAAACCCATTATAATGGCATTTGAATTAAGATTGTTGTGTCAAATGTATGCAGGACAAAGACTACTCAGAAAATAGTCAAAGCAGCTGTGGGAATAAGTAGTAGAAATACCGGTTGCTTTTTTACATGTATTTTCTTGAACATTTTATTTATGTTATCCATTATATTTTTCTCCAACTAAAAACAATCTCGCAAACAGCTTTTATCTGTAAATTTACTTTATGGAGGTAGTCACACTGCCTTTAGAAAAACTTTATTAGGTTGCACTTACTACATTATCCAGAAAACATCGCATTTATAAACCTATAGATCCACCTTCTCCACAAAACAAAAAATATAGACGTCTGGTTTTGTCATTCCCTATAAATAAAGGAGGCCAAGACAGTAAATATAGAAACGTGGCATGTTACATTACCATAACACACCAGAAACCCAAGGTGAGGATAAAAGTGCTATTTATCAACCCACTGAGAGGTGTGATTCTGTGAATTTTCATGTCTTCAGTGTTACTAGAGTGTAGATAATTCCAGAATTTGATTCTTAATCTTAGAGCTTCATCTCTGGAAGGCTTTTTAGTAAAACGTAGAGGTAGAGAATGGAAGGTCTGAGTCTGATGGGAAACCGAGATAAATGAGTGAAACATGTGGAGTATCTACACTCCAAATAGCAACAGAAGGCAGGGAAATTTTCAGATTCAAAGGGAATCCTAACTGTCAAGATACTCATCATTTCCACATCTGTTTACTTGTTTGCAAGTCTCAGTTCTGGCAACATCACATGATTCCTGTTTAGTATCTTTCCAGAAATGCTATTCCAGGTCAGGAATTGGTCAGTTTGATATTTTTCTTCTCCTTCTTCATTGGTCTGATTTTAAAATAGAAAATTTGCCAGAAGTCTGGATTAAAATATTTGCATTAGTTCTATTTCTCTTCATCCAAAGAGACATTTCTTGGTCTCTTTCTCTGTATTGCTGTCTCTCCCTCTCTCTTATATATGCAAACATGGATTAGTAGGCCCTGGTGGCAAATCTTTAAAAGCTCTGCTGCCAAATTAAAAACTCAGTGGCTTGAAGTCACCAGTGACTTCACAGGAGAAAAGGCCTAGCAATCTGAGCCTGTAAAGATTGTTGTTGTTGTTGTTAAGTGTCGTTGAGTCCGACTCATAGCGATCCTGGTGAGGCTTGAACCACCGACTTTGCAGTTCAAACTGACCTTGCAATCCAGTTCATTAACCTGCAGCGTCACAGCTTGGTCAAGTCCATGAGGTAGTTCTACACTGTCCTGTGGAGTCACTATGAGTCAGATTTGATGACACACAACATCTTTTGAGAAAATATAATCATGACTTCTTAGCATTAACATGAACCATTATTGAGTGTGAATAATACAGCGTTTTCCTTTCCTTTTTAATAAAAAAAAAATTCGTAAAGTAGTCTGGGTATATAGGATGGGGTTATTTGGAGGACACCGTATACCTTTTATTGAAACCAGTTTTATTCTAGGCTCTGTGCTTTAAATGTTTTATACCAGCCATCTGCAGAGAAACCTTGTTTTCCCTGTTTGTTGTACAGATGAGGTGACTTGTTCAGGGTCATATAGCTGGGGTCACGCTTACCTGGAATGGGCATCAAGGTCACCGTTTTACATTTTACAGCTTATGAGGGAAGAAAGTGAGTTGCCTTATTTTTTAAAAACTGGCTTTATGTTGCTCTTAAGATACGATTTAGAGGCTAATGGGAAAATAAATGTGTATTTTTATATTAAGGGAAACTTGAAAGAGAATGAGTTAGAATAAAGAGACTGCTTAAAATCAGAAGTGACAATGTGACCTTAGCACGTCATGCTTAGGCATGAGCAAGAAAGTTACAGGTTTTGCACAGTTGAGTCCCAGAGTCTGAATTCTGGCTCAGGCCTGTTGGAGATGGTGGATAGGAAATCATGGGCAGGGCTTCTTTGGGAAGGCATCCCTTCATTCTGCGCCTCCTCTAAGCCTGCATTGGACATCCCCACCCCATCAGAGACTCCCATAGCACCCTATGCTTCTCATTTGCAGAAGGCATCACACTTCTAATTACTTCTTTCCCATCTGTCTTTCCAGCTGGGCTGGAGGCACCAGGAGAGCTGAGACTCTCTCCTTCATTCACCAGCAAATGCTCAGTATGCATGGCCTGAGGCAAAGCTGCAAATGGAGGCCCCTCTCCCCTCTCATCCTAAACTCCTTTCCTCTCCACCTTGAGTGTGTGGACACCCAACTTTTACTGCTTTGATTCAGTCTGATTTCACTCCATCATAACTGCTCTTTTACCAACTCCTCCGGGCCATTTTGTCAGGGAATTCTGGGAGTTTGGGTACCTTGAGCATGGCCAAGCAAGGTCAGAACAAACTCTCTAGATAGTGAGCTACTTTAGGAAGAAACCCTGGTAGCACAATGGTTAAGTGTTCAACTGCTAACCCAAAGGTTGACTGTTCAGATCCACTCAGTGACTCTGGGAGAAAGATCTGGCAATCCGTTTCTGTAAAGATTACTACCAAGAAAATTCTGTGGGGTACTTCTACCCTGTTACATGAGATCACTATGAATTGGAATTGACTTGATGACACAGAACAACAATATAACCTCCAAGGAGGGTGGCAGTGGTGACTCAGTGGTAGAACTCTTGTCTTCCTTGTGACCGGGTTAGCTTCAGGACTAGTGCACCTCAGCCATTGCCTGCCATCTGTCAGTGGAGACGTGTGTGTTGCTACGATGCTGGAGAGGTTTTCTCGGAGCTTTCAGACTAAGACAGACTAGGAAGAAAGGCATGGTGATCTACTTCCAAAAATCAGCCAAGGAAATCTCTGTGGATCAAAGTAGCTCCATTCATGATTGTTCATAGGGATGGCGGTGCTTTCATTCTGTTGTGGATGGGATCACCATGAGTCAGGAGAGAGGGGCTGGCACCATGCAGCTAATAACAATAACAACAACCATGAAGGGCATTGACTACAGAGAATTTTCCATCTACCTGGTTGTCTAGTAAAGAGATAATCCCAGGTTGCCAAGTAATGGCTCTAACCAATAAGAGCTGGGACACCCTGAGAACCAGCTTGGACTGTCAGCTGTTTTTCCCTGTCACTAGTGATTTCTAGATCCACGCTGCATTTCTAACTCATTTATGACGATGTGTATGATGTTCACATTATAAGTGAAATTGCTGAAGTAAATTCGTACTTGTATCATGATGTTTACCAGCAGGATTTATGGGTTAGAGACCGATTAAACTGGACCATTGTAGCAAAATAAAGATAAAACCCAAACATATTTTTTAAGTAGGAAAATAAAATAGTGTCTTTATAATGAGACCGATGTTTTCTCTAGTTCTGAAGTTGAAGATCAGGGATAGCATGGAAGAGGGGAATGCTAAGAGACTCTATATGAAGTAGTGGAGAAATTTCCTAGGGATGAATCCATTCTCCATTTGTTTTCCTCAGTTCTTTTATTCTAAGAGAACAAGAATTGAATTGGAGAGATTCAGAAAGTACCTCGCTTGTAGAAGGTGAAAAACAAAAAAAGAAGTGTATATTCAGTAGACAGGAACTCCATTAAAAAAAGAATTGACAATTACTTAGAAGTCAGGAAGCCAATTTTAAAATCAATATTGTCATTGCTTGAGAAGGATAACATGATGGAGTGTCAAAGTAGGAAGCATTATCAAAGCTACATTTACTTTGTCCTTAAGTAGTCCTGGTCAATGCTGAAACATCTGAGAAAGGAAGATCAGAAATCAAGTTGTAATCAGACCTAACTCTCGACAGCTTATTCACCAAACTTCATGATACAAGCCTAAATGGAAAATCAAGCTGGAGTTGCTTTTACACTCACATTTGCTTGGTTTTAATCTAACTGCCAAAGTGCATCTCCATTTAAACCCTACCCCACGCCTAGAGTACGCATCGTAACTACAAACAGAATTGGATCCCCTGTTTCCCACTCAGATGCTTGGTGGCATTGCAAAATACACAAATGTTATCATTAAAATACATGAATATTATTATTAAAGTATGGTGGGAAACAAAGGGGAGATGTAAAACAAATGACATGAAACAAATTGTCATCATCTCTTCTGTATGAGCAGAAATTCAATGTCATCACATAAGTACATCAACTCGATCCACTGAAAGGGCAGAAATATGTTTAATTCGTGGAAGAATCAACTATAATTTGCAGTCTTGTTATCATATCTGGGAGGTGCCCAGTAACGAACGTGTACTCTGAAAGGAAGTGAAGATATGAACTGCTGGGAAGGAATCATGAAGAAAGAATCAGCATTGTTTTCAAGGCCTGGCATAAAGGCTTTTCCCATTTGCTTTAAATTACTAAGAAAAGTAAACATTTTGGTAAATGCTTCAGAAAGATTTATAGATGACCCTAAATGCAATCTACTTGGTGACTGACTCAATTTTAATTCCTTTGGTTCTTGGCTGCAGAAAGGGCAACATTGTTACCACTTGCCTGGTCAAAGGTTACACTTCCTGCCCTCCATCAACCTGGCTGAGACATGTGAGTGTTTTTAGATATTAGTCAGGTCACCTTCCAAGAGGAATCACTCATGTTTTAAGAGGCTTCTGTAATTAATACTGCTACCAGGTATGCAATTAGCTAGAGTTTAGCTTTTCCTCCGTTATTAAGGAAACACATTCACAGAAGAGGGAAGCAAAGTCCCCTGTGAACTAGAAGGGTCTTAAAGAGCCATCCTTTCAACCACATACTATTAGTTAATTATTTTAGTGCAACGCAAAGTTTTGGAAACTTCGAGTTCCCCATCTGGGTTATTGATTCTCCTAAGAGGTTTTCACAGGAGCTCTGGTAGCGTAGTGGTTACGAATCGGGCTGCAAACCTTAAGGTCAGCAGTTCGAAACTACCAGCCGCTCCACGGGAGAAAGATGAGGCTTTCTACTCCCGTAAGGATTTACACCCTTGGAAACCCTGTACAGGGTCGCTATGGGTCGGAACCGACTCGAAGGCACTTAACAACAACAACAACAAGAGGTTTTCACAGGTACAGCTTTAATCATTCCCTGTAAGTTCAGCGTTTGTGCATGGCAGTTTGTGACAGCTCTTTCCCTAAGATGGCTGAGCCTAGTGAACAGAGCCAAGCTCTGTTTTAAGCTCCATACCTGTTTAAGATTCACAATTATTCCTTTTTCACAGATGACAAAGGTGGAACACAGAGAAGTAATTTATCTAAGCTAGTAAGTGGCAGATCTAGGATTTGAACCCAGGTGACCTAGAACCTGTGTGCTTAACCACAACCCTGATGAACAAGGTTGAGCCAGAGTAAAAGACTCTGAGGTTGCTCTGGGGTCTCCAAAGACCCTTTCCTCCTGCTTCCCTCAGCAACACCTCTCTCCTAATCTCCAGGCACTAAAACGCTGGGTTCTATCTATCCTAAACCAGCGATTGGCCATATTAATTTATTATATACTGCACTGGACTGCAAGGTCAGTTTGAACTGCAGGTCCGTGGTTCAAAACCACCAGTTGCTCATTGAAAACACCATACACAGTTACTATGAGTTGAAACTGACTCAACAGCAATTAACAACAACAAAACTCAGGATAAGGGTCTCAACAAAAGTTTAATGCAACCAACTGCTAACTGAAAGGTTGGAGGTTCAGGGTCACTTAGAGGCACCTCAGAAGAAAGGCCTGGTGATCTATTTAGAAAAATGTTGTTATTGTTAAGTGCCGTAGAGTCGATTCTAACCCATAGCGACCTTGTATAGGGTTTCCAAGGAGCTTCTGGTGAGCTTGAACCGCCAACCTTGTGATTCAAATGACTTTGCAGTCTGGCGCATTAACCCACAGCACCACACAAAATAAACTGTTGAAAATTCAGTGGAGCACGGTTCTATTCCAATACACATGGAGTCATCTTGAGTTGGAATCAATTTGAAAGTAACTGATCGGTTAGGAAGTTAGAAGGGATACTGAGGCAACCTGATCTGCCCCCACAACCTCTATCTCAACCCCTCCAGTAATCTTTCATGTCTGTAATCCACAGGCTGTTTTACTCTTTACCCTCCTGGCCCTCTCCATTCCATTTCCCCGCAGGCAGCATCTACAATTAATTACATGGCTTGAAATTTAGCATCTACAAGGCCATGTCCCAGAAGCCTCTAGCAATGACGATAGCTTCTGAGTACTAGGTAAAGACTGTTCCAGGAACCATCAGCTGTGAGTAGAATGAGGAGGAACATTAGGAGAAAGGGTTGAAGGGCAGGGACTGGTCACAGTTGGGGAGAACATAGGAAATTTTAGTTGGTGGAATATAAGATTCTGAACCATTGCCTTTTAATGTTGGAGCTTCTCTCTGTGATGGTGATGAACATGATGCTTCTAGACATGGATAATGATTACAGAATTGGGGGCACAAACCAAGTTGGAATAGAAACACTTTTGTCTGGTTTGGTTGTATTAAAAGTTATTTGGAAGTAAATACTGTTGAATGATGATGCACAGAGGGGATTGTAATGATTGAAATGAAACAAAATACAATAGTATGAGTGTAAAACTGATGCTCTCTCTTGTAAACTATCATTCAATTCACAATAAAAACCTTAAAAAAAAAAAAAAAAAAAAAAGCTTGTGAGTGGCCATCCAAGACACAACATTTGTATTCACCTGGAACAACAGTAGAAGAAGATACAAGAATCATAGAAGGAACTGGAGTGCAAATCCAGCTCCCTGTACGAACGCTGCCATCTTTGCCATGAGAACAAAACTGGATGGGATCTGACTACTGTTATTAAATGTTTTGATCAAAGAGTTAATAGATGAGTTCTTTTAACCCTTAACTTTTATCCAGTGGTGGTTATCAGTGGCCTTCATAAGACACGTGTAGCTGTTTTTCTCCTTTCCTGGGATAGTCCTTGGAGTGGGGATTAGTTGGTTATGTGCTGTGGAGTCGGTTCCGACTCATAGCGACCCTGTACAGGGTTTCCAAGGCTGTAAATCTTTACGGAAGCAGAAAGCCTCATCTTCCTTCTGCAGAACAGCTGGTAGTTTCGAACTACTGTCCTTGCGGTTCACAGCCCGATTCGTAGCCACTATCCTACGAGTGGGAATTAGCTACCAATTAAAAGAAGAAATGATAAATTTGTAGAAAAAGAGTTTAACTCTGGGGTAGTGGTTGGCTAAGACAGGTAGTTAGGGATGAAGCAGCATTTTAACTATAGCTGTTAAGGCTGTCAGAATTTCATTATACTTCGGCCAAACTAGAACTTTGCTGCTGCCCTTAGTTTTTCGCTGCCTTGTTTTACTAAGTAGCAATTAGGCAATTGCATTATTATATAACTGGGTGATACAGTAGAATTATATGCGTTTGTATAGTATATTTGACTAAGAAAGTACATCTATATCTTTCTTTATTTTTTCAGTGTTTACAGTTTGTTTCTCATGTAACATGGCCACGTGCTCACACTTTAACATTTCTGTCGTAGCACTGAGTTAAGTGTACATGATGAGGCATGGAAAGGAGCTATCGCTTTCTATAATCCAAGCTATTCTGTTAATGAAGATGGACTTTTAACGACCCTTTGGAAGTCGAAAGGGTAAACTTTATGAATGGGAGAAGAAAAAAATGTCTAGTTGAATATTTTAGCAGAGAGAACATATACACTAAGGAAGAGAAAATTGTGCAGTTCTGCAGAGTGTTAGGTTGAAGGAGAGGGTTTAGAGAAAATAAAGTTTAGAGAAAATGAAGCACCAATCATTTCTCCCACAGTCCTCTCTACTCAGCTGGGTTCAATTATCATTTGTAATGACCACACAGAACTCAGACACCATATTCACAGTTATGGGGTTTATTCAGGAAGTTAACAGCTTGTAATTCGGATTCAGAAATGCTGAGGGCACAGTTGTTCCAGTCAGTTGCTGATAAATGCCCACAAGGCACACCACTCCACTTTAAGCCTCAGCCTGAAGGCACTCAACTCTAGCTGCAAAAGTCAGCAAACCTAGCTTCCCCACTTAAGAACCTGGAGGCACCCCATTCTACAAGCAAGTTTCCTGTCCAAAGTCACTCAGCTTTATTTGCTCTATGGTCTGGAAAGTCCACTGCTTTGTCTTGTGCTCTGGTTCTTGGTTTTGCTGCTGCTGCTCCTCTTACTCCTATGCCAACCCTCCAGTGACACAGCTTTGTCCCTGTGTTGAGGAAGTTCAATGCACAGAGATCTTGGGGTCCAAAAGACATGCTGTATTCCTCATTCTTCTTTGTTGATCGTGAGATCCATTTTCAACCCATGCTAAAATTCTGTTTTTACAATTATAGTTAATTCTGCTAACATCCCAGATTAATTATGTAATCCTGTCAGCATTTTAAGGAGCTCTGGTAGCATAGTGATTATGAATAGGGCTGCGAACTGCTAGGTTAGCAGTTCAAAACTACCAGCTATTCCTCAGGAGAAAGATGAGGCTTTCTGCTCCCAGAAAGATTTACAGCTTTGGAAACCCTGTACAGGGTAGCTATGAGTCGGAATTGACTCCACGGCACATAACCACCACCACCGTCAGCATCTTTCCCCACCTTCTCTTACCCAGACCCAGCAGGCAGAAATGTTGTTTGGTAGGTGTTACAGACTATGGCTAGAAGAGACATTAGATAATGAAATATTTTTCTAAGTAGTATCAACAAAGTCTGTTACTTTTAGAGCCCTTCCCTAGAATGAACAAGTTAGAGGTGGTTTAACAAAATCAAGCACATTGACCTGGGGGAGGCTGGTAGAGAATGGACAAGCACTGACACACTGATAACCCGGTCAGGGAGGGCAGTCCACGGGAATGGAGACACCCTGTCCTGCACAGTGGCTCAGTCTTGCAGCCACCCAAACAAAAGAATTACATGGCAGCAAAATGAAGCTGAGAACACATGCAAGGGTGCTAAATAGATTCCCCTTCATTTTTAACTGGTAACACAGACTATTTAGAAAGAGATTACACACAACTACAGAGTTGTTAAGGAGCTCTGGTAGCGTAGTGGTTACGAATTGGGCTGTGAACCGCAAGGTCCGCAGTTCAAAACTACCAGCGGTTCCGCGGGAGAAAGATGAGGCGTTCTGCTCCCGTAAAGATGTACAGCCTCGGAAACCCTGTGCAGGGT
>NW_006408612.1:8188464-8189747 GCF_000296735.1 Chrysochloris asiatica
GTGGTGGTTATGTGCTGTTGAGTTGGTTCTGACTCCTGGTGGTGGTGGTGATATGCCATGGAATCGATTCTGACTCTTAACAACCCTGTATAGGGCTTCCTAGGAAGGAATGGTAGGCTTGGAGTTGCTAAAACTCTGTCATGAGTTGGGGAAGTGAGAGTAAATATTTTTTATTTTACACATTTAATTAATGGCCAGGCAAATGCTTGTTTAACGACATTTTAAATGTTGCACTATGAGGATAGTTCTGTATTAAGTGCTTTGAGAGTATCACATAAAAGATAAGAAAGTTTCATGAGGAGACCAATACACACAGAGCTGTGGAACAATGAAAAAGCATATAAATAAGAGAGGATAAAAATGCAAGTATACGTAGGCTCGGAATACATCACAGGCAATAAGAATGATAGTGAATTCAATGGGGCTAGTCACGTGACTTTTTGGTGTTCTTGAGTTTTGAACTAAGCTCTGAGAAGCTGCCCTGATCACTGAAAATGGATGGGGGAGATATATTTGGTAGGAGTAACAGAAAGAGCAAGATGAATAGTTGCCTTATTCTACTGAGGAAGAAAAAGACATAGCTGGGTTTTTCTTGCATAGGAGATGATGGAAACAGGGGTTGAAACCAGATTTCTACTATGCCCATTTGGAGAGCAGACAGGAAAAGGTCTATCATGAGACCTGAGTGAGATGAGAAGGACTTTGTCTAGGATGGTAACAGTGAAATGTATGGAAACTATGAACCCAAAGAAATGGGGATGATCTTTTTGGAGAGAGTACCACATTGGGATTTGGATCAGACTGCTCTTATTCATACTCCCTCAGGACCTGGCTTTTTGGAGATATTAATACAGATTTATTGAATGAAGGAATGAATGAGAATGACTAAACCTGGAGAATGCTCAGAAGCAGGGACAAGATAATAGCTATTGATCAATGGTTGGAAGCGTCTGAGAGTTCAAGAAGATTCAGAAGGGAGTAGAGCCATTTTTCTTTACAAAAGTGAAGAAGTCATTAACTAGATGGGAATTGTGGTTTCTCTTTGTGGCTGTGCAGGTGGAAGTTAAGCTGGAAAGGATGGATCTTTTTGACTCAATTAGATGGCCTGGTTACAACAGGTCTTCAACTTCCCCACCAATCAATATTCATATCCTTTCATGCTCCCTGGCTCCCAGGGACCATTATGCTCAGAGAAACGCTCACAGAAATAAGACACATCAGGAACTGAATTCCAGGTGCCCTGCTCCCATAATTTATTTGCCTTGATATAAAAGTTATTTAAT
>NW_006408612.1:8191102-8201868 GCF_000296735.1 Chrysochloris asiatica
CTTGTCATTTTCATTTCTGTTGTGTTAATGTTTACTAAATCTTCCTGATTTTTCTCTTTTTACATTTTGATCTGCAGATGTATTATTTTTGTTTGAAGTTACCCTGTAATTTGTTAACTTTTCCCTGTTTAAAACAGTTTGCTTTATCATGAAATCTACTTGATTTCCTTGCATTATACATTATATCTCTGATTCCCTAGTTTCAGTCTTGTGGGTTTGTTATACTTTAAATCCTTCTATATTTGGATTGAGTTCTGGGTAGTATCGCCATATATGGTAATCTTAAATTGTTTGCTGTTGTTGGTTCTCAGTCCAAAGAACATCCTTTAGTACATTTTGTAAGCTGATCTGGTCATTACAAATTTCTTTCTTTATTAGGAAATGTCCTAGTATTTGAGGGACAGCTTTGCTGGGTATATGATTCTTGGTTGGCAATCTTGGTTTTTCAGAGTTTGGTATATGTCATTCCATTGTCTTCTTTCCTGCATGGTTTCTGCTCAGAAAGCAGAGCTTTGTCTTATTGGTTCTCCTTTGTAGGCAATTTTTCATTTTTGTCTGAGTTGCTCTTAGGATTCTTTCTTTGTCTTTGATTTTGGAAAGTTTGATTATGATGTCTTGGTGGTTTTCTTTGGGAATATAACCTGTTTGGGGTTTATTCAGCTTTTTGTGTGCTTATCTTTTCATCTTTCATGATGTTAGGGAA
This sequence comes from Chrysochloris asiatica, assembly GCF_000296735.1. NCBI lineage: Eukaryota > Metazoa > Chordata > Mammalia > Afrosoricida > Chrysochloridae > Chrysochloris > Chrysochloris asiatica. The sequence goes on from NW_006408612.1 coordinate 8,191,806, forward strand.
ATTTTCATCCAACAACTCTTTGACAATTTTCTCTCTGATTGTCTCTCTGTTCTGGAATTCCAATAACCTGTAAGTTGTTCCTCTTTATGGTACCCCACATAACTCTCAGGCTTTCTTCAGATTTTTTCATTCTTTTTTCTGATTGTTCTTCTAGCATACTAACATTGACAGATTCATCTTCAAGCTCACTAATTTGGAGCTTCATTGCTTCACATCTACTCCTTTGCCTTTTCAATGTACTGTCCATTTCTAAGATCTTAGTATTGATCTTCTGGATTTCTGATTGCAGTTTTGTATTGTTTCAAAATTTGCATTTATTTTGTGTTTGTTCTTCTAGTGTTTTCCTGAATTCTTCTAAAATTTTAATTGTGCTTTTTGCTTTTCCCTGCTCAGCCTCTCCTCCCAGCAAATACTCCATTCACCTCTCTAACCTTTCTTCTGAAGTTTAGCTTGCCAAATTTTCCTCTGTGTCTGTTTAATTTTGTCTCTTGTATCTTTGTTGCAGTGCGTCTGCCTAGTACGCCATCTTGCCAAAAGTTCCAGTATACTTTAATTTTGATTAACAGCCTAATCAGTCTTTCCCCAAAATTTGCCATAGTCTCTTGCAGACTTGACTTTTCTCTTAAAGGGATTCTTTCTTTTTTATGCAAACATTTTCCAATTTTCTTAAAGAAATAAAAAGTCAAAGTCATCTGTGGTTCCTGAGGGATTGTGTATCTCTTCATCAAATCTTCTCTTAATCGTCCCTTCTTCCTCTCCATGCAGAAAAAATTTCTGGAAAGTTAAGTCGCTCCTCTATGAGTGCCTGGGCTGGCCAGAGCAACAGGATCCCTTGAATCCTTCCCTGGTAATTCTCTTGGCTAATTGTTCGGTGTGGGAAGAGCTCCGCATTTCTCCAGTGATCCCAGAAATGAAATTCCTTGTCTAAACTGAAGTCCCTAGACTTACCTCTTTCTTCGTACATTACTTCACAGATAGATAATCTGAACTAATTCCTTCAGGGCCCTTTTGTGTTTGCCCTGACCTCTCACCAAGTAAACACCAAAGGCAAAGTTCCACCCAAGGCAAAGTTCCTAAATTCATTCCAGTGTCGATCCTTATTTTCTTGCATAGACTGTTTAAAATTTAGTTTCTTTAAGTGAGATTCTTATGTATTTTTTCCTATACTCAGTGATTGAATGTCATTGTCTTATAATGTTAAAGCCTTCCTAATCTATTTTATCAAAATGCACTTTGCTCCTTTATTCTCTGTTTCTGCTGGCTTTCACTGGGGAAGGAAAATTCACAGGGTTTACAAGAAAGGATGCTTAGACCAGGGAAAGGAATACTTTAGTGAAAATACCAAGTTTTCCATTTTCTCATCTGTTGGGGGATAAAACAACTTGGCACAAGAACATTCTGAGGTTCTGCCAAGAAACAATCACTTTTATTAGTCAGTTCATTAGGTTTTTACTTCCAGAGATACTTGTCTTTCTAACTTTGTTGTAGACTTTTGGAAAGTGGAAACTAGGTTTTCTTGTCTTTCTATTTTCCCACCCTTTGAGCTAACTTCAGGATGGGGCTCTCCACATTGGGAGGGAGCCCTCTGTATATGCTCTTGGGTTGAGGAAACTACTATTTCCTGTTGTGTTGGCTTTATGTTTGTTGAAATAAATGGCTTTAAATTTAAGAATGACCTTTTGCTAGTATGTAGAATGTGCCAGCTTGTTCACTATAACTAGTTAGGATATTTTTTGGTCACAGATACCAGAAAACGTAATATACAATGACATACAGTATAAGTAGTTTGAAACTACCAGCTGTTCCGTAGGAGAAAGATAAGGCTTTCTGCTCCCGTAAAGATTTACAGCCTCAGAAACACTGTTCAGGGTCACTATGAGTCAGAACTGAATCCACGGCGCATCACAACATCACAAACAGTATAAGTAAAGTGACTAAACTAAATGTCTTGGTATTCCCTGAACAGTACCAATTTACCCATATTTGTCTGTCAAAATTATTAATAACATTCCTTTCACCCTCAAAGGAACTTGCCTTTGGACAATAAAAAATGGTAATCAGTATTAGTGTTTGATGGCTGATGTAACAAATTACCACAATCTTAGTGGCTTAAAACAAGACATATCTTTAGTTTATAGCTCTGTAAGTTAGCAGTTCAATGTGAGTCTCACTGGCCTGCATTCTTTCTAGATGTTCTAGAGGAAAATCCCTTTCCTTGTTTTTTTTTCCAGCTCAGAAACATTTAGGGCCTTTTCCTCTAGCAATGTGTGACTTAACCCTCCTCACACTGCCATTTCTCTAGTCCTCTTACCCAATCCTCTGTCCCATCTTTAAGCACCCTTGTGATTACAGTGGTCCCATATAGAGCTTCTAAAATAATCTCCATATTGCTAGGGCATCAGTTGATTAGCAACCTTAATTCCACCTGCAAACTTAACTTCCCTTTGCCCTGTAACCTAACATATTCACAGATTTCAGAGTTTAGGATGCAGACATCTTTGGGGAGTAGTGCACTATTCTGGCGTCCACATCACCTGGTATGATAAGGGAATTTATCATACACATCAGTAAGTCCAGAGGCAGAGTGGTCAATTCACAGCTGAGTGGCAGCTGTGAACTCAGCTGAGTAGACTCAGGTTCTCACATCTTTGTGCTTAGTCTCTTTAGCACATCAGCTTGTCTGTTGGGTGCAAAGTGGCTGCCACATTTTCAGGCACTGTTTGCAGATACAATGACATCCAGCTGAAGTAGCTAAGTTATGGGGGAAGGGGTGCGTCTCAAGTATCTAGCCATCAGGGTTGAAAATCTCTTTAGAAGCCCAGCAAGAAGATTCTTGTGTCTTATTGGCCAAAATTATGGCACACTATAATTCACCCTCTGAAGCATATGGCCGAGAGGGGTTGGAATGGAAGCCAGAATAACATGGGAGCGCCTCAAGAGAATGATTAAGTGGAAATAGCTTTTGGGCAGGCAACTAGCAGTACCTGATGAGTTCAGAGGAAGACAGGGCTGTGGTCATTACTGACAAATCCAGCCACCACATGCTGAGGCCCAGAACTTTGAATCTTTCTAGATTCTACTCAGGGAATTCTTTGGGATTATGAAATGGGTTATAAATATCTTTAGAGTGGCTACTCTAGAAATCGTGGGACAGTGTAAGTTTGTTTTCTGCTTTTCACAGATGAAAGAAGTAGATGCTGTAAGCAAAATGGAATTCACAGGAGGAAGGTCTGCAACACACATCTTAGGTATCATTTTCCACTCGGCACTTGAACTTTCTTGTTGCTACCTTCCCATCATAGTCCTGTTTTCTGATCTTGCTTTTGTACAAGCTTGAGATACAAAAGCAGAATTTATCAGCACGTTTTTATATTTCATAAAAATCTTTCAAGTTTTCTGTGTAATCTGTGATTGTAACTTCAGTGACTATGGTAGCTTGTATAGCTCTGTGAACTTGCACAATATTGATAGCTACAGCTGTATAATATAGACTAGTATGTTCAAGTAAATGAATAAGCTTCCTGGTCCCTTTATGATTACTGGCAGCAGAGATTAGTGAAGAGCAGTGACATCAGGTATTGAGTGCGCTCACCCAGTTCTTCCATGTTGTTGTTGTTAAAGTGCCGTGCTGTGGATAAAAGCATGGCTTTCTCAGACCATTCCATGGGGAAAACTAGTTTTGACCATCAATATGCTAAATATTCCAAATTATTTCAATGTAAATGCATTAATTTAACCAGTAAACATTAACTGAGGGCCTGCTATATGCCAGCCACCATTTCAGGCTAGATCAGTGAACAAAACAAAGATCCCTGCTAACATGGAACTAGCATTTGCATAGGGAGGCCACGTGTAAACAGTAACCATAACAAATAACTAAATGTCATGTGCTGTTGATTCATGAAGCTCTCTAGGGGCAGTTAACCATTGTACTACCTGGGATCCTCATGATATATTTGCTGTTGTGTGCAGTCAAGTTGATTCCAACTTACAATGACAGAGTAGTACTGCCCCATAGGGTGGCCAAGGCAGTAATCTTTATGGAAGCATCCTGCCCTCCCTTTCTCCTGTGGAGACACTGGTGACTTTGAACTGCTGATCTTTTGGTTAGCAGTTCAGGGTTTTAATCATTGTGCTACCAGGTCATCTTCTTTATAAAGATGATAAATGTTATAGGACAAGAGGATGTAGAGCAAGTTAAAGGGGAGTCAGGAGTGTGAAGAAAGGCTTAGAAAAGGGGATTAGTGTTTTACCATCTTAAGTAAGGTGGTCAGAATAGGTCTCATTGATCAGGCAGCATTTAAGTAAGAAAAACTGTAGACGCTTGGAGGAGCTAGCCAGGCGACAGGCAAATTGTAAATCAGATTGTGTCTCTCCCTGACACTCCCTCTCATAATGAAAGCATTTCAGTCTTCCCATAGCTCCTACAGGAAAGTATAAACGTCTAACACACTAACCACATCAGTTACTGGTAAGTTGCTTCTGACTCATAAAGACCCCATGTGTGTCAGGGTAGACCTGTGCTACTTAGGTTTTCAATAGTTGGCTATTCAGCAGTACATTACCAAGTCTTTCTTCTGAGGCTCCTCGAAATGGACCAGAGCATATTAACCATTTGTGGCACTCAAAGACTCCACACCCTTCAACAGGACCCTATATAATGTAGTTTCTTCTTGTTCTTTCCCCACACTTTACATTGCTCAGTCTACACTGGCCACCCTTCTGTTCCCTAGAGACTTTCCTCTCTGCTGCTTGGGAACTTCTTAGAGGTTTCTCAGGGCTGATTCTTGGCTTCTCCTCACCTTTTAGGTCTCACCTGAAACACCATCTCCTCAAAGAGGCCTGCCGGAGGACCCTGTCTAAATTGGCCAGTCCCCCAGTTACTCTCCATATCACTCTATTGGTTTTTTTCTGAGCACTTATCACAGTCTGATATTTTCTCATTTATAGCTTCCTTATTTTTTCTGTCTTCCCCTTTAGATGTAAGTGCCTTATCTAGCTTATTCCTTACTTTATCTCTAACATTTAGCATAGTGCCTGGTACATAGTCAGCACCCAATATACAACACCCAATATATATTTGCTAAATGAACAAATACATGCTTGCTGTATGAGCTTTTGAAGGCCTGTGGTAGTAATTTATGACTTAGAAATTACTCACCATTTCCCCCCATTAAAAAATTGGGAATGACCATGGATGGGGAGAAATTAACTTGTACATGTTTGTTTTCTTCTTCCAAGAGACCAATTATTAGGCAGACCTGAGGCAGGTAGTGGGGTTTACTCACAGATGAGCTCTGGAACATACTGTGAGTGATTGATGTAACAGCTGTTTAACAGAGTACCTGCTCCAAAGAAGATTATGTTAGAAGGTGAGGTGATGGTTCCTTGATATTTCAAAGGATTACCTCTTAATATCTATGTCTCTATCTATCTATGTTTTTATCTATCTATGTCTCTATGTCTCTATGTCTCTATGTCTCTATGTCTCTATGTCTCTATCTATTTATCTATCTATCTATCTATCTATCTATCCATCCAACCCTCCCTATCTATCTATCTATCTATCTATCTATCTATCTATCTATCTATCTATCTATCTTTTTAAAGGAATCTTTCCATGGTTCGGAATCTTTCCCCCCAAATCTAGACTAACCAGATATCAGTACCACTGGGTAGCTTATAATTGTTTAGTTACAGGTGTTACCACCTGGTTTGTTTCCAAAATAGCTGTTCTTGGTGATGTGTTTTACTCTTCTGAAACAAGACAGAAACAAAGAAAAACATGAGATGGAAATATTTCCTTAGGTTTATTTTCCTCAGGTTTCTTTAGAAACCAAATAAAATGTGACTGGTTCACAGAACACATTATACAAGAAGAGAGTCCTCGTTTTTAAGACTCTGTTTTGTCAAAACATTTTCCATAAAGACTGTTGTAGGATTTGCATGGATGGGTGGGTGAATAAATGAAATAAATATGGCAGATTTATATTATTCGGAGAGGAAGCATGTTGTTAAGAGAAAGCTTCAAGGACATATGAAATCTAAAACTGGAAGACTGTAGATGAATTAGCATAACTTCTGAAGAATATTGTAATTTTTAAACATATGAAAAAGAAACTTCCATCTGTCAGTTCAAACAAGAATGGTATGCCTAATTTCTCACTTATCAATTAAGAAAAATTAAAAGTAACAATACTTAGTCACAGTAAAGGTGTTGTGGGACAAATACTCTCAGTCACAGCTGGTGTGAACAGATATAATTTACCTGGAAAGAAATTTGGTATAACAGATCCTTTACTCCAATTATTCACCTTCTAGTTCAGGTGTGGGGAACATATGGCCTGTGGGCCACATAAGTCCCACAAAATCATGTGGTCTGGCCTTGTCAAGGCAACCACAGTTGTAACCATTTCATTGTTGTTGTTCTTAAGTGCCATTGAGTCGGTTCTTACTCATAGCAACTCTGTATAGGGGTTCTGAGGAGCGGCTGGTGGGTTTGAACTGACCTTGTGGTTCGTAATCCAGTGTTTTTCCAACAGCACCACACCAGGAGTCCATCACATTAGGGGTCAGTTAATGAAATATTTGATGGAATATAGCAGACTAATTTTTAAGCTGATAATGTTGTATGACCCATGAATGATGTTATACATTTTGGCAGAAAAAAAGATTCCCCACCCCTGTGCTAGTTGCTTTTCTTGCCAACTGTGATTTTTATATGAAGGAGATTATTACAGTGCTTTTGCAAGAGTGAAAATTGGTAGCATCCAATCATGCAGTAGTATAATGGTTAAACAAAAGATGAAATATCTGTATCATAATCTATTATGCTACCATTAAAACTTTGATGTGATCTTAAATAAAAATGTGGGTTTAAAACTGCAGATAGACTATTTATACAGTGAGAAGAAAAATATACTGGAAAATAATTGAAAAATCAATTTTCAAAATAGTAAGAGTGATTGCCTCTAGATAGTAGAATTACAGATTTCTTTTTCCCAGAAAAGTTTTTGTATCTTGTTATTTTTTACTCAATGAACACAGTCTGTTTTAATTTTCCTGGGAAAAAAATTTACACAAGACCATGGAAAGTCAGAACTAGATTCTAATTTAAGCTCTACCATGTACTTAAAAAACAAAACAAAAAACTAGTTGCCATTGAGTTGATTCTGAGTGATGTCAACCCCATGCGTGTAGAGTAAAACTACTCCATAGGATCTTCTTGGCTGTGACTTTTTTGGCAGCAGATCGCCAGACTTTTATATGATGTACCTGGGAGTGGGTTTGAATCTGCAACCTTTTGACTGATGGTTGAGTACTTAACTCTTGTTGATAATCAAGCATTCCACTAGTTGTTTGTGTAACATCTAGTAAATTATTTAATCTCAGTGAGCCTGGATTTATCCATCTATACAATGTGAATCTAACACCTAATTTAGAGGATTGTTGTGATGCTTAAACAAGATACTGTAAATAAGAATCCTAGCAGAACTGATGTTACTCAGTAAACTATCAATGTTGTTAAGTACCATCGAGTTGGTTCTGACCTATAGCGACCCTGTGTAGGGTTTCCAAGGAGCAGCTGGTGAGCTTGAACTGGCGACCTTGCAGTTCAAAGGCTTTGCAGTCTGGCGCATTATCCCACAGTGCCACACCAGGACTCCCGCCTTCAATAGCTAGTCTTACTGTAGTTACTGGAGTCCAAGCGTGGTGTTGTAGGATAAGCACTGGATTGCTAACCACAACATTGGCAGTTCAAACCCACCAGCCAATCCGCAGAAATGCTATACAGGGTCGCTATGAGTCAGAACTGACGACACTTAACAACAACAACAACAACAACCTTTTGGTTATTTCTCTGAAGGTGGAAGTGATTATATGCTGGCAGGAGTATTTTTAAAAGAGGTTTTTTTTTTGTTTTGTTTTAAACACTGGAAAGATAACTTTTCCCCATTATAAAAGCTTCTTTATTATATATGAAATTGGACATTGTTTTACAAAACTCTAAAGTGGTCATGCCGAATGGAGGAAGACTAATCCGGATATAGTGAAAAGCTACTAGTTTCAACCAAGACATTTTTAGAGATAGCAAGTATTTTCTGCAACCTGTTGTATACTGTTTGAATGTTTATTTGTTTGTTATTGTTGTAAAGTGCCGTCAAGTCGATTCTGACCCATAGTGACCCTGTAAGTGTTTCCAAGGAGCAGCTGGTGATCTTACCGGCCAACCTTGCAGTTCAAACGGCGTTGCACTCTGATGCATTAACCCACAGCGCTTAAAAACACATGATTTGAATTACAAGTTATTTTTAAATGATTACATGGGCCTTCTAGTGACAGTTTGCACCATTGATAGCTTCCCATTTCGTACAAGGTAAAATGTAAATTCCTTAGCGTGGGTTTAGAAATGAGCTCCATGCAACTTCCCATTCAGCACCCAGCCAGTGGTGGTGTTCTGGGAGGAAAAGTGCTAACTGTTAATGCCTGCTGGGGTTCCCTCCAACCTTCTGTGCCCCTGCCTTTTGCACCATGTCCATGAATTCCTTTCAACTGGGATTCCCTATGTTAGTTAGAATATTAGTTTGGCTGCTTTAATAAGAGACCATTTAATAAGGACAAACAAGAAGGCTTAATTCTATTTCACATAAAAGTCCGAGCTGGTGGAACATCAAGGAAAGCTGCTCTACTCCACAGAATTCGTTTTTTGTTGTTGTTGTTGTTGTTTCCTTGTCCACCTGGTTTAAATAGGCTACCAACACCTACATTCCAGGCCACAGGAAAGGCTAAAAGAGGAAGAGGAGTACAAAAGGCTTCTCTTAGAAGATATGATCAAGAAGTTGCTGATATTACATTTGCTCCCTTTAGAACTTAGTAATGTGGTCAGAATTTGTTGTTGTTAAGTGCCGTGGAGTTGGTTCTGATTCATAGTGACCCTGTACGGGGTTTCCGAAGCTGTAAATCTTTACAGGAGCAGAAAGCCTCATCTTTCTCCTGCAGAACCGCTGGTAATTTCGAACTGCTGACCTTGCAGTTGGCAGTCTGACTCGTAACCACTATGCTACCAGAGCTGGCCATGGTTAGCTGAAAGAAAAATTGGAAAACAGAATTTTTGGTGATGAAAACCTAAAGTAGAGACAGGGTTTGGAAAGTGTGCTGTAATGCAGAAAGGAGGAGACTGGATAATGGTGTTCCCCGTCTCTAGTTCACTTTGTCTGCAGTCTTCCCGGAGGTCCTTAGTTTCTCTTTCCTCTAGGTCCCATGTTTATGGTAAAACATTTCTTCACATTTTTTCTCCATTGGTCTCTGCTTTCCTTGAGAATAAGCACAGCATTTCCTTCATCTTGGAGGTTATCTTCTTATTTCATACTTATGTAAATTGCTGTTGCTATGTGTGTCCTTGAGTCCTTTCTGACTCACAGCAACCCTGAGTTGGAACTAACTTGGTGGCCATCACCATCATCACCATGGTGTTTCCGAGGAGCAGTTGGTGGGTTTGAACCACTAACCTTGATGTAGCAGTCCAGTGCTTATCCTACAGCACCACACTAGGACTCCACTTATATAAATATTTTTCAATATTTTCTCAGCGTTTCAATTATTTATCACATTAACCGCTTACTTGGAAAATGATGTTTTAACTACTTCTTACCTTCCTCCCAGAACACACCCTTTTCTTGTCTTCATCCATTCATTATATCATAATTATATTTATGCCAATTTTTAGTGATCAAATTATGACTGTGTAAGTACTTTGCACATGTTGAGCCGTATGGTATAATATAATAACTTTTCCTGTTCTATACAATATTTTATTTCTCCTGAAACTTATAATTATCCTTATTTATTAATTGCTATTGTTTAATATGTATGTAATTATGGTCACTGAATCCAACCCAAACTTTCCCCAAGTTGTGCAAATCTCCTTTCAGTAATGTTCAAACACATTAAGAATAAGTGATGTCTTCTTGAAGAAAACTCCCCTAGAGTCCTCTTACGTGCTCTAGTAATGTAGTGCTTACGAATCGGGCTGTGAACCTTAAGGCCAGCAGTTCGAAACTAC
>NW_006408612.1:8202867-8204360 GCF_000296735.1 Chrysochloris asiatica
AGTGCCTTCTAGATTTTGATACTGCTCTTTAGATGCTGCTCTGATTCTTGACCCTTCATAAACATTTTTCTTTAAATTCTATAAAATTTTAAGATCCTTGATAACATTTTTCTTCTTGAAATAGTTAAGTGTTTTTTCCTTTGTCATTACTGCTGTGAAATTTCATGACCGTGCCCCCTTTATATGCTATTTTCTTCCAGCCACATGGTGAGACTTTAAATTCTGAAAATTCATATCCGTCATTATTGAAATTATTATGGAATTATTACTTGATTTCTTTTTCTCAGTTTCTCCCTCTCTCTTTTCTTTCTATTTTTTGTATTTTGACCATCCTAGCTTGACCCTTTAATTTGTCAACTCTTTTTCTTCTATTTTAGTTCACATTGTCTTTCTGTTCTGATTTCTAATTCTCAGATGCTTTATTGAGTTTTTCCATTACTTCTGTCACATTTAAAATTTATCTAGAAATGGAAGATCCCAATTTGAATGTTAGTATATATATTACAGTATATATCTCAAATCTTTTCCACCACGCATCTGTCAGTTTATCCTACTGTGGTGGCTTATGTGTTGCTATGATGCTGAATACTATGCTACTGATATTTGAAATACCAGCAAGGTCACCCATGATGGACAGGCTTAAGCACAGCTTCCAGACTAAGACAAACTACTTTGGAGGGTTAGACCACTTCAGAATCATTAGCCACAGAAAACCTTATGAACAGAAGTGGAACATTGTCTGATATAATGCTGAAAGATGAGTCCCTCAGGTTGGAAGACACTTAAAGTAAGACTAGGTAAGAGCTGCCTCCTTAAAGTTGAGTTGACCTTATTGACTTGGATGGAACAAAGCTTTCAGGACCTTCATTTGCTGATGGGGCACGACTCAAAATGAGAAGAAACAGCTGCAAATATCCATTAATAATCAGAACATGCAATGTACTAAGTATGAATCTAGGAAAATAGAAGCCATAAACATGAATGGAACACTATAAAGAGTGATATCCTAGGCATTAGTGAACTGAAATGAACTGATATTGGCCATTTTCAATCAGATAATCATATGGTTTACTATGCAGGAAATGACAAAATGAAGAAGAAAGGCATCATATTCATCATTAAAAAGAGCATTTCAGCATCTGTCTTGAAGTACAACATGTCTGTGATAGGATGATATCCACTTGCCAAAAAGGAAGAGCAGTTAATACCACTATAATTCAGCTTTATGCAGAAATCATTAAAGCCAAAGATGCTGAAATGGAAGAATTCTACAAACTCCTTTGGGAAGCGTGGTGATTCTGTATGATAAGTGATGGACTGCAAACGAGAAGTTTGATGGTTCTATTCCACTAGCCACTCTTCAGGGGGAAAGATAAGGATTTCTTCTTCCACAAAGATGTACAGTTTCGGAAACCATATATAGGGGTGTTTTGAGTTGGAACTAACTGGATGGCACTTAACAACAACTACTTTAGGCTGAAGTTGATAAAAAA
>NW_006408612.1:8207983-8223702 GCF_000296735.1 Chrysochloris asiatica
AAAAAAAAAAAAAGACTTACAGAATGTCTTAGTTATCTAGTGCTGTTATAACAGAAATGCCACAAGTGGGTGGTTTTAATTAACATAAAATTTATTCTCTCATAAAAAAAAAAAAAATTTCAAAGGGCAGCTCGAGAAGACAGAGTCAAGTATTATGAAATGTGTAAAGACCTAGATTAGAAAACCAAAAGGAAAGAACACACTTGGTATTTCTCAAGCTGGAAGACTAAGGAAAATATTCAAATATTGGCTTAAAATACTGGTAAAATGGGGACTACAGTGGCTCCATACTAGACTGGGAGCCACAAGATCTATGGTTTGAGACCTCCAGCTGCTTTGAAGGAGAAAGATGAGGCTTTCTGCCTCTGTGAAGATTTAAACATCAGAAACTCTATGCAGGAAGCGACTCGATGACACTTAACAACAACAGTGTTGGTAAAATATTATCAAAAGAAGATGGAAGGAATACACAGAGTTATTGCACCAAAAAGAAATGGTCCACATTCAACCTTTCAGGAAGTAACCTATGATCAAGAACCCAAGGTAATGAAGGAAAAAGTCCAAGTTGCACTGAAGGCATTGGCAAAACCCAAATTTCCAAATGAAATGTTTCAATAAACTGACACAGTGATGTAAGCACTCACTAGTCTATGCCAAGAAACTTGGAAGACAATTATCTGGCCAACCAACTGGGAGAGATCCATATCTGTGCCCATTCCAAAGAGAGGTGACCCAACAGAATGCGGGAATTACTATATAATATCATTAATATCACATGCAAGTAAACTTTTGCTGAAGATTATTCAAAAAGTGTTGCAGCAGCACAATTATAGGGGAGCTGTCAGAAAGAAATTCAAGCTGGATTCAGAAAAAGACATAGAACGAGGGTTATTGTTCATTGTTGACATCAGCTGAATCTTGGCTGAAAACAGAGAACACCATAAAGATATTTACTTACGCTGTTTTGACTATGCAAAGGCATTCTAATGTGTGGGTCATCACTAACTATGGATAACATTAAGAAGAATGGGAATTTCAGAACATTTCATTGTGCTCATGTGGAACTTGTACATGGAACAAAAGGCAATCTTTAAAGCAGAACAAGGGGATACTGACTGGTTTAATATCAGAGTGTGTTGGGGTTCTTTTCATCATACTTATTCAATCTGTTTGCAGAGCAAATAACTCGAGAGGCTGGACTATATGAAGAAGAATGATATCAAGATTGGAGAAAGACTCATTAACCACCTGTAACATGCAGAAGACAGTACTTTGCTTGCTGAAAGTGAAGAAGACTTGAAGCACTTACTGATGAAGATAAAAGAATACAGCCTTCAGTATGGATTACAACACAATGTAAAGGAAGCAAAAATCATAACAACTAAGTAAACAACATCATGATAAATGGAGAAAAGATTGAAGTTGTCAAGCAGTCAAGAAATCAAGCAACATATTGTATTGGGCAAATCTGCTACAAAAGACCTCTGTAAAGTGTTTAACAGCAAAGATAGAACTTTGAAATTAAGCTGTGTGTGACCCAAGACAGTATTTTCAATTGCCTCATATACTGGACAATGAATGAAGAAGATCAACGAAGAACTGATGCCTTTGAATCGTGATGTTGATGAAAAATATTGAAAGTGCCATGGACTGCCAAAAGAACAGATCTGTCTTGGGAGAAATACAATCGGAATGTTCCTTAGAAATGAGGACGTCAAGAATTTGTGTCACGTATTTTGGACATATTATCAGGAGAGACAAGTCCATGGAAAAGGACACCATGCTTGGCAAAGACCTCTAATGGGATGGACCGGCACAGTGACTACAGCACTGGGTTCAAACATAACAGCTGTTGTTATGATGCTACAAGACTAGACAGTGTTTCATTCTGTTCATATAGTATTGCTATGATTTGGAGCCAGATCAAAGGCATCTAACAACAACAATCTGATTTCGCTATGCATGAAATCATAGTCTTTGCATTCTAGTAGACTGTTTAGAATTACCTTCAGTCTCCTCTTGATTACTTCTTACAATCAATATACAATCCAATTACAGGTCTGGGCTACATAATGTCTACTGGGGACACATCATACAGACCGTGAAGCAGGGAGGAGTGGCTTGCTTGGAAATGACCCAGGAATTAGGGTCATGTCAAGTTTGAATGATCCAGGAATCATCAAAAGAAGATGGAATGGATACACAGAGTCGCTGCACCAAAAAGAAATGATCCACATTCAACCTTTCAGGAAGTAACCTATGATCAAGAACCCAAGGTATTGAAGGAAAAAGTCCAAGTTGCACTGAAGGCATTGGCAAAACCCAAATTTCCAAATGAAATGTTTCAATAAACTGACACAGAGATGTAAGCACTCACTAGTCTATGCCAAGAAACTTGGAAGACAATTACCTGGCCAACCAACTGGGAGAAATCCATATTTGTGCCCATTCCAAAGAGAGGTGACCCAACAGAATGTGGAAATTACTGAATAATATTATTAATATTATTCAGTATCTAGGCAGTTGGGAGCCACTAGTGTGTGTCCTTCCCAACTAGGTTTGTACCTGGGTAGTTGTTGTTGTTGTTGTTAAGTGCCGTGGATTTGGTTCTGACTCACGGGAGCAGAAAACCTCATCTTTCTCCCACAGAACAGCTGGTAGTTTCGAACTACCAACCTTGAGGTAGCATCCCGATTCGTAACTACTACGCTACCAGAGCTCCAGGTACCAGAGTACCTGGGTAGAGACACAGAGATTTGTTGTTCCCTTTTTCCCTTGTCCCTTATGGCTTCTAATTCCAGCCAGGTTCTTCGGAACAGCTGTGAGAGCTCAGTGTGCCATAGACAGCCAATTGCAGGTGCACGCTTGCAAACCCCAAGACTAAGGAGAGCTAGAACAGCTTGTGTAGGGTTTACTTTGATATATGTACATTGAATATATACAAACATATATAGTCAGTCAAATGTATATTCAATCCTTGTATGGTGCTATAGGATAAGCTCTGTAGTGCAAGGTGGTTCAGACTCACCAGCCACTCCTTGGAAACCCTATACAGGGTCACTGTGAGTGGAACTGACTCAATGCACTTAACAACAACAGCAATACTGTACAAGGTTAAGTCAAACAGTATTGTTGCTAGAGTTCTAGTTCATGCATGATCAGTTTTATTCCAACTAAAATGTGTTTAAACATATCTCTGACATCCGCGAATGACTGCAGACAAGTTCTTTCAATAATACACTTATCTGAGTCTCCTTAGGGTGTCTTCACAAAAAAGGTCCTATTGAAGCAATGACTTCCAAAGGGGATCCAGGTCAACTCAGAAGATTATGGTAATTGTTTTTTGGGATTCCAAATAGGTAATCTTGGCAGATTTTCCCAAAGGACACAGGACAATCATGGGGGCTTATTATGAAGAATTCTTAAGAAAAGTTGAAAATTGTATTGGTGAGAAAAGGCCAGGAAAGTTGTACTGAGGAATTTTTTCCCATCATGATGATGTACCTGCTCATTCTTTCAGGGTAGTAAGGGTGGTTCTATAAGAATTCCATTGGGAGACCTTATTCCATCGCCCTATATTCCTAATCTTGCCCCTTCAGACTTCTTTTTGTTCTCCAACCTCAAAAGACATTGAAAAGAAATAAAGATTTGAAGAAAACTGTCATTCTGATGTGTTTTAAATCAAATGTTTTGGGGAAAATTAGAGAGATGGGAGCATTGTCTTCAGAAATGCATAGACCTAGATAGAAAGTATATATTGAAAAACAGTAGCTTCAAATTTTGATATTTTGTTTATGAAATATTTCTATGATTTTGTAGCAATATTTGTTTTTTCGGAGTCCTGACTTGACGCTATGGGTTAATGCACTGGACTGTAAAGTTGGTTTGAACCACAAGGTTGCTGGTTCAAGCTCACCAGTCACTCCTTGGAAACCCTATTCAGGGTTGCTATGGGTTAGAACCAACTCAATGGCACTTAACAACAACAATTTGCTTTATTTACTTTTATATAACATTATGTTCACACAATGTCCAAACTGCATAATGTCCTACTATAGATGCATTAAGTGATGCGTATCTGTATTATCTTTTGGATTAATCCAGTGGGTGGCCCATCATTCTCTTTATGAGTAAATGGTCTGTTAATATTTACTACTTTTTGGGTCAATTAAGAAAAATTATATATTTTTAGGAAATCATCCATTTCCTTTTAGGCTTTCAAATGTGTCCACATAAGTTGTATGTAATATTCTATTATAATTTTTCTTAGCTTCTTTAGAACTTGTAACTATGCCCTTTACACATTTTACATTTTGTTTTGCTCTCTATTTTCTTTAATCAAATGTGAGTATGATTTAACTATTCTATTAGTCTTTTCAAATAACTAGTTTTTAAATTTGTGGATGTTTGTTTTCTATTTTATTAATTTCAACTTTAATCTCCCTATGGTATAGTTTAGATCACATCATTCCTTTCTCTTTAAGCCTTCAATGGCTCCCCATGGCCCTCTGAATTAAGTACTCACTTTTTAGACAGGTACTCTTGATCTTAAGGAGATGTGTATTGAATGGAGTTCTTTCTTCATTGTCAGAGAAGGAAAGCTATAGTTGTACAGAGACGAAAACCATGTCTGAAAACCACCCTGTAATCTGTTTAGCTATGTTATACAACACCTTTTATTTTTAACACCAGGGGCAGATCCCTGACCTTTGGTAAGGTTGTGAAACAGACCTTCCTTCCCTGAAAGTTTGAGATATAAATAATATTTATATATAAGGTCTGCAATACCATAGGATCAGTTTCATGAGCTGTAATTAAATAGGACTCTTGCCATAAATTCTTTAGTTTTTGATGGCAAACAACAGCTGGTGACCTTAATTTTTAAACAGTGTTTTCAGGGGAGGAGGCAAAAAAAAAAAGAGAGGGTCATTAATATGGTCTAGCCTCTGAGACTTTTGTGAATATTTTGGTTTAGTATATACTTTCACTCACTTAGTGAAAGACAGCTGTTCATTCTATCTACAATGGACATAGGCATTGAAGGCAGCCTAAATGGACATACCCATTTGATTGAGATGCAGTATTTATCATTTTGGGGGGAGCTGGCCAACTGGCTGAGTTTTTTTCTTTTTTTCTTCCCAGAGTCGTTGCCTCAAATGCTGATGTTACTGATTGATCTGGCATTTATTTTTACTTTCTATGAGAAAAATAATACCACCAGCTGCCAAAAATTTGCCATACTCAGGCAAGTGTGATAGGGGCCCTTCTGGGTTTTCCTACAGGTGCTGCATGGACAGCTCTGTCCACCATTGCTTCCCTGCTGGGGTCCCACACTGATTGTGTTTCCCAGTCTCATTATGGATTACTAGGCATGGCAGGTAACCGGTGATCTAATACATTGATTTATTGACATGAATGTGATAGAAAACAAGTATGAACTCATGTGTAATTTGTACCTCAGGTTTTTATGTGTGATAGATTGCTCTGTGGTGACTTTGGAAGATGGATATATGGAAAAGTGCCTAGCTAGTATAGAATATGGAGATAAAGTAATATTCAAATATGCATTTCAAACTTTAAACATTAAACTGTGTAATTTGATTTGCTTCCAATTGTAAAATTTAAGATATTCAGTATAAAAAATTCAGGTTAAAAAAAAAAAAATAAAACCCAAATTCTAGAGAAAAATCACAGTTAGTATAAATTAGGAAAGGTGTATGCCAGGGTTGTATTCTTTCACCATACTTATTCAATCTCTTTGCTGAACAATAACCCAAGAAGCTGGATTATATGAAGAAAAACATGGCATCAGGATTTCAGGAAGACTCATTAACAACCTATGATTTGCAGATGATGCAACCTTGCTTGCTGAAACGCAAGAGGACTTAAAATACTTACTGATGAAGATCAAAGACCACAGCCTTCGATATAGGTTGCAGCTCAATGTCAAGCAAACAAAAATCTTTATCACTGGAGCAATAAACAACATCCATATAAATGGAGAAAAGATTGATGTTATCAAAGACTTCATTCTGCTAAGATCAACCATCAACACTCATGGAACCAGCAGTCAAGAAATCAAATGACGTATTGCAATGGGCAAATCTGTTGTACAAGACCTCTTTAAAATGTTGAAGAGCAAAGATGTCAGTTTGAGGACTAAGGTTTGCCTGACCCAAGCCGTGATATTTTCAATAATCGCATATGCATGGGAAAATTGGATAGTGAATAAGGAAGACCGTAAAAGAATTGAAGCATTTGAGTTATATTGGTGGGGAATATTGAAGACACCATGGGCTGCCAGAAAAATAAACAGATCTGTGTTGGAGGAAGTACAGCCAGAGCACTCCTTGGAAGCCAGGATGGCCACACTTCATCTCTCATACTTCGGATATATTGTCAGGAGGGACCAGTCCCTGGAGAAGGATATCATGTTTAGTTAAGTAGAGGGTCAGAGAAAAACAGGAAGACCCCCAATGAGATGGATTGGCACAGTGGCAGCAGCAATGAGGTCACGTATAGCAACAACTGTGAGATTGGCACAGAACTGGGCCGTGTTTCATTCTGTTGTGCATAGGGTCTCTATGAGTTGGTAGTGACTCAATGGCACCTAACAACACCAGCATTTCATTTATGTCTACATCTCCAATCTACTCTCATTGTCGCCAAGTTGATTCTGACCCACTCTGATGCTAAAGGACAGAGTAGAACTGCTCTCTAGGGTTTCTGAGGGAGCAGAAAGTTTACAGTTTCAACTTTACATGTTTATAGGAGCAGAAAATCTCATTTTTCTCCTTTGACTGGTTGAGTTTGAACTGCTGACCTTGTGATGAGTAGATGAATATTAATTAACTATATCACCAGGGCTCTTATATGCCCTTGTTCTCTTTTTATATTGATGTGGCTAATTAACAACAACAACAAAGGAGCTATATTAGATATGCTCTTTAGTAACATACTATGGCAGTTATAAAAGATAGCTGCAAACTTTTTGACAGTTTTATTATTGTTCCTTCACCTTGTGTCCGTGAAAACATACGACTCACTTGTAACAAACAGAATGTGGTCAGAGAGACACTATATGACTATGTGACTTCCAAGGCTAAGTCTGAAAAAGGGATTCAGCTTCTGTGACACTTGTTCTGGAGCCTTAAGTCACTGTGTAGAAAGGTCAACAGCCTAAAGTCTCCATGCTATAAGAGAGGTCAACCCATGTGAAGAGACCATGTGTAGGCACTGCCATCAATTGTCCAAGCAGAACTCTCCGTTAACAGACATATTGGATACTGGATATCAATCCCAGGAGACCTTTCAGATGACTGTGGTCCCAGATTCTATTTTAGTGGAATCACTGGGGAGACCTGAAGCAAGAATTGCACAGCTGAACTCTTCTCAAATTCTGTTGTTGTTGTTAGGTACCGTCCAGTTGGTTCTGACTCATAGTGATCCTGTGCACAACAGAACAAAACACTGCTTGTCCCTGTACCATCCTCACAATTGTTAAGCTTGAACCCATTGCTACTACCACTGTCAATCCATTTTGTAGGGGGGTCTTCCTCCTTTTCCACTTTACCAAGCATGAGGTCCTTCTGCAGAGAGGGACTGGTACCTCCTGATAATATGTCAAATGGATTAGAGACAAAGTCTTCTTGGCTAATAAGGATCATTCAGGTTGTACTTCTTCCAATACAGATCTGTTTGTTCTTCTGGCCATCCATGGTACCTTTAATATTCTTCTACAACACCATAACTCAAATGTTTCAATTCTTCTGCAGTAGCTCTTATTCATTGTCCAGCTTTCACATGTATGTTGTAGTTAAGTGCCATCAAGTTGGTTCCAACCTACAGAGACCCTGTGTAGGGTTTCCAAGGAACAGCTGGTGAGCTTGAACCACTGACCTTGCAGTTCAAAGCAACTTTGCAGTCCAGCACATTAACCCACAATGTCATACCAGGACTCACATGGATAAGGAGATTGAAAAATACCATGGTTTGGGTCAGGCACACCTTAGTCCTCTAACTGATCTCTTTGCTCTTGAGCAATTTTAAAGAAGTCTTTTGCAGCATATTTACCTAATGCAACACATTGTTTGATTTCTTTACTGCTGCTTCCATGAGTATTGATTGTGGATCCAAGAAATGAAGTCTTTGATAACTTAAATCTTTTCTCATTTAACGTGACATTGTTTATTGGTCTAGTGGTGAAGAGTTTTGTTTTCTTTACATTGAGGTGCAGCCCATACTGAAGACTGTGTGGTCTTTGATCTTCATCAGTAAGTATTTTAAACCTTCTTCACTTCCAGCAAGCAAGGTTGATTCATGTTGTTAATGACTCTTCCTCCAATCCTAATTCCACATTCTTCTTCTTATCATCCTGTTTCTTGGATTATTTGCTCAACATGCAGATTGAATTGTTGTTGTTGTTTTTAAGTGCTGTCAGGTTGATTCCGACTCATAGGGATCCTATATAGGGTGGTGGGCTTGAACTGTCGACCTTTGGTTCAAACTGACCTTGCAGTCCAGCACATTAACCCACAGTGCCACATCAAAACGCCACAGATTGAATAAGTATGGTGAAAAGTTACAACCCTAGCACACATATTTCCTGATTTTTAAACCATTCAGTATCCCATTGTACAGGTTCCTCATGAGTACAACGAATCTTCTGGAATGCCCATCGTTCGCAACATTATCCATAGTTTGTTATGATCCATACAGTGTAAAGCCTTTGCATGGTCAATGAAGCACAAGTAAACATCTTGCTGGTATTTTCTGCTTTCAGTCAACACTCATTTGATATCAGCAATGATATCCCTCATTCCATGTCTTCTGAATCTGCCTTACATTTCTATTGTTTTCCTGTCGATGTACTGTAGCAATGGTTTTGTAATTATCGTCAGCCAAATTTGACTTGCATATGATGTTAATGATATTGTTTGATGATTTCTGCATCCCAGCAGGCCGCCTCTCCTTGGATTGGTCACATACTTGGATCCATTCCAATCGGTTGGCCAGGCAGTTGGCTTCCAAATTTCTTGGTGTGGATAAGTGAATGCATCCAGTGCTGTGTCAGCTAGATGAAAGATTTCAATTTGTATTCCATCCATCCCTCCAGGCTTGTTTTTCGCCAATGCATTCAGTGCAGCCTGGACTTCTTCTTTCAGTACTATAGGTTCTTGATCACAAGTGGCCTCTTCAAATGTTTCAACATCAACTATTTATTCTTTAGTATAGTGACTGTGTGTTCCTTCCACCTTCTTTTGATGCTTTCTGTATCATTCAATATTTTGCCCATGTTTCTTGTGTATCATTGAGTTGATTCCGTCCTATGGCGACCCTGTATGGGTTTCTGAGATTGTAAATCTTTACACTAGCAGAAAGCCTCACCTTTCTTCTGTTGAGTGACTAGTTGATTAACTGCCAACCTTGTGGCTAGCAACCCAACTGGTAACCCACTACACCACCATGGCTCCTTATTTTGCTCATAGAATCTTCGTTATTGTAAGTTGAGACTGGAATTTTTTTCTTTAGTTCTTTCAGCTTGAGAAATGCTGAGTGTACTCTTCCCTTTTGATTTTCTAGTTCCAGGTTTTTGCACATTTCATTATAGCTGCCTTTTGAAATTTTCTATTCAATTTTTTTACTTTCTCATTTTTCCAGTCGTTTTCGTTTCTTTGTGCTCAAGAGCAAATTCCAGAGTCTCTTTTAACATTCATTTTGGTCTTTTTCTTTCCTTTTAAGACCTTGTATTAAGACCTTGTGCTTTTTTCATGTATGATATTCTTGATGTCATCCCACAATTCTTTTGGTCTTTGGTTATTAGTGTCTAATGCATCAAATCTGTTCTTAAGAACATCTTAAGATGGTCTCTAAATTCAGGTTAAATATGTTCAAAGTCATATGTTGAGTCTTGTGAAGTATTCCTCAGTTTCAGCCTGAACTTTCATAGGATCAATTGATGGTCTGTTCCACAGTCTACTCTGATACTGTTTTGGCTGATGCTGTGGACCTTCTTCATGATCTCTTCCCAATGTAGTCAATTTGATCCCTGTGTAGTCCATCAGGTGAAGTCCATATATATAATTGCCCAATTGCCTTTTTTTTTAAAAAGGTTTCAACTTAGACATAAAGTTTTTTTTTAAAAAATATTTTATTGTGACTTATGTGATAGTTTACATGGGAGAACATTAGTTTTACATTCATCCTATAGTGTATCATTTCATTGCTATGGTTACAATCCTCTCCATGCATCATCAACCAACCAAAGGGTATACACTGAAAGCCTGCCCCCTGGTCATCAGCACACAGCCCCTCTCCCTCTCTGTGTCTAAAGTCCCCAATACTTCCATCTCTCTACGTCATCGTCTCTGCCTCCATCTCAGGCATCACTGCTTCTCTGGGTAGGGTCCCGCTTTCCACTCTTCTCCCTTGATGGTCTCAGGGACCTTCGCTCTTAGGCTGAAAAGTTAATCACTCCCTGCTTTGCTAAAAAAGTCTACCTTTACAATTCCAACTCTCACAAGCATTCCAGATAACAATTATTCACTGTTGTATCACAAGAGGTCCATCTGGATTTCATTTCATCAGCCCCGCCTAGACAGATTGGATACTACTCAGTGGAGATTCTACCTTCCTCCATGCCCTATGAATCTAGCTTTCCTCTTGAAAGTTTGTAAGACAGTCACTTCTTGCCTTTGTAGCCCCCCCCCCCCCCCATTTTGGATAGCCAATGTCCAAGTTGCCCATCCCTGTCTACGCTGTGAATGGAGGGGGTGGGAATGATCCTTGCTGTAAGGATTTGTTGCCTCTTTTGAGCTACTGCATCCATAGGTATAGCTATAATTGCCTTTTATGTTATTCAAAAAAGGTATTTGCAATAAATAAGTTATTATTTTGCAAAATTATATTATGTAATCTCCAGCATCCTTTTTATGACCATATTTTCTAACTACTGATCCTCTTTGTTTCCTACCTTTGCATTTGAGTTATCAGTACATCTTGATTGCATGTCTGATCAATGTCAAACTGAAGAAGTTGGTAGAAGTTTTCAGTGTAATCATCACTGGCTTTAGTGGTTGGTGTGTAAGGTTGAATAGTGGTATTAACTGGTATTCCTTGTTATTATTAAGTGCCATTGAGTTGGTTCTGACTGGAATGACCTTGTATAGTGTTTCCAAGGAAGGGAAAGTTTGAACCACTGCCTTTGGAGTTAGTGGTCCACAGCTTACCCTGCACCATCCTATACGTATCCAGGTCTTCCTTGTAGGCACATGGATATCATCTATCACAGTACTTCAAGATAGATCTTGAAATATTCTTTCTGACAATGAGTGTGATGCATTTTTCTTCAATTTGTTGTTCCTGGCTTAGCAAAGCAAACAATATGATAGGTTGATTCAAAATGATCAATACCAGTTCGTTTCAGCACACTAATGCTTTGGATGATCTCTATGAGTTCTGTTTAATTTTTAGCAATTTCTAATTTTCTAGATTCATGCTTCATCCATTCCATGATTTGATTATTAATGGATGTTTGCAGCTGTTTCTTCTCATATTGAGTTGTACCTCATCAGCAAATGAAGGTCCTGAAAGCTTTGCTCCATTCACATCATTATGGTAAAGTCTACTTTAAGGAGGCAGATTTTCACCAGTCAGATTTTGAATGCCTTCCAACCTAAGGGACTCATCTTCTGGCACTATGTGTGACAATGTTCTGCCGCTCTTCATAAGGTTTTCAGTAGTTAACCATTCAGAAATAGTCCGCCTCTCCTTCTTCCTAGTCTGTCTTAGTCTGGAAGCTCAGCTAATATTTAAAGTTCCTGTTGATATTTAAAATGCTGAGCCTTGCGATACAAACTGGACTTGCAGTCCAGCACATTAACCCACAGCACCACACAAGAAGTCTGAAAGATGAGTTGTTGTTGTTAAGTGCCATCGAGTCAATTCCGACCCATAGCAACCCTGTATAGTGTTCCCAAGGAGCAGCTGGTGAGTTTGAACTACCGACCTTGCAGTTCAAATGACTTTGCAGTCTGGCTCATTAACCCACAGCACCACACCAGGACTCCCTGAAAGGTGAGTGGTGGCATCAACTTCTGGACCTACACAATCTGAGCAATATAAAATGATAGATATAAACTGCTAAGTTTTGGGATAATGTTTTATGTGGCAATAGTAATAAAAACACAGGCTTAAAATATAAACCAACTTAGCAGCATGTTGTAAACTCTTTTTCATGCCATTCTATTTTCTTCTACATGATTTTTGATGGCTGCATAGTATTTTTTGTCATCTATTTTATGTGTTGTCATTGTTGAGAATAAACATAGCAGGACATGTACTAATTCAAGGATGTCTACTTATATGATTCAGTAACACTGGTTGCATTCTTCAAGTGTGCAACCTTCACACTCTTCTTTTCTGAATTGCTGCGCAGTATCTTACTGTATGCAAATGCCATAATATCCTTAAACTAATCCCCCAGCACTGAGCAATGCTTTATCTTCTAGCTAAATCATTCTACAAATGACATAGCTAGATCTTTGTCTATGATTTTTCTTTAAAAATAAAGTTTTTTATTATGAATTGAGTGAAGCTTTACAGAGCAGATCATCAGTTTTACATCTGAGAAAACATTCACTTCATTTCATTTTGATGATTATGATATCCAGGTACCAACACTTAACAGTATTTACTTGATTTTGACAAAGAACTTCAGATTATCCTCTACAGTAGTGTGTGTATACCTGGACACACACACACACACACACACACACACAAAGGAGAGGAAAGGAGAAGGTATGGGCTTTGGAGCTGGCAGGCCTAGTTCCAAATCACATCTTCACAACTTGCATGACCTTGGGAAAATGACTTAAGTTCTCAGTGCCTCATTTTAACTGTGAATCGGATATAATTATATTTACCTCAGTGGATTGCTGTACGATTTAATTGAGATAAAGTGCTAAAGTAAAGTGCTGAGTAAAGGGGTAATCATTTAAAATGGTAACGATTGTTCTCATAATTACTTGATGAGAGTGAGGTTTGCATTTGGTCCTCCTCTCCTTTCTATCTCATCCCTAAGTCCCTTTACACAACTCGCCTCCACCGACCGTGTGATTCGGCTCCCTTCTGGTATTCATCCTCACTCCTGGTCTCTTGGCCTTGCACAGCTGTCTGATCAATCTTGGATGAGGTGTTATCTGACAAAGGTTGAAGGTGTCACTTCTGACAGTTGGTCAATGCATTTAAAGAGATGATTCTTGAAGGTAGATGCATCTTTAAGACCAATTGAATGAAGCCCTGATTCAAGGATTCCTCTCACCTGTACCTGTAGACAGATGAGCAGATGTTCCTGGGGAGGAAGGTCTACCTGTCATCACACACTTGAAACCACATGTTGCAGAAACTTCCAGATGTGAGACTGAACCTGTTCATAGATGGGACAGCTTGTCTTCTTTCCAAACAAGAGAGAAGTTAGCAAACAAAAACATGTACATGGCTCTTTCACACTGGTTCTTCAATTACTTTTGGAAGACACTGTGTGAACTCTGAAAAGTGAGCCAAGGGAAAAGTGGACACAGATGTGGGGCTGGACCCAGATCATGGCACCATTAGGCTGTTTGAAGAAAGAGCTGAGAAAGACTGATGTTCACAAATGATACATGCAGATTATCAGCAGAGGAATAGAATGAATAATGTTGTAACTAGTTTCTGAGTCCCTTTCAAAACTTTGTTTTGTCTACTTTGGACATGTCATCAGGAAAAAACAATCCCTAGCAAAGGGTTTGGTAAAATAGAAGGTCACCAAAAATGAGAGAAACCCTCAGTGAGATTATATTAATACAATAACAGCAACAATGGACTCAAACATATGAAAGATTATGAAGATTGGACAGGATTGGACAATGTTTGTTATGTTATACATAAGGTCAGACTCAATGTTGTTGTAACAACAACAATAACCCTCTTCTTGCTCTCACTTATTCCAGAAAGCTGGATGAATTAAGGACTGAAGTAAAGGAAGATGTTTTGTATCTTAAATTTTTTTGAAGCTTTTACATAGGAGCCAGAACTTGGCAGGAAATACGTTTTCTTTACAAGAAGTTGGATGATTTTATTGTAAATATACTATTATATTACACTCTAGGATATTCTTAGAGTCCTGCTATGGCAAGGTAGGATAAGCACTGAACTGCTAACTTCAAGGTCAATGGTTCAAACCCAGCAGTGTCTCCTTGGAAGCCTTATACCCAGTCGCTATGACTCAGAACTGACTCAATGACACACAACAGGATGTTCTTTAGAGAGGAAAACTAGGCAAGACACTCCTTTTATAAAGCAACATAAAACATTAAAAACAAATTATTTTGGATGTATTTGGATAAATGCCTTTTGGATACTTTCTTTTAATCTGTGTCTATATAGCCATGTAGACTTATTTGTGCAAAAAATACAGCTTTCTGCTATTTTTAACATAAAACAAATTCAGTCTTTGTCATGAATCCCCACCTGCAGCTTGGTAGCAGAAAAAAAAATTAAAGCTAGATTTTTGTTGTTGACTGGTAAACTTAGTTCTTTGTATTAATGTAAAGTCTAAGTAGATTCCCTTACCTGCCTCCCCACCCCACATCTGTCAGTTTCTCATGCTGTTGGTGGCTTGTGTGTTGCTGAAAGCTACGTCACTGTTGTTTTAAACACCAGCAGTGTCACTCATGGTAGACAGGTTTCAGAATGATTTCCATACTAAGAACAGATTAGGAAGAAAGAATTGGCAGTCCATTTCTGAGGAGTTAGACCCTGGAAACCTTTTCGATAACAGTGAAACGTTGTCTGATGCAGTACTAGAAAATGAGCTCTCAAATTGGGATGCACTCAATTTAGGACTTGGAAACGCGGACTCCTCAAAGTAGAGTCAACCTTCGTGATGATGAGCAAGGCTTTCAGGACTAAAATGAAATGAAAGGCAAAAAGATTGATAATCTAGGCATTAGTGAATTAGGTATTGGCCATTTTGAGTTAGGCAATTATATGGTTTACTATGTCAGTGAAGACAAATTCTAGAAGACTTGTGTACCATCATCATCAAAAGGAACATTTCAAACAATTGGGCATGTTCGAAAGGGCTAAATGGGACAGAGATAAAGGACGATATATGCACAGCCTTGGAATGGCAGGGCTCTGAGATACAGGGATTGAGTCATGGTTGGAATGGGGGGGGGGCAGGGATCATGTTAAGATGCTTGACTGGTTTTTGTTTGTTTGTTTGTTTGTTTGTTTTAATCTTGGTTGCCCTTGCATTATAATAAAGATTAGACACTGGAGAGAGAGAGAAAGGAATAGTCAGAAACACCACACTAGAAGGCTTCTAAGTCCGTCTTCTGCCTATGTCTGATTGGAATACCTAAAATGGGGCTACAGTGTACCCAGTTAATGAGCCTTCTTGCGGAGCCTTTGCAATATATAAAACTATAGGTAGAAACCAGAACCACATCCAGATCTCCAGAGATGAGAAATCTCCACTTGAAAGGATGTGCAGACCAGCCTGGAGTTGCTAGAAGAATAAAAGATACCTCTTGAAAGAAAGACCTGCAGGAAAAATGGAGGCAGATGGACTGTTACTACAAGAACAAACAAATCGCTTCCCTAGGAAACATCAAGGCAAGTGGCCAGGCCCTCTCAACACAAACCCCCTTCCAAGACTAAGACTCAATGGAAATGCA
>NW_006408612.1:8225813-8227848 GCF_000296735.1 Chrysochloris asiatica
GCTATTATTCAAATTTACATACCAACAACTAAAGGCAGTGATGATGAAATTGAAGAATTCTATCAACTTCTTCTTTCTGATATTGATCTAACATGCACTGAAGATGTATCGCTAATTACTGGCGATTAGAATGCAAAGGTCGGAAACAGAAAGGAAGGAAAATATGGCCTTGATGATAGAAATGATACTGGAAATTGCATGATAGAATTTTGCAAGATCAATGACTTCTTCATTGCAAATACCTATTTTAAACAACATAGAAGACAACTATACACATGGACCTCACCAGATGAAATACACAGAAATCAATTGACTGTGTCTGTGGAAAGAGATGGCGGGGAAGCTCCCTATCATCAACCAAAACAAGGCCAGGGCAGACTTTGGAACAGACCAAAAATTGCTAATATGCAAGCTCAGACTAAAGCTGAACAAAATGAAAACAAGTCCATAAGAGTTCAAATATAACCTTGAACATACTCTGCCTGAAATTAGAGATCATCTCAAGAACAGATTTGATGAATTAGACACCAACAGCCAAAGGTCAGAAGAGTTGTGGGATGACATCAAGAACATCATACAGGAAGAAAGCAAAAAGTAATTAAGTAGACAAGAAAGAAGGAAACAAAAATAGATGTCAGAAGAGACTGTGAAACTTGAGCAAATGGAAGAAATGAAGTGGTGAAAGAGCTGAACAGAAAATTTCAAAGGGCAGCTCAAGAAAACAAAAACAGAAAAGGGGAATAGGTGAATACTGGTAAATGACAGTAGATGGAGGAGATTATAATCATTGCAATGAAACAAAATATGATTTGTTGAATGTAAAACTAGTGATTTGCCATGTAAACTTTCACTCAATTCACAATAATAATAATAAAGACAAAGGCTAATATTATAACGAAATGTGCATAGAATGAGAATTAGAAACCAAAAGGAAAGAACATGCTCAGCACTTCTCAAGTTACAAAACTGAAGAAAAAATTCAAGCCTTAACTTGCAGTACTGAAGGATTCTATGGGCAAAAAAATTGAATGATACACAGAAAGCATCAGAAGAAGATGAACAGAATACACAGTCCATCTGCTAAAAAGAAATGGTTGATGTTCAATCATTTCAAGAGATAGAATATGATCACAAGCCAATGATACTGAAGTTCTTCCTTCCAATTTCTTCCTTGTCAATGTCATCAATCCAAGGTGCACTGAAGGCATTGGCAAAGAACAAGACTCCAGGAATTGATAGCATACAAATTGAAATCTTTCAACAAATAGACACAGCATTGTAGTAACTCACTCATCTGGGCCAAGAAATTTGGAAGACAGCTACTTGGTCAATTGATCAGAAGAGACCCATATTTGTGCCCATTCCAAAGACAGGTGACCCAAAAGTATGCAGAAATCATCAGATGATATCATTAATATCACATGCAAGTATAATTTTGCTAAAGATAATTTAAAAATGGCTAAACAGTATACTGACAGCAAACTGCCCAAAGTTTAAGCTGAACTCAGAAGAGGACATCAAACGAGGAATATCATTGCTGATGGCAGATGGATATTGTCTGAAGGCAGAGAATATCAGGAAGATGTTTACCTGTGTTTCATTGATTATGCAAAATCTTTGGATTGTGTGGATCATGACAAGCTATGGACAACATTGCAGAGAACGAGTATTTTGGAATACTTAATTATGATCATGAGCAACTTGTACATAGACCAAGAAGTAGTTGTTTGAACAGAACAAGGTAACACTGAATTATTTAATCATACTTTTTCAGTCTATATGTTAAGCAAATAATCTGAGAAGCTGGATTATAATAAGAAGAACATGACATCAGGATTGGAAGAAGACTCATTAACAACCTGTGATATACAGATGATACAACCTTGCTTGCTGAAAGTGAAGAGGTCTTAAAATACTTACTGATGAAGATCAAAAACCACAGCCTTCAGTATGGGTTTCACTTCTATGTAAAGAAAGCAAAAATCCTCACCACTGGACCAATAAATAATATCAAGATAAATGGAGAAGAGCTAGA
>NW_006408612.1:8228548-8246415 GCF_000296735.1 Chrysochloris asiatica
AGAGGAGTAGTTTCATTTGTTGTTAAGTGCTATCGAGTGAGTCGGTTCTGACCCATAGTGACCCTGCATAGGGTTTCTGAGGAGCAGCTGGTGGGTTTGAACCACTGACCTTGTGGTTCAAACTGACCTTGCAGTCCAGCACATTATCCTGTAGTGCCA
The DNA here is from genome assembly GCF_000296735.1 of Chrysochloris asiatica. Lineage (NCBI taxonomy): Eukaryota > Metazoa > Chordata > Mammalia > Afrosoricida > Chrysochloridae > Chrysochloris > Chrysochloris asiatica. Next base: position 8,228,708 of record NW_006408612.1, read on the forward strand.
CACCAGGACTCCAGAGCAGGGATTATGTAGTTGGAAAATGATGCTGGGGTTTGTCTGATAGACTTTTTAATATTGATGATGTCTTCATTGCAAATAGTTTTTCAACAAAATAAATGGTGATTATGCACTTGGATCTTACCAGATGGATTATACATTTATCAAACCAGCTCTATATCATCAGCCAAAACAAGACCGGGGCAAAATGTGGGACATATCATTAATTGCGCATATTCAAGTTAAGCATGAAACTGAAAATAAGTCCACAAGAGCTAAAATATGGCCTTGAGTATATTCGCCCTGAAGTTAGAGATGACTTCAAGAACATATCTGAGTATGAAGGCAGCAATATGGCGGACTAGGCAGTAACACTAGACAGATCTTCTACAACAGAGATAAGAGAAACCAAATGAAACAGATATAGAACCCTGAGCTTCAGAATGAAAGGACAGAGAAGTGGACTGAATGCTCACTAGGAAAGAAAGTTGAACAGATGTGGTTAAAAAAGAGACAAGCTCTTATAAACTTATGCCAACTGACCATATGCTTCTGTGAGATGCTTCAGACACAAGACAGCATACTAGTATTGTAGAAACATACTGGTGACTCATGGAGATAATGGTGCAAAATTTTTTCTTGTTCTTCACACTGTCCTGGTGACGAGAGGCATGGCTGCCCCCCATTCACATATGTCTGCAGTGAAGTTCCCGCTCTCCTGGTGGTTGGAGTGTCATGGAGGTGAGTACTGCATTTGCAAGTCCTATCAAAGAGTGGGGAGCTATTGACACCAACCCTACTACTTGAATTCAGGTGAGCCCTGCTCCAAACCCATCCTGGAGTAGCCCTAACTCGGAGACAAAGCTGAACAGACCCTTGTGCGGTTGAAAAAAGGAGATAGGTGATCTGTGCTGTCTGGTCAAGTGTGGCACAACCATCTTAAAGTTTTTCAGGTGGCTGTGAAGGCAAGCCGGCAGCTGGTGGCACAAAGGAATACTTCTTGTTGGTGAAGAGAAAGGTGTGAATTTTTTTCTTGTATTCCACGTTATCCTACTGACCAGAGTTGTAGTCTGCCCCCACTCTGGTACACTCCCAGCAAAACTCCTGCTCTCTGGGTGGTCAGAGGATCATCAAAGAGAATGGGGAACTAGCAACATCAACCCTGGCACCTGAAATCAGGTGCAGCCTATTCCAGAACGGGTTCTGGCCCTCCCTGGACTAGCAGGACCTTCCTTTTACCCTCAGCTGCCCTCTGGGACAAAGAAAGATCCTCATTTCCGAGCTGCTTTGACATCTGCACAAACTCCATCTGGATTGGGTGCCCAGCACAGATAATACCTAGCCCTGCAGGAACTCCACATAGGGACAGAGGGCCATTATCTCGTCCCTTAAGAGGTCCTTGGTGAGGAGACGCCAGAATTTTCTCTTCTCTGGGTCTGGCACCTGCCCTGGTTTTTTTCTTTTCATTGGTTTTGCTTATTTATTCTTTCTTTATCTTATTCCTCTCTTTACCTACCTCTCAAACATGATGGCAAAATTAGAATGTTTCCAGATAAACAGAAATGAAGGGAATTTGTAATAACCTAACCAACTTTACAAAAATACTAAATGGTGGTGTTTTTTGGACTGAGAATCAACAATAGTAGACAACAGCCTGAGATTAGTATCCATGACAACACCACCTAGACTCATTCCAGATTTACAAATATTGGAAGTAAAAAACAAAACAAAAACCCTACAAAACTGAAAATAAGGAACCAAAGGTATTATAGGTAATGTTGTTGGTAAGTGTGGTCGACTTGGTCCCAACTCATAGCAACTCTGTAGAGAGTTTCTGAAGAATGGCTGATGGGTTTGAACCTGTGACCTGGTTGTCCAGTGCCATACCAGGTCTTCACACCCTCGCTAGCATTTGTTATTTTCTGTTATTATTTTTTTTTTAACTTTGCTATTAATACTGGCATGAGATGATATCTTATTGTAGTTTTGATTTGCATCTATATTGATAGTATAAATATAAAATGGTACAATTACTGTGAAAAACAGGATGGCGCTGCCTAAAAAAGTTAGAAATAGTAATACTTTATGACCAAGCAATCTCTCTACTTGGTATATATCCACAAGAAGTAAGAGTCATGACATGAGTAAATATATGCATACTGACATTCACAACAGAAAAAAGATGGAGACAACCTAGATACCTATCAATGGAAGAATGAATAAACAAACTTTGGTACATATACCCAGTGGAATACCATGCAATGTTGAAGAATAACGATGAATCTGTGAAACACCTCATAACATAGATGAATCTGGAGGGCATCACGCTGAGTGAAATTAGTCAATCACAAAAGGACAAACATTGTATGAGACCATTATTGTAAAAACTCAAGAAAAGATTTTCATGCTAACAGAAATGTTCTCTGATGATTACTAGGGATGGGAGGGAAGGGTAGAGGATAGATGCATTTTGCAAAGTGTCCTCTGGAAATAAATCATCCCCAGTTGAAAACCATTGCTCTAAAACTATCTTGATTTGGTGTTCTAACTCTAGATATTTGCACATTTCATTATAATACTTTGTCTTCTTGAGCTGTCCTTTGAAATTTTCTGTTCAGCTCTTTTACTTCATTTCTTCTATCATATTTAGTTACTGTACTTTCAAGAAAAAGTTTCAGTCTCTTTTGACGTATATTTAGGTATTTTCTTTCTTTCCTGTCTTTTAACTGCCTTTCAGTTGTTATAACGACCTAATCAATGATGATGTTGTCCCATAACTCCTTTGGTCATTAGTATACAGTGCCTCAAATCTTTACTTTTCTTTTTTTTTTTTTTTAAACTTTTTATTGCAAATTAAGTGAACATTTACAAGCAAGATCGTTAGTTTTACATTCAACAAATCAAACACTTTGTTTCATCTAAATGATTACAATCCCCTCCATACAACAACAGTTATTCCGCTTTCTGCCTGTGGTTCCTATTTCCATTGCAGCCTCCTTCCCATCCCTTCTCAACTTTATCCTTAGATCAATGTTGCCCTTTTAATTTTGAATGATTGACCATTCCATGGTAAATTTAGCTGATGAATGCTAAGTTTTTTGTTGTTTTGAATGTGTTGTTTGTGGTTAGCATTGAATTGGTTCTGACTCATAGCTAGTCTATGTTCAACAGAACAAAACAGCTGCCAGGTCCTGAACCAACCTCACAATTGTTAGTGACTTTGTTGCAGCCACTATGTCAATTCATTTTCCTCATTTTTACTGACCTTAGTTTTGATGTGGTGCTGCAGGGTAATGTGCTGGGTCGCAAGGTCAGTTTGAACCGCAAAATTGGAGGTTCAAACCCACCAGCTGCTCCTTGGAAGCCCTATATACGGTCGCTGTGGGTATATAGCTCGACAGCACTTAACAACAACAACAACTACTTTACCAAACATGATGTTCTTCTCCAGGGACTTGACCCTTCTGATACTATTTCCAGTGTAGGAAAGATTAAGTCTTGTCATCCTCCCTTCTTAGGAGCATTCTGTCTATACTTCTTTTAAGACAGATTTGTTTGTTCTTCTGGCAGTCTATGGTACTTTCAATATTCTTCTCCAACACCAGAACTCAAATGCATCAGTTCTTCTGCGGTCTTCCTTATTCATTGTCCAACTTTCACACATATCTGAGGCAATAGAAAATACCATGCGTCAAGGGCACCTTAGTCCTCGAGGCAATATCTTTGGTTTTGAACACTTTAAAAACGTCTTTTGCAGAAGATCTTCCCAATGTAATATGTCATTTGAGTTCTTAACTGCTGTTTCCATGAGTTTTGAGTGTGGGCCCAAGTAAAATGAAATCCTTGATCACTTTAATATTTTCTCTTTTTATCATGGTTTTGTTTACTGGTACAGTTGTGAGGATTTTTTCTTTCTTTCTATTGATGTGTAATCCATGTTGAAGGCTGCAATCTTTGATTTTCATCATCAGTAATGGCTTTAAATTCTTTTCACTTCTAGCAAGCAAGTCTGTGTCATTTGCATATCACAGATTGTTGATGAATCTTCCTCCATTCCTGATACCAAGGTCTCCTTGATATAGCCTCGCTTCTCAGACTATTTATTCAGGATACAGATTGACTTATCTGTTTTATGGTGAATCTGTTTTATACCTCTGCCATACACCTTTTCTGATTTTAAATCACACAGTTCTATTTGGATGACAGAATCAGCTAGTTTCCAATAAAAGTGTGACTATAATAATAAGTTATTTCAAATGTCTGATGCAAAGTTGGATATTTCTGGAGCTAACAGTTTAGAAAAAGAGTCAGAAAACAGAACTGCTGGACTTTTGTGCTTAGACCTGAACTCCTCAATCAGGTTAGAGCTATGGACTATAGAAGACAGATGACTTTATAATGGAAGAGAGATGATCTTTTCTAAGAGAGTTGCTGTTAGGTGCTGTCAAGGAGACGCCACCTCATAGACATTCCATACACAACAGAACAAAACACGGCTCAGTCCTGCACCAGTTGGTATGTTTAAACCCAATGTTGCAACCACTGTGTTAATTCATGTCACTTGATCAGACGGGGTCTTCTTCATTTCTTTTGATGTTCTACTTGACCAAACATGATGCCTTTCTTGATATCAAGTTCAGAGCACATGAGACCAACTCTATCCTTACTTCTAAGGGATGCTCTGGCTGTACTTCTTCCAAGACAGATTTGTTTGCTCTTCTGGCAGTCCATGGAACTTTCAATACCCTTCTCCAACATCATAATTCAAATGCATCAATTTTTCTCTGATCTTCCTTATTCATTTTGCAACTTTCACATGCATATGAGGCAATTGAAAATACTGTGGTTTGGGTCAGGTATATCTTCATCCTCAAATGACTCAATGGCACATAACAACAATAACAAACATCTTTGCTCTTTAGCATTTTAAAAAGGTCTTTTGCAGTAGATTGGCCTACTGCAGTACATCATTTGATTTCTTGACTGCTACTTTTATGAGCACTGAGTGTGGATCCAAGTAAAATAAAATCCTGGAAAACTTCAGTATATTCTGTTTTTATGATGTTTATTGATCCAGTTGTGAGGATTTTAATTTCCTTGCATCTGCATATCACAGGTTGTTAAAGACTCTTCCTCCATCCTGATACTACATTTCCTTCATATAATCCAGTTTCTTGGATTATTTGCTCAACATACAGATTGAATAAGTATGGTGATAGAATACCACCCTGGCATGTACCTTTCCTGATTTTTAACCATTAAGCATGCCCTTATTCTGTTGTAACAACTGCCTCTTGGTCTATGTACAAGTTCTGCTTGAGCACAGTCAAGTGTTCTGGAATTCCCATTCGTCACAATGTTTACTATGATCCACACAGTTGAATGCCTTTGCATAGTTGATAGAACAGAAGTAAACATCTTTCTAGGGAGAAAGATGAAGCTTTTTGCTCCTGCAAAGATTTAAAGCCTTGGAAACTTGATACAGAGTCTCTATGAGTCTGAACTGACTCAATGGCACTTAACAACAATAACAAACATGTTTTGTGTCGTCTCTGCTTTCAGTCAAGATCCACCTAACGTCAGAAATAATAATAATATCTCTCAGTCCACCTCTCTGTCTTATCCTCTGATGCTCAGAGTTCCAGGATCACCACCTGTATCTGTTCCGCTCAGTCTCCCAGGGCTTTGTTGCAGAGGGTCTGCTCAGCTCATCTATTTGCTCTGTCATCTTGCCCCCAACTCCCAGAAATACAATAGGATTTGCTACAAAGAAACTATGCTTGTGATACGACTATGACTGTTGTTGTTAAGTGCCGTTGAGACATTTCTGACCCATAATAACCCTGTACATTGAGAAGCTGCTGGTAGGCTTGAATGCAGGCCTTTTGGTTCATGCTGAATTTGTGGTCCAACATATCATCCTGTAGTGCGACATCAGAACTATGACTAGTCAAACTAAATCCGAAAACTCAAAAATCAATTTACATGGGGGTGGTGGGTTGGGGTGGGAAACAAACCCTTTAAATAATAATGATCTTCCCCCACCCTTCCTCCCTAGAACTGAAAGTGCAGGAAGCACAGATTTACCAGAAGACTTAGTAACACAATGTCCTGAAGTGTTCAACTACTAAAGCTATTTTTAAGAGTGGCAAGGTCGAAGTTGTTACTAACTGATGATAATTTATTTACTACTCCAAAGTAGTTATGGAGTACAGGTGTGGCACTGCTTGTTAATGCACTTGACTCTGTGGTCCAAGTTCACTAGCCACTCCTTGAAAACCCTATACAGGGTTGCTACTTGTCGGAACTGACTTGATGACACTTAACAACAACAACAGCAAAGTAGTTATGAGGGCAATAAAAATTCAATGGTAGAATTCTCACCTTTCATAAAGGAGAACTTGGGTCCTGAGTTCAAATTCTGACTGATGAACTTCAAGTGCAGCTAATACCTGTCTATCACTAGAAGTTTGCATGCCAATATAGTATTAAACGTATTGCATTAGGCAAATCTGCTGCACAGGACCACTTCAAAGTGTTGAAGAGCAAAGATGTCAGCTTGAGGACTAAGGTGCACCTGACCCAAGCTATTGTAGTTTCAATAACCTCATATGCATGCAAAAGCTGTACAGTGAATAAGGAAGACCATAGAAGAATTGATGCATTTGAGTTATGGTGTTGGAGAAGAATATTAAAAGTACCATGGACTGTCAGAAGAACAAACAAATCTGTATTGGAAGAAGTACAGCTAGAATGCTCCTTAGAAGTAAAGATGGCCAGACTTTGTCTCTCACACTTTGAACATTATCAGAAGGGACCAGTCCCTGGAGAAGGACATTATGTATGGTAATGTGGGGGAACAGTGAAGAAGAGGGAGACCCCAATGAGATGGAGTAACACCGTGGCAGCAACAATTGGCTCAAACTTAGCAGCAATTGTGAGGATGATGCAGGACTTGGCGATATTTTGTTCTGTTGTACAAAAGTCGCTATGGGTCTGAACTGATTCGATGGCACCTAACAACAACAATAATGCTAAGCAGGTTTCTGTGGAGCTCTGAGATTAAGAAAGAATAGATAGAAAGGTGCGATGATCCAAAAGTCGGCCAGTGAAAGTCCTATGGATCACAATGGGAGTGATGTGTGACCGGGCAGCATATCGTACCATTGTGCCTGGTGTCACCATGAATCTGGGACATGGCAGTAACAGTAACAGGACTAGTTGGTGGTTTGTGTCCTAGTCCCAAACTAATGGAAGATGTGTCTACCAGGGTCTGCTTAAAGTAGATGTTCCTGGAATGAATGAATGAATGAGGGAGCATTTGTCTGGAAACACAGAATGGAGACGCATACATTAAAGGAGGAATGAATATTACAGTTTCCTTTCATCCAGTCAAGATATACCTTTAGTGAAATTGTGCCTGCCAGGATTTATTTGCTCTAGGACAATTGTTAAGTGGTCATTTTGAAAGGTAGGTTATATTTCTTTGGGGAATACAATCTTTTAGGATATTTCACCCATGAGGTGTTGCAGAGCAGGAGCACATTCTCTTAGATTCCGCCAGAATCTTCTGTCCAGTGTGAGGCCAGAACAAGATACATCTCTAAGCCTCATTTGATGGATTGAGAACTGGGGCCCCCACAGGGCATGCACGTCCCCTGTCTCTGATGCCGTTCTGACCAGGATGATCAAGAATGGGGTTCAGCTCTTTCAGTTCAGCTTAAACAAAGCAAAATATGCGAACATTACTGTTTGCTCTTTATGAGTGGTTATTCTGGCTGTATTTGCTTGTGACCAAGCTCAGACAAACTGGTCCATGAAGCTCACCAGTGGCGTTTTCACCACCAGCTGGACTGCTAGGTGGTCTGAGGGAGTAAACTGGCTGATATAAACATCGTATTGATTGTTGATATCGTTGACCCAGCCATTTATTTTAAATACAAAGTGATAGCTTGTGTGTGCTCACAAGTTTGCAGGAACAAAATGTTAGACAAGCACAACTGTTAGGAGTAGAAACAGGTTAACCTGGAATGAATGAAACTTAGGTTTCAGGGTCTCACACTTTACAGACCTTTCCCATTGGGAGGGGCCTAGAATATGTTCTTAAGATCATACCTTTTTGAAAAAATTCCAAGTTAGGCATTTTTGTATTACTTTCTTGAAAAGAACTCACACACACATATCATTCCAATTGTATTCCAATTGTATACCATGAAAACCTAGATCTTCCCATGATTGTGGCTGATGATTCTTTTAAATTTTGATTGCCTAAAGAAAATATATAAAAATAGCCTTTGTGTCAGATATGACTAATTTTGTCCTGATTTCCATTTCCCTTCTTCCCTTTTAGTAATGGAGTCCTGGTGTAATGCTGTTGGATAACCAAAATGTTAGTGGTTCAATCCCACCAGCTGCTTCTTGGAAACCCCTCTATAGGGTAGCTGCGAACTGGAACTGACTCGATGACAACTCTTGGTAACAGAGCTCCCTAAGTTTTATGTGGGTGTACTTCCCAGTTTCCCTTGCAGCTGGGTGTGACCACATGGCTACATGTAGGCAAATAGGCTGTGAGCAGACTCTAGGTCTGAGAGACTAAGCTGTTTTCCTAAACTTCCATTTTCCTTCTCCCCACTGGCTGAGAAACGGTTGTGCAGGGAAGCCACGTTTTAGGGTGGTAGCACTGACTCGTAGGTATGAGAGAAATTAATTTATTCAACTTTTGAGTTCCAGCAGATTAGACTGCACCCAAATTATTTCACTCTGCTCTTTCCTGTCAAAGAAAACGAAAATCCAACACAGCAAAGATTTATCTTCATACTTACTCCTGATCCTACTGAACAAAGCTGAGTTTGTCTAAACAAGAAAAGTTTTAGAAATATCCTTATACTAGTGTATTCCAATGGACTCCTGGTGTGGCACTGTAGGGTAAGCACTGGCTGTGAACCACAAGGTCGGTGGTTCAAACCTACCAGCTACTTCTTGGAAACCCTGTACATGGTTGCTCTAAGTTGGAATCAACTCAATGGTTCTTAACAACAGCAACAACAATATATCCCCTTGGAGTCCTGATGTGGCATTGTAGGTTAAGCACTGGACCATAAGGCCAGTTTCAAGCACAAGGTTGGCAGTTCAAACTCACCAGCCGCTCCTCAAAATCCTATATAGAGTTGCTCGGAGTCGGAACCAACTCAATGGCACTTAAAAGCAACCACAATGAGTTGGAATAGACTGGGTTTGTTTATTTTTGTGTTACTTCTAAACATTATTTCAGAAGTGATCTGACAAACCGGATAATAGTGTGAACTTAATGGAATTCTGGTGTGGTACTGTGGGTTAATGCGCTGGGTCAAGGTTGGTTTGAACTGCAATATCGGTGGTTCAAGTTTTACCAGCCACTCCTCAGAAACCCTGTACAGGGTAGCTATGAGTCACAGCTGACTCGACAGCACTTAACAATGACAACAACATTGGTTTGTTGTGCGCATTAAAGGTAATTTACAGAAAGTACTTAGCATCTGCCTGGCACATGTTGTTGTCAAGTCAGTTCTGACTCATAGAGATCCTGTATAGGGTTTCCAAGGAGCAGCTAGTGAGCTTGAACCACTAACAACCTATGGTTCAAATCAACCTTGAAGTCCAGTTCATTAACCTGCAGTGCCACACCAGGACTACCTGGCATGTAGTCAGCATGAATAAGTAACTCACAAAGTTACTAAGTGCTCAATAATGTTGTTGCTATGTGCCATCAAGTTGGTACCGACTCATAGCACCCCTATGCACAATAGAACGAAACAAACTCTGATCCTGGGCCAACCTCACAATTGTTGCCATGCTTAAGCTCATTGATGCTGCCACTTTGTCAATACATCTCTCTGGGGGCCTTCCTCTTTTTCTCTGTTGCTCCACCTTACCAAACATGATATCCTTCTCCAGTAACTGGTCCCTGCTGACAATATGTCCGAAGTATGAGAGATAAAATTTGGCCATCCTGGCCTCCAAGGAGCACTCTGGCTGCATTTCTTCCAACACAGATCTGTTTGTTCTTTTGGCAGCCCATGGCACTTTCAATATTCTCCTCCAACACCATAACTCAAAAGCATCAATTCTTCCACGGTCTTCCTTATTCACTGACCAGCTTTTGTATGCATATGAGGTTATTGAAAATACCATGGCTTGGATCAGGCGCACCTTAGTTCTCAAGCTAACATCTTTGCTTTTTGACACTTTAAAAAGGTCTTGTGCAGCAGATTTGCCTAATGCAATATGTTGTTTGATTTCTTGACTGCTGCTTCCATGAGAGTTGATAGTTGATCCAAGAAGAATGAAATCCTTGACAACCTCAATCTTTTTTCCGTTGATAAGAATGTTGTTTATTGGTCTAGTGGTGAGGATTTTTGTTTTCATTTTTGTTTGCACTGAGATGCAATCCATATAGAAGGCTGTGCTCTTTGATCATCAGTAAGTATTTTAAGCCCTCTTCACTTTCAGCAAGCAAGGTTGTATCATCTGCATATTGCAGGTTATTACTGAGTCTTCCTCCAATCCCGATGCCATGTTTTTCTTCATAGAACCCAGCTTCTCGGATTATTTGCTCAGCATACAGGTTAAATAAGTATGGTGAAAGAATACAATCCTGTCACACACCTTTCTTAATTTTAAACCATCCAGCGTTCCCATGTTCTATTCGAGTAACTGCTTCTTGGTCCAGGTACAGATTCCTCATGAACACAATTAAGTGTTCTGGAATACTCATACTTCACAATGTTGTCCATAGGTTGTCATGATCCATACAATTGAAAGCCTTTGCATAGTCAGTAAAGCAGAGGTAAACATCTTTCTGGTATTCTCTGATTTCAGCCAAGATCCATTGGACATCAGCAATGATATACCTCGTTCTACATCCTCTTCTGAATCTGGCTTGAACCTCTGGAAGTTCTCTGTCCATGCATGCTTGCAGTTGCTTCTGTATTATCGTTAGTAAAACTTTACTCATGGGTTATCAAAGAGATTGTCCAATGATTTCCACATTCTGTTGGGTCACCTCTCTTTGGAATGGGCACAAATACGGATCTTTTCCAATCAGTTTGCTCAATAGTTGTCTTCCAAATTTCTTGGCAGAGATGAGTGAGTGCCTCTTGTGCAGCCTCACTTTCTAGAAAGATTTCAATTTTTATTTCATCAAATCCTGGTGCCTTGTTCTTTGCCAATTCCTTCAATGCACCTTGTTGTTGTTGTTGTTGTTGTTAAGTGAAGTTGAGTTGACTCCGACCCATAGCAACCCTGTATAGGGTTTCCAAGGAGAAGCTGGTGAGCTTGAACTACCAACCTTGCAGTTCAAATGGCTTTGCAGTCTGGCGTATTAACCCACAGCGCCACACCTTGTTGTTGTTGTTGTTAAGTGCAGTTGACTCAGTTCCGACCCATAGCAACCCTGTATAGGATTTCTGAGGAGCAGTTGGTGAGCTTGAACCGCTGACCTTGCAGTTTAAACGGTTTTGCAGTCTGGTGCATTAACTCACAGTGCCATACCTTGTTGTTGTTGTTAAGTGCCGTGGAGTCGGTTCAGACTCTTAGCCACCCTGTACAGGGTTTCCAAGGCTGTAAATCTTTACGGGAGCAGAAAGCCTCATCTTTCTCCCGCGGAACAGCTGGTGGTTTCAAACTGCTGACCTTGCAGTTTGCAGCCCGATTCGTAACCACTATGCTACCAGAGCTCCTTACACCTTGTTGTTAGGTGCCCTCAAATCAGTTCTGACTCATAGTGTCACCGTCCTTCTTTGTCCTTCTCACAATCATTTTTATGTTTGAGCCATTGTTTTAGCCACTCTGTCATTCCATCTTGTTGAGAGTCTTCCTCTTTTTCATTGACTGTTTTACCAAGAATAATGTCCTCCAGGTTCGTACCTCCTGATAACATATCCAAAGTATGTGAGATGAAGCTGTATTTTGTTAAAAATAGATTTATTTATTTTTCTGGCTGTTTATGGTACTTTTAGTATTCTTTGCCAACACCATAATTCAAATGCATCAATTCTTCTACAATCTTCCTTATTTAATGTCCAACATTCACATGCACAGCTATTGTTCTTAAGTGACATCAAGTCTGTTCTGACAGTTCTGACTCATGGTGAGCCTGTACAGGATTTCCAAGGAGCAACTGGTGGGTTTGAACCGCTACAGTGCCACACCAGGATTCCTTCTGAAAATATCATGGCTTGGGTTAGGTGTACATTAATCCTCAAGGTGATATTTTTCCTTAAGAACCCTTTAAAGAGGTGTTTTTTGTTTTTTTTTCTTTCCCCAGCAGATTTGCCCAAAGCAATATGTTGTTTGATTTTTTTGACTGCTGCTTCCATGGGTTTTAATTGCAGATCTAAATAAAATGAAATCCTTGATGACTTCAGTATATTTTTTTTTATTATGATGTTATTTATTGGTCCAGTTGTGAGGATTTTCATTTTCTTTATGCTGAGTTGTAATTCATATTACAACACTAATTGCTTCAAATCCTCTTCACTTTCAGTAAGCAAGAGTGTGTCATCTGCATATTGCAGGTTACTAATGAGTCTTCCTCTAACACTGATGCCTTGCTCTTTATATAGTCCATCTTCTTGGGTTACTTGCTCAGCATACAGAGTAAATAAATGTAGTGAAAAGATCCAACCCTACTGTACAGCTTTCCTGAATCTGAATCATCAGTGTCCTCTTGTTCTGTTTAAACAACAGTTAACACATGAGCACAATTGTTCTGAAACTCCCCTTCTTTACAATGTTATCCATATAATGTTATTCAATAAATGATAGGTTTTTACTATAAGTGACAAGGTACCATTAATAATGATAATGTATATTAATTATGTTTGAAATAGTTAATGTCTACACCAGTACTAAGTATTAATATTGTAGTCAAGCCTTTTCTGAAAAATTCTAAGCACTTAACTATTAGTGGATGTTGTTGTTGTTGTTAAGTGCTGTGGAGTCGGTTTTGACCCATAGTGACCCTGTATAGGGTTTCCAGGGAGTGACTGGTGAGCTTGAACTGCCGACCTTGTGGTTCAAACTGACCTTGAAGTCCAGTGCATTAATCCACAGAGCCACACCAGTACTCCTATTGGCAGATAGGACATATAGAAAGTCCACACAGGGCATAGTTAAAAGACAGAAACCTAGAGTTTCGTAGATTTAAATGGTGGTGGCTGCTCAGCTCAAGATTCCCTAGTGATCCTATCTGTCATTTCCTCCTCAGACCCTGGTTACATCTGATTGGTTCAAAGGTTGAGATTCTAAACCTGAGAGATTCAGAGTTGGGAGATGTGAGTCTGAATCTCTAATGGGAAGGCCTCTGACAGATATTGCTCCCTTTAGGATCACTCTTTAGCTCTCTTCCTCTCTTTCCAAGAACTACCCTACCCCAGTAGCCGTCCCTTAACTTCCTGGTTGACTTGCACTAGCTAGAATCTGTTTCTTTGGCTTGCCCCTAAATAATCTTGACTGATACTTTTCTCTATTGCTTGCCTACATGTTTCTTCAAGCTGTAGAGGGATAAAATGTAAGTGAGATTATGCTTTTTAATGCCATAGAACAAAACCAGGGAGATAATATAAAACAGAACAGTTTTGAAAACTGCATTCAGCTTCCTTAAAATTATTGTTTTGGCAGGTACAAACAAGGAAAAATATTACAGCCAATTAGAAATGTTTTTCTTATTAAGTTATAAAACTGTTGTTGTTCTTCTTAGGTGCCATCGAGTCAGCACCAACTCATAGCAACCTTATTATACACAGCAGAACTAAACACCGCCCAATCCTGGGCCAACCTCACTACTGTTGCCACACTTGAGTCCATCGATGCTGCCACTTGGCCAATCCATCTCGTTGAGGGTCTTTCTCTTTTTTCTCTGACCCTCCACCTTACAAACATGATGTCCTTCTCCAGTGACTGCTCCCTCCTGACAATATGTCCGAAATATGAGAGATGAAGTTTGGCTATCTTGGTCTCTAAGGAGCACTCTGGCTGCACTTCTTCCAAAATGGATCTACTGGTTCTTTTGGCAGCCCATGGCACTTTCAATATTCTCTTCCAACACCATAACTCAAAAGCATCAATTCTTCTACAGTCTTCCTTATTCACTGTCCAGCTTTCACATGCATATGAGGTTATTGAAAATACCATGGCTTGGGGCAGGCATACCTTAGTCCTCAAGCTGACATCTTTGCTCTTCAACACTTTAAAAACTTACTGGGTCTAAATAGAACCACAGACAAGGTTTTCCAGGAGCGGCTGGTGGGTTTGAACTGCTTACCTTATGGTTAAATCTGATAGTGTGGTTTTATATAGACCCAGCATGTGGAGCTGTGGGTTAACACGCCAGACTGCAAAGCCGTTTGAACTGCAAGGTAGGCAGTTCAAGTCACCAGCTGCTCCTTGGAAACCCTATACTGGGTCACTATGTGTCGGAATCGACTTGATGGCACTTAACAACAACAGTTGTTTGTTGTTATAAGTCAGAACTGGCTCGATGGCCTTTAACAACAAACATAAATATATGCTGTACATAAAAAGAGATACATTTAAAATATGAAATGCACCATGTTTCACAGGCTCTTTAATTAAGACTCCAGTGTAAGGAAATCTTGACCCAATTGTGGCAATGTATTAGTCACCGGAATCACATGCCAACAGTCTCTGAGAGAGAGGAGCTTGGTGAGCGGCTGGCTTGTCTTGTCCTCTAGGGAGTACTTCATTGCTAATGTACCAAATGTGCTAATTATAAGGCAGTTTTTGGTTTAAGGCAATCCCTGAGCACAAACTCTTGAGAATAGTCTATCTACGCAGCTTGTAAAACTGCCATCACATGGGTCAAGAAACATAAACAATTACATAGATAATATATGTGGGGATAGACTATTGTAAAAATAAAATTATATTTACCTTCAGTGCAGTAAAATGGAACACACCCTTCACCCTGGTTGCACTTTATTCCACCTTCATTTTATAGGGATTTTTTTTTTTTCCATAAAGAAATCTCTCTCAACTATAATAAAAACCTCATTGATCTTTTCTTTAGAGACAGTCATAACCAGATCTTTGATGAAATGCTCCATAATGGTTCTAAATGAGGTGTATTGAGCTTTTTTGTCAATTTATTGCAGGAACAGTGGCATTGCCAATATTAAATGTGAGGTAAACAGGTCTTTTGAAAATTATTATTGAAATAGTCTGATCTTTGCCTTTTAAAGTTAAAATTTTGTATTTGGGGGATCCTTTAAACATATAGTCTGAATATTTTCAACACTCTATTATGTAATGGGACTAAAAATGGCATCAGCTGAAAGCCCAGCTAACAAGGGTTGGTACTGTAAGGTACTGTTCGATGCTTCATTCCACTTTTCTTCCTTTCACAGCTTCTCAGACAATAGCCATTCTTTCATTTATTCACTCATTCAATCACTGTTTGATTCATTCAACAAATCAAAAACTAAAGGAAGCATTTGCCCAGGAGTTAGCGCTGACACACAGAGACCTGTGTGTCCGAGCAGCACTGTGCTCCCTCCTGGGATTTTCATACCTTATTTTACAAAGTGCTTGTGGGTAGACTTAAACCACCAACATTTTGGTTAGCAGTTGAGTGTTTAACCATTTATACTTCCTAGGAATTCCATGCATTCAACGAATGTTTGTAAAATGTCTGCTGTGAGCATCAGGTGAGCATACAATGTATGGATAAGCACACCATTACCAAACATCACCATGGAGACATGCCAGTGGTTTCTGAAGGTACATGGCAGAGACCTGATTAAACTGTTTACTCTGGATAATTTGTGCTTTCTCATGGCAGTGAACTACCCTACTGTGAGGAAAAGTATTGTTGTTGTTGTTAAGTACCGTGTAGTTGGTTCTGACTCATAGTGACCCTGCACAGGGTTTCCGAGGCTGTAAATCTTTACGGGAGCAGAATGCCTCATCTTTCTCCCGAGGAACTGCCAGTAGTTTCGAATTGCTGACCTTGAGGTTGGCAGCCCGACTTGTAATCACTACACTACCAGAGATCCTTGTGAGGAAAAATATATGAGATGTTATTTCCCTCAGGTGCCAATATGCCTTGTTTTCAAAAATGGCTTCTTCCAAGATGTGTTGTCCATATGTATTTATTGCACTCCTTGGCCTCCTTTGTGTTGCTGGTAAGAATCACTAATCCTTGTAAATAAATAAATTACCGCTGCTACTCACCCTGGAGAGCATTACAAACGTAGCTTCATGAAAAGCAGTCCTGTTGCAACCCAAGGCCTGAAGTCTGGAGCCCTAAATGGATTTTCGTTTGGGGTTCACATTTGAAGCCCTGTTTTGTTTTCTTTGTTACTAGCATTTTAATTCCTTGGCATGCCTCTGAGTGGTTGCTACAAGTGCCTCTCAAGTTTCAGTGTTACCTGCCCTCTGGGGCCTCACAAAGTGACTTCCATGCTTGGTCTAGAGCCTGTATTTTCTTTTTAAAGTCAGACCATCTCAAGTATATCTTCTATATTTGGTAAAAATCTGTCCAGCTGGTTTGGTATAATGTGGTGACAGAGAAGAACGAACAACAACAACAAAACAAACTTAATTTTAGATTTATGAAACAAAGATGAGGCATGGCAGTATGCTAGAATTTCTGCAAGTTCAAAATGAGTTCAAGTGTGTGGCAACAAGACTCTTTCCTCTTTGATGTGTATTCAGGAATTTAGATGCCATGAATTTCATAACATCAACCCTGTTCAAGTGCTTATTTCAGTGCCCCTCCCCCGCCCCCTACCATATGGAATCTGAGTGGTTTTTGTGAGCGGCCTTGAATACGGACTCATTTTGTCTTCTTGTCTGTCCCCACGTTGGGGTCTGTTCACATGAAAGCTACATTCCGCAGGAGGGGCATCCGGTGCTTCGAAGAAAAATGGCATCTCTGGTCAATTTTGACTGTGTGTGTGAACGCTTTCCCAAAATCTGTTCTGAGAGACTAAGACATCTTTCTTTTATTTTTAAAGCCAAGATTTTGAAGGAAAAGCTAGTTGTCCAGTGACCTACAGGACCATTTCTAGAGATTTTAAAGTTGTGATTACATGTGAAAAGTCTGACCATACTGTGAATTATTAATGACTATTGATGTCCCATCAATCAGGGCTGAGCATATAAGTTAGAGAAAGTCAGGCATCCTAATTGGCACTCTGGAGGGACGGATACTCAGACAGTCCTAGCAGAAACCCTTTTTCCACATGGTACATGGAGTATATTTACCCTCCAGACAGTATTAATTTCACTGAAGCTCTGGACAGCTTGCTGTTCTGCTGCCAGCTTTCAGGAATTGCAGTCTAGAGAAATACAAGTTATCTTTTGCTGTGTAACTCCCCTCCTGATGCATAGTGCTATAAAACAACCATTCATTTGCTCTTGGTGTTGCAATAAGGACTGGGTTCATCACAACAGTTCTTCTACTTGCTTTGCTTGGAATCACCCAGATGGTTACAATTAATTGGTGAGTTGGTTGGGGACTGGGCAGTTGGGGATGGTCTCACTCAGATCTTTGGAACTTCAGCAGGAATGGCTGGAATGTATTGATATTTGGACCTGTCCCCCCGCCAGGGTTGTTGTTATGTGCCGTGGAGTCAGTTCCGACTCATAGCAACCCTGTACAGGGTTTCCGAGGCTGTAAATCTTTATGGGAGCAGAAAGCCTCATCTTTCTCC
>NW_006408612.1:8246650-8266127 GCF_000296735.1 Chrysochloris asiatica
GCTACCAGAGCTCCTTCCCCGCCTGGGTAGTCATCCTTAAAGATGCTAGCCTGGGCTTCTTTATACTCAGATGATAATGTTAGCATTCCAAGAGAGTGAAAACGACAAGATCTCATGCAACCTGGCTTTAAAAGTCTACCAATGTCATTCTATATGTCAGAGTGAGTCACAGGCCAGCCCTGATTCTAGGTCTATAACAATCCACTCAACCTCTTAGTAGAAGGAACTGCAAGTAATTTGTGGTCCTGTTTAAGCTACCGCTGGTAGGAAGGGTCAGAAGTATAGCTTTGGGCTCCTGCAACTTTGTGAGGTCAAGCCTTTTTTGCTCAATGGAAAGTTAGTTCTCACCATTGAAAGGAGTTGTAAAGTGAGCTGCCTTCAGACCAGCCCTTGCTAACATGCTCCCACACCTCAACTCCTACCAGAATGATTTTAAAAACTATATAGGTTAAATTGTGTCCTCCAAAAAAGTATGTTCAAGTTCTAACCCCTCATACTTGTGACTGTGACCTTATTTGGAAATGGGGTCTTTGTGAATGTAATTAGTTGAGATGAGGTCATTAGGGTGGACCCTAATCTCTTTATGGCTGGTGTCTTTAATAGAAGAGAAGAGACACAAAAAGACACAGAAGGAAGCAAGCAGTGTGGAGACTGAGACAGAGACTGGGGTTATGTGGTCATAAGCAAAAAAGGATCTGGGATCTCTAGAAGTTAGAAGAGGAAAGGAAGAACTTTGGAGAGAGCATGGCTCTGCCAACAGCCTGAATTCAGACTACTAGATTAAAGAATGATGAAGGAAAACATTTCTGTTGTTTTAGGTTAGCTAGTTTGTGGTACTGTGTTTGCTTGTGTGTTGCTGCGAATCTGGAAACTATGCCATGGGTATTTTAAATATCAACAGGGTTACCCACTGTGAACAGGTTTTAGATAAGCTTCCAGATGAAGACAGACTAGGAAGAAGGAGTGACGAACTACTTCCAAAGTCACTGAAAACCTTATGAATAGCAGAGAAAGACTGTCAGATATAGTGCCAGAAAATGAGCCCCTCAGGTTGGAAGGCACTCAAATGTGACTGGGGAAGAGCTGCCTCTTCAAAGTAGAGTTGACCGTGATGACATGAATGGAGTAAAGCCCCCGGGACCTTTATTTACTGATGGAGCACAATTCAAAATAAAGAGAAACAGCTATAAATACTCATTGAAGACCCTGAGAGAGATGGATTGGCAGAGTGGCAGCATCAGTGAACTCAAGCGTGGCAACAATTGTGAAGTTGACCCAGAACCATGCAGTGTTTCGTTCTGTTCTGCACTGGATCCTACACTATTGAATCAGTACCCACTCAATGACACCTAACAACAACAACAACAAGAAGTTTGTGGTACTTTGTTATCACAGTCCACAGTAGTTTCCTATTGCCTGGAGAGTACAATTCATATTTATCAGAGTTTACAAGGCCTTTCATAATCTGATCTCTGCCTACCTTTTAGGGTCAGATTACCATTTGCCTATGAATAAACTTCACTCCTTGCAGCTTCCATTTGCCAGCTTCCTTTCCTTCCATGCTTTGGTCCTGATCTGAGGCATAGAACCATTTTACCCTCTTCCAGATCCTTATGCTCAGCTTTCTCCGGGCAGCTCTTCTCTGCCTCATTATTGCTGCCTTTATATTGTATGTGAAGGCTTTTTGACTTTTCTGGCCACCTGACTTCAAGTTCCTTGTAGGCACTAACTGGCCTCATTCATTTCGGCAGCTCCTAGCCCAGTGCTAGGCACATAATGTTGTTGCTGTTAAGTGCTATTGAGTTGGTTCTGACCCATAGAGACCCTTTATAGGGTTTCCAAGTAGCAGCTGACCTTATGGTTCAAACTGACTTTGCAGTCCAGAGCATTAACCCACAGCACCACCAGGAGTCTAGGCACATAATAGGAGCTCAAAAATGTAAATGAACAAATGACTTGTATAATGACATTTATTCAGGATTTACTTCTTACAGTTTTTGATAACAGGCCTCCCATTGTCTTTGGGAGGACCTTATGCTTGACTACTAAGTAAAGGTTGGCAGTTTGAATCCATGTAGTGGCTTTATGGAACAAAGACCTTGTGATCGTCACTGGTGAAAATGTTAACCAACAAACCTGAGGGAGCAGTTCTATCTGTAGCACAGAGGGTCACCATGAGTTAGAGTGAACTTGGCAACATTCTTTGTTTTTTTATTGTGGGATATGTAAATATGGGACACATCTCGCCAAGCAGAGTCTTCAGACTTGTTTGTGGATTATTAGGGGATCATGGTGCTTTTCACCACTTCCAATTCCCAGCAGCACCAGGGCCTCTTGTATTATGTCTTCTCTGTCATAGATAGGTGCGTTTGAACCACAAGGTGGGTGGTTCAATTTCACCAGCTGCTCCTTGGAAACCCTATACAGGATTGCTATGGGTCTGAATTGACTTGGCGGCAATAATAACAAGTAATCTCTTCTTAGCAGGGGCCTACGGAGTCCTGGTGTGGTGCAGCTATAGGATAAAGCATTGGACCACAAGGTCAGTTTGAACAGCAATGTCAATGGTTCAAACCCACCAGGCACTTCTTGGAAACCCTATACAGGGTCGCTATGAGTTGGAACTGACTTGACAGCACTTAACAACACAGGGTTTCCTGGGAACAGCTGGTAGGTTTGAACCATTGACCTTGTTGTTCAAACCGACTTTGTGATTAATAGTCAGTTGTAATTGACTCAATGGCACTTAACAACAAAACATAGAGTTCATAGGAGTCCTGATGCGGTGCTGTACGAGAATGTACTAGACCACAAAGCTGGTTTGAACTTCATGGTTGATGGTCCAAACCCAGCAGCCACTCCTTAGAAACCTTATATAGGGTCTCTGTGAGTTGGAACTCACTTGGCAGCACCTAACAACAACAGAGTTCACGAGAATCCCAGGAAGATAGCATGCAAGTACAACTTCCAGACTGCATCGGATCATTGGAAAAATTCTATGTTACATCATGGTGAGTCATAGTGTCTAAAATACAATTTTCAGGATTAGTTATGATTTTCCTTTCCTTGTAGAAGAGAAAACTCCAGCAAAGATGCCCATGGTTCCTGTACATTTATGGAGACTTGAGAGAAACAACTCTCCATCAGATCTTGATCACCCTCTTCCCACTCACTAAGGCCACCTGGCCCCTGTCACAGCCACAAGGCAGCAAAGCCAGTTCATTATTTTCTTTCACCATCAAACAGCTGCTCCAGGAGAAGGTAGGGAGCAGAAAAGGCAGGCCAGGGGAAATGGGAACAAGATGGGAAAGGCCAGCTGGATGGTGTGCATGAGATGGACCACAGCAAGGGCTGGAGGGAGAAGGGTCTTCTTTCCCTTTCTGCTGCCCTGAGCATGTCCTATCCAAGCTCCTCCTCTCTGGTTTCCTTATCTCCAGGGCCTGTCAAAGGCAGAGGTTCCAGCTTGCTCTTGGACACATTAAAAAATATTGCCTACAGAGGCTGTAAACCTTGCCAAATTTCAGTCCATAATTTATTTTCTAATAGCGTTCTTAATATATTTTTCTTCTCAAAACTCACAATCAATATTGATTACCAAGTGTTTCCACATATTGCCAAAAAGAGTAGAACTTGCTCCTTCATTGGCCTCATTGCAGGAACATTTGCGTAAATGTTGTTGTTAAGTGCCGTCGAGTCGGTTCCGACCCATAGCGACCCTGTACAGGGTTTCCGAGGGTGTAAATCTTTACGGGAGTAGAAAGCCTTATCATTCTCCCGCGGAGCGGCTGGTAGTTTCGAACCGCTGACCTTAAGGTTCGCAGCCCAATTCGTAACCACTAGGCATAGTTGTCCTTATATGATACTCCAACTGACTGAGTCCTTAAATAAAACTGAGGGGAAGAGTTGTTGTTGTTAAGTGCCGTCGAGTCAGTTCCGACTCACAGCCACCTTATATAGGGTTTCCAAGGAGCAACTGGTGAATTTGAACCCCTGACCTTGCGACTCAAACAGACCTTACGGTCCAGTGAGGTCCAGTGCCACACCAGGAAGAGTAGCTACTTTTTATTGTGTGTCAGGCATTGTGTCAAGTTTTATATGCATTGTCATATTGATCCTCACCTCAATGCAATGAAGTAGATTTTAAGATTCTCCCCAGAAAGGGAAACTGAGTCTAGAATGATTTATTTGATTGAAAAAGGCCACACAGGTAGTTACAGAAAGGTCTGGATTATCCTAGCTCTGTTTAACACAGTGCTTTTTAACAACTTCACTAAATGAATAAGAAAGATCAAAGTACATCAACCTTCCTCCTATCACCTAATAATTATACCATCTTCTCACTTATCGACTCTCATTATTTGACATTTCAGATTTATGGCATCTGAAAAAATCTACTTATCTGACTTTTTTTTTTTCACATTAACCATGTATGTTGTTGTTTAAACATTGAGTTGGTTCTGACTCACAGCAACCCTGCATAGGGTTTCCAAGGAGCAGCTGGTGAGTTTGAAGAACCACCCTTGTGATTCAAACCAACCTGGAGATCCAGTGCTTATCCTACAGTGTCACATCAGGGCTCTATAACGATGTATAACTGGTAGTAATGAATAATGAGGTGGAAGGCAAGAATAATGCTGGGTATGATGGTTAAGGTTATGCACCAAATTGATTCAGCCATGATTCTCAATGCTTTGGCAGTTATGGAATGATATAACGATGACTTAATTTTATGATCTGATGTGGTCATCCTCCATTTTCACATAACACTAATTTTTACATAATGACTTGGTTTTTGGAACCTAACCAAGTCAGTAAGTGAGGATAGGGTGTAGTGAGCATTTGCTTTGGGCATAGAACTGGACAGGATATCTGACTTAGGTTATGTCATTTCATCAAAAGAGCCATTACTAGCTGAGTTAACATAGAACCAATAACTCTTCCGTTCTAAGATATAGAATAGCATCATGGCCAAGTTCTTGGAATCTGGTTTTAGGTCTCCTGGGTTCAGATCCTGGTACTGTTATGCATCAGTTTTTTTTTTTTTTTTTTATATATATATTTTAGCACATTTCTCTGTTCCCTAATTTCCTCCTCTGCAAGGGAAACTAATAGTAGTACCTACTTTGTGGAGCTGAAATGACTTAAATTTCTAGAGTATCTAGAACAGTGATTAGCATGCAGTAAGTTCCATAGGAGTTTGATCGATAAGTAAATTGGCTTTTAAATTGTGACTATGAAGGAAGTCATTGTGAACAGTGAAATTTTGCTAGACAGTAACTTCAACAAGAAAATCTTTAAAAGAAAAATGAAAAACCACCTATCAAATCACAAAATCCATAACAAGTTGAAAGTTGAGAATATTGCCCAAATGTGTCTACAGAGCTGTGAAGTATACATGTAATGAGCTAAAATGTCTAATATTATTCAAAAACAGAGAAATTGGTTATTTATGATGCTTAAATAACAGTGACTAGCAATATTGGGGCCTGATTTGGAGAAAAGAACAATGACAGCCACTTCTGAATTATCTGCTTCTAAGACATTTCAAAGGAGCTCTGGTAGAGTAGTGGTTATGAATCAGGCTGTGAACCACAAGGTCAGCAGTTCGAAACTACCAGCTGCTCCTCGTGAGAAAGATGAGGCTTTCTGCTCCTGTAAAGATTTACAGCCTCAGAAACCCTGTTTGTGGTCACTATGGGTCGGAATCGACTGGACGGCACTTAACAACAACAACAAGACATTTCACAATTATCTAAAAAAGGGCTGAGTATTGCAGCGAATGAGTGCATTACTTTCTGTGATTCTTTAGCTTGTGCTCTGTCTCCTGGAGTTCTGGTGTGGCGCTGTGGGTTAATGTGCTAGACTGCAAGGTCTCTAGGAACCGCACGGTTGGCAGTTCAAGCTCACCAGCTGCTCCTCGGAAACCCAGGGTCGCTATGAGTAGGTACCAACTTGATGGCATTTATTACCACCAACAACAGGGACTCCTGGTGAGGCTCTGTAGGAGCAGCACTGGACTGCAAACCACAAGGTCGGTGGTTCAAACCCACCAGCTGTTCCTTGGAAAACCTATACAGGGTCGCTATGGGTCTGAACCGACTCAACGGCACTTAACAACAACCTCCACAGGAGGAGGACATGCACTACTGTCCACACAGGCACAAGCTAGCAAGGAATACCATTGACCCTTGAGGAATGAAATAACAAGAGGCCAGTTTTGCTCTGATGCCCCTTGTGCACTATTGAATCAGACTTTTATGAGACTGTCTAGGAAATTCTTGTGCCCTTTGGGTCAGTCATGAAAATCAGACAAGACTTCTTTAAACTTTTGTGGGCACTCTTAACGATCAAGGCCTGACCCCGGTTTTTAGCCTTCTTCACATTCTATATTCAATTTCATTGACTGTCTTCCTTCCAGTGGTGTCACTAGAGAGCTTCCCAGAGTATCACGCACCCCAACCCCATGGACCTTCTCCCAGACCAGATCATACAGAACCCTTAGTAATACTGATGATCAATACTAACCATAGAATAAGATGTGATAAATATAGTCGTAAATTGCTTGAGCATAGTATTTCTTAATTCTATGAATACGTATAACAAAATTGTCTTTGTAATATCATCCTACATTGAATATACGATTATTAGTTACAACAGTATCAGTATAGAGCAATTGTTTTGATTTTCCTCCTTTTCCTTTAATCACTTCTTCATTCTCAAAAATGTTATTGATAAAGGTTAATAAATGTTAATTACCATGAGGTTATGACTAAAACACCAAAACATTTAATAAAATGAACCACTACAAAACCACTGGCGGCAACCAGAACAACAAAGGAAGCCGAGAGATGGAAGCATCATTGTTAACTGGGAGATGACAGTTCTTCCCAGAGTGTATTAGAATGCTGATAAAGTAAACCAGCACAGACTTTTAGCCTTATAGGTATGCTAATGTCAACTGGATTTATGAAGAATTGTTTTTGTTGTTATAACTAGCTACAGGGATATTTTATAAAGCATAATAAATTTCCACTGAAACGCTGTACAAAACTTTTATAGACACTCGCCTCTGACAGTATTCACCTCCTACTGTACCCTCCTTGTGATTCCACTGCTTTCTTTTTCAGATTTTGTTCTTAATCCTGGTCGCAAGAGCCACTTCCCATTAAAATATCTGTTTTCACAAGCAGTGGGAGCAAGACTTCATAGAGTGAGGGTCTGCTTTGAAGGAGGAAGCTGAGGGTTAGAGAAATCAAAACGCCAATTATCAGGTCAGCTGCTGAGGAGCAACGGTATATATATATAAAAAAAACAAAAACAAAAAAAAACAAAAAAAAAACCCACCAGTGTTTACTGCAAAAGAGTGCCCCTTGCTGGGGACTCACTGAAGTGCACCGTTGTCAGCTCAGCTCTGAGCTCAGTCCCGTAACCGAACGCAGCTGCCGGCGCTGCTGGCGAGAGGCCTCCTTCCCCCAACACAACTCATAGATCCAGACTCGCTGCAGATGTTTCTTTATGACCCGTCAAAATGTTTGCTAAATATCATCTGTTAATTTTCCAAACATCCTGGCTCTACTTCTTTTATGTGTAACCCGACTCAAGATCCTAAAATAGATGACAGCAAAATAAAGTATAAAATAAAATACTAGACCATGAATGTACATTTGTCCTAAAACATCACAAACTGAGCTGCTAAGTAGGATTCCATTCTCAAGGGAATATCGTCATTTTCCCGGAGTTTCATAAAGAGCAGAGTGGGAATATATTTGGTTTGGTGATCATCCCTACTCTTTGACTTTTGATCAAGAAGAGGGAAAGGTACTTTTCCCAACCAGTTTTTTGTGGCTTTAGTCGGTCCCTTCCCCACCCTCAGCAAGTACCCCACAGAAGACATGGGTGCAATTGTATGGCCAGTGAAGTTACTGCTCTCAGTATCCCTTAGTGGATATTGTTGTTGTTAAGTGCTGTCGAGTTCTTTCCAGCTCACAGCAATCCTGTGTAGGCTTTCTGAGGAGCAAATGGTGAGCTTTAACCATCATCTTTGCAGTTCAAACTGACCTTGTGGTACAGTGCTTATCCTACAGTGCCACACCAGGACTCCTGGTCCCAGACTCCTATTGATAAAATAATTCACATTCTTCCTGAGGGCTTTTTGCATTATGAGATGGGATTCTGGGATGGAAAAATGCTTAATCCAAAAAATGTGTTCCTAGTGGTGAAATAGATGTTGTTTAGGCAACTGGCATGGCCCACCCCTCAAATCACACACTAGGGTTCCACATCCCCTCTGTGGTTAGAGGATCAGTTGCTATGGCAACTAAACCTCCAGCAGTTATCCTCAAGGCAATGTGGACAAATGGTAAGAAGAGACCTGAAGGCAGGAGGTGGGAGAAGTGGGAAGGAAGTTCATCCGCCTGCAGTTGGTCTTCTCCATACCCTCGGGTCTTCTGCACAGAGGGAGATGAGGCCAGCCATGGCTGTGCTCCAGGAAGCTGGGAGCAGGCAGCTGGGCTGGGAACCCTTTGTGTTTAGGAAATATACCATAGTATATTTCATCAGAGCAGCTGCAATGGATCAGCTCCTGACTCAATGCCTCACATAAGGTACACCCTTAGAAAGGGCTCAAGCTGTGCACATTGAACTTTATCCCAAAGGTTCTACTACTGTCAGAGTTCTTTTTGAAGGGAAAGGCAGACTTATATATTCATTGTTGCTAAGTGATGTCAAGTCAGTTTCCGACGCATAGGGATCCTGTACAGATAAGGTTTCCAAGGAGCAGCTGGTGGGTTTGAACTGCCAACTTTGTAGTTCACAATCCAGTGTTGATCCCACAGCGCCACACCAGGAGACCTTTTTTTAATTTTTTTTCCATTTATTTTTTCCAAATAGCTGTTTATTAGAACAGGTTGTGTAAGTGTGGGCCTTAGACAAGCAGCACCGCATCACCTGGAAACTGGATGAAAATGGAAATTCTAGTGCCCCATCTAAGATCTATTGAATCAGAAATGTGGAGTGGGGCTCAGTAATCTGTGTATCACAAGCTCTCTGGGTCATTCTGATGTATACTAAGGTTTCAGGACCATGGTAATAGGTGAGAAAGTAATACTTACAATTTAAATAATATAGGGATATGTAGTGGGGATGATGACAGGTGAGTGAAATAAATGATGACTGATACCGTTGAGATCAAATGCAGTTCTTGATGCTCAAAGGCTTTTTGGTTCTCCACCTTCATGTCCTGTTGAGTTTGGACAGACAGGAATACTGTCTGCAATTTTGACATCATTCTACTGGAAGAGTACAATGTGTTCAATGCTTATTAACTTTATAGACAGATTGCTAGAGAGCTTCCTAATAATGCTCTCTGTATATTTTAAACCAGCTACAGAAAGGAAAACTTTGGCTTTAGTAACTGTTTTGTTGTGTTGTTTTTTAGATCATAGAAGTTTTTTTAAATTTTTAAAATCAAACTGATACTTATTCCTTTTCATTATCCTGAGTGACAGGTAACATATAAGGAATGAGTTAGCCAAACTTCGTCTCTCATACTTCGGACATATTGTCAGGAGGGACCTGTCACTGGAGAAGGATATCATGTTTGGTAAGGTGGAGGGACAGAGAAAAAGAGGAAGACCCCCAATGAGATGGATTGGCCAAGTGGCAGCATCGATGGACTCAAGCGTGGCAACAGGAGTGAGGTTGGCCAAGCATCAGGCAGTGTTTCGTTCTGTTGTGCATAAGGTTGCTATGGGTCAGTGCTGACTTGATGGCACCTAACAACAACAAGAACAACAACAACATATCATCTTTCTAGAGGATAGTGCTTGGAGAACTCTTTCTTGAGGTATTCAGGTTATAGTATTGTTTTTGTTAAGTACCATGGAGTTGGTTCCGACTCAGCAACCCTGTGCAGGGTTTCTGAGGCTCTCAAGCTTTCGCAGAAGCAGAAAGCCTCATGTATATATTATCTGTTGTTGTTGTTGTTAAGTGCCTTTGAGTCTGTTCCTATTCATAGTGACTCTGTAGAGAGTTTCCAAAGGGCAGCTGGTAGCACAGGACTGGGCAGTGTTTCGTTCTGTTGTGCAAAGGGTTGCTATGAGTTGGTACTGACTAGATGGCACCTAATGACAACAATGGGGTAGAAGCAATCAGTTTGGAGGTTACTGGGATAGTCCAGGTGGGTGATGGTGGTGGGCAGCCATGGCAGCTATAGAAGCATCAAGTAGTAGTGGGATCCCAGATTCAGAAGAATTCCAATGAAACGAATAGGGGATTTTGAGCTTATTTGTTGTTAGGTGCTGTTGTGGTGGTTCTGACTTACAGTGGCTGTGTGTATAACTGAATGAAATACTGCTCAGTCTTTCACCATCTTCACAATCACTGCTATCCTTGAGTCCATTGTTGCTGCCACTATATCAATTCATCTCATTGAGGGTCTTCTATTTTGCTGACTCTCTACTTACCCAAGCATGGTATCCTTCTCCACCGACTGGCCCCTACTGATAATATGTCCAAAGTATGTGAGAAGTCTTGCCTTCTTTCCTTCCAAGGAGCATTCTGGTTGTACTCTTCTAAGACAAGTTTGTTTTTCTAACATATCAGGGATAGTTAATCATCTTCACCACCATCATAATCGAAAGGAATAGATTCTTCTTTGATCTTCCTTATGTCTGTTCAGCTTTCATATGCATATACAAGTATTAAACACGCCATGGCTTGGGTCAGGCACACCTTGTCTTTAAGGTAACACTTTAAAGAGGTCTTTCAAAGCACCTTAGTCCAGTGCAATATGTTGTTTGATTTCCTGACAGCTGCTTTCATGGGCATTGATTGTGGGTCCAAGTAAAATGAAATCCTTGACAACCTTAATCTTTTTTCTGTTTACCATGATGTTTATTGGTTCAGTTATGAGGAGTTTTGTTTTGTTTATGTTGAAGTGTAATCTACACTAAAGATAATTTACGTGGTAGAAATGACAAAGACTCCATTGTTGTCCTCAGGAAATGTAAGAATGGGTGAGCCTTAGGGTTTAACCCTACTACACAAATACAGTGATGAGAATGGTGAACCTGAGCCTTTTTTTCATGGGAGCTATACCTGCACCCTGGTGTGATGCTGGGGGTTAATGCACTGGACTGCAAAGTTGATTTGAACTGAAAGGTCAGTGGTTCAAGCTCATCAGTTGCTCCTCAGAAACCCTATACAGGATCTCTATGGGTAGCAATGGCACTTAACAACAACATACCTGCATCAATATGCTGATAGTGTAGGGAGAGTACTATGGTTAGGGATAAGTCTGACCTTGGGAGCCCATTAGAGCTTGGACTTGAAGCCTGGTTCTCACACCACAGTTCTGGGTGACTTTAAACATGCCATTTAAGATCTCTTTGCTCCAATTCTTATCAATAAAAGGAAAATGATTCTCTTCCAGGGTCATTGCTTGGGAGATAGTTGGGGATGTCAAAAGTATTTTGGTCATTTCCTAGGACTTGAAGAGGAGAGAGGTGGCTGTCAGAGGGGGTCAAAGGACAAGAAGTGACAGACAGAACAGCTCTAAAATGTTTGGGTTTGGATCATTGAAATTCAACTAATGTTAATATTTTCCTACTTTGCAATGATGCTTCTTCCTCCTAGAATATGCAAATATTTTCTTTAAATAACTCAGGTGAAAATGCAAGATGACTATTTTCTATCCTGACTCATTCAATAGTCATGATTTGATGTAAATGAATTGACTGGATTGCGTACCCATGGATTTAGTAACTGTGGCAATCAATGGCTCAGTCTAACTTTTTACAGTGTCACCTAGACACTGTCCAGATTCTATAAGTTCTAGTCCATCCATCAAATTAAAGCTGAAGCATGAAAAGACAAGTTACCATTCTATGTTGATAGAATTCTCCCTTTACTGAGTGTCCTCTGAAGAAGCCAAACACACATCTAGTTACGAAGCCGAGCAGCGGAGCAAGATGACAGCCATCATATTCACATTTAGGCAAAACTTACCTTTGGGTATAATGTCCACTGACTTTATCATAGCAATTTTTAAATGTCTAAAAATAGATTGTAGCATGGTAGGGTAAGCACTGAGCTGCTAACCATAAGGTTGGCAGTTCAAACCCACCAGCTGCTCCTGGGAAACCCTATACAGGGCCTCTATGACTCAACAGCATTGAACAACAACGACAAAAATCGATTATTCACTTTTTAAGTTGAATGTTTTGTTGTTTACCTTTGCTTTCCATTTTTTATTTTAAAAACAAAATACGTAATCTTCTTCCTGGTCTAGTTGTGTATTTGATTTAATGCTGTTCGTGTTAAGTGCTGACTCATGGTGACCCTGTACAGAGTTTCTGAGGGGTGTCTGGTGGGTTTGAACTGCCAACCTTGTGGCTAGCAGTCCAGTACTTATGCTACAGTGCCACACTAGGACTGCATTTGATTTTTTTTGTTGTTGTTGTTGTTGTTAGGTGCCATCTAGTCGGTACTGACTCATAGTGACCTTATGCACAGCAGAACAAAACACTGTCCACTCCTGGGCCAACCTCATTATCGTTGCCACGCTTGAGCCCATTGGTGCTGCCACTTTGCCAATCCATCTTGTTGAGGGTCTTCCTCTTTTTCTCTGACCCTCCACCTTACCAAACACGATATCCTTCTTCAGAGACTGGTCCTTCCTGACAATATGTCTGAAGTATGAGAGATGAAGTTTGACAATCTTGGCCTTCAAGGAGCACTCTGGCTGCACTTCTTCCAATACAGATCTGTTGGTTCTTTTGGCAGCCCATGGCACTTTCAATATTCTCCTCCAACACCATAACTCAAAGTCATCAATTCTTCTACGGTCTTCCTTATTCACTGTCCAGCTTTCGCATGCATATGAGGATATTGAAAATATCATGACTTGGGTCAGGTACACTAGTCTCCAAGCTGACATCTTTGCTCTTCAACACTTAAAAAAGGTCTTGTGCAGCAGATTTGCCTAATTCAATACATTGTTTGATTTCTTGACTGCTGCTTCCATGAGTGTTGATAGTTGATCCAAGAATGAAGTCCTTGATAATTTCAATCTTTTCTCTGTTGATAAAAATGTTGTTTATTGGTCCAGTGGTGAGGATTTTTGTTTTTTTTAAATGAGATGCAATCCATACCGAAGGCTGTGTGTGGCCTTTGATCTTCATCAGCGTTTTAAGTCCTCTTCACTTTCAGCAAACAAGGTTGTATCATATGCATATCACAGGTTGTTAATGAGTCTTCCTCCAATCCTGATGCCATGTTTTTCTTCATACAACCCAGCTTCTCGGTTTATTTGCTCAGTATACAGGTTGAACAAGTATGGTGAAAGAATACCACCTTGTCACACACCTTTCTTAATTTTAAAACATTCAGTGTTCCCATGTTCTGGTCAAACAACAGCCTCTTGGTCCATGAACAGATTCCTCATGAGGACAATTAAGTGTTCAGGAATACTCATACTTTGTAATGTTGTCCATAGCTTGTCATGATCCACACAATTGAAAGCCTTTGCGTAGTCAATAAAGCACAGGTAAACACCTTTCTGATATTTTCTGCTTTCAGCCAAGATCCATTGGACATCAGCAATGATATCCCTCATTCCACGGACTCTTCTGAATCTGGCTTGAACCTCTGGAAGTACTCTGTCAATGTATGCTTGCAGCCGTTTCTGTATTACCTTTAGCAAAACTTTACTCTCATAGGATATCAAAGAGATTGTCCGATGATTTCCACATTCCGTTGGGTCACCTCTCTTTGGAATGGCACAAACACGGATCTCTTCCAATCAGTCGGCCAGATAGTTGTCTTCCAAATTTCTTGGCATAGATGAATGAGTGTCTCCTGTGCCACCTCACTTTCTTGAAATATTTCAATTTGTATTCCATCAATTCCTGGTGCCTTGTTCTTTGCCAATTCCTTCAATGCACCTTGGACTTCCTCATTCAGTATTATTGGCTCTTGATCATTTGCTACCTCTTGCAACAGTTGAACATCAACCATTTCCTTTTGTACAGTGACTCTATGTTTTTTCCCCATCTTCTGTTGATGCTTTCTGCATCATTTGATAATTTGCCCAGAGAATATTTTAATAACGAAAGTCGAGGCTTGAATTTTTTCCTTGGTTCCCCCAGCCTGAGAAATGCTGAGCGTGTTCTTCCTTTTTGGTTTTCTGACTCCAGATCTTTGCGCATTTTGTTGTAATATTTGGCTTTATCTTCTCGAGCTGATCTTTGAAATTTTCTGTTCATCTCTTGTACCTCCTCATTTCTTCCATTTGCTTTAATATCTTTATGCTGGGGAGCAAGTTTCAATGTCTCTTCTGACAAACATTTTGACCTTTTCCTTTTTTCTTGTCTTCTTAATGACTTTTTGCTTTCTTCCTGTATGATGCTCTTGATGTCATCCCATGACTCTTCTGGTCTGCTGTCTTTAGTGTTTAATGTATCAAATCTATTCTTCAGAGGATCTCTAAATTCAGGTGGGATATATTCAAGGTCATATTTTGGCTCTCGTGGACTTGTTTTCATTTTCTTCAACTTCAGTTTGAATTTGCATATGAGTAATTGATGGTCTCTTCCACAGTCTGCCCCTGGCCTTTTTTTGACTGATGATATGGAGCTTTTCCATCGTCTCTTTCCACAGATGTAGTCAATTTGATTTCTATGTGCTCCATCTGGTGAGGTCTATGTGCATATTCATCTCTTATGCTGTCTAAAGAAGGTATTTGAAACGAACAAATCATTGGTTTTGCAGAATTCTATCATGTGTTCACCAGCATCATTTCGATGACCAAGGCCATATTTTCCAACTACTGAGGCTTCCTCTTTGCTCCCAACCATTGTATTCTAATCACCAGTAATGATCAATACATCTTGATTGTATGTTTGATTGATTTCAGATTGAAGAAGTTGGTAGAATTCTTCTATTTCGTCCTCACTAGCTTTAGTGGTTGGTGCATAAATTTGAATAATAGTGTTGTTAACTGGGCTTCCCTATTGTTGCATGGGTATTATCCTATCACAGACAGCATTGTACCTCATGACTGATCTGGATATGTTCTTTTTGACAATGAATGCAACACCATTCCCCTTCAATTTGTCATTCCCGGCATAGTAAACCATGTGGTTGTCAGATTCAAAATGTGCAGTACCAGTCCATTTCAGCTCACTAATGCCTAAGATATCGATGTTTATGTGTTCCATTTCATTTTTGACAACTTCCAATTTTCCCAGATTCATACGTCGTACATTCCATGTTCCAATTTTCAATGGATGTTTACAGCTGTTTCTCTTCATTTTGAGTTATGCCCCATCAGCAAATGAAGGCCCCGTGGGCTTTTTCCCCACAAATTTTACTCCATTCGCGTCATCACGGTCAACTCTACTTTGAGGGGGCATCTCTTCCCCAGTCACATTTTGAGTGCCTTCCAACCTGAGGGGCTCATTTTCCGGCACTATATCTGACAGTGTTTCTCTGCTATTCATAAGGTTTTCAGTGACTAACTACTCGGAAGTACTTTGTCACTCCTTTTTCCTAGTCTGTCTTCATCTGGAAGCTCATCTGAAACCTGTCCACCATGGGTGACCCTGCTGGTATTTGAAATACTGGTGGCATAGCTTCCAGAATCACAGCAACTCACAAGCCAACACAATACTACAAACTGACAGATGAGCGGTGGATTTATTTATTAGTTTATCATTTATTGATTTATTAGGCCACATGAAATATGTGAAAATATACAGAATTTTACAGTTACAAATCTGACAATAGTAAATATAAAGAGTTGTTGGTAAGTGCCATGGAGTCAGTTCTGCTTCAGAGTGACCCTGTACATTGTTTCCAAAGAACAGCTGATAGGTTTAAACTCTGACCTTATGGTTAGCAGTTCAATACTTGTTCTCTAGTGCCATACCAGGACTCCCATACGTTGTTGTTGTTAAGTGCTGTTGAGTCCGTTCAGACTCAAAGCAACCCTGTGTAGGATTTCCAAGGAGTAGTTGGTGAGTTTGAACCACCAACCTTGCGGTCTAGTGCATTTTCCCACAGCACCACATCAGTACTCTGGACTCCGATATAAGTCATGACATATACTTTCTCAGCTCCTGTTGTTGTTGTTAAGTACCTTTATGTTGGTTCTGACTCATAGCAACTCTGTATAGAGTTTCCAAGGAACGACTGGTGGGTTTGAACTGCCAACCTTGCTGTTCAAATTGACCTTATGGTTGAGTGTTTATCTTACAGCACCACACTAGGATTATGAGGAGTGATAAACCTGTATATTGTTGATGTGAATCTTGATGAATGAGCCAAAGAATTATCTTATGTTTGGACTCTCTAACTGCAGCCTATTCCTGTTTCTTGGTTATTTTGAGTCGGGGATGTATGTAGAAGAGGGAGTGTGACTTGACTTTTCCTTCAGGAATCCCTCATGGTACTTGGTATTCTTATAGGTCTAGAAGTGGCTGGGCTGATATAGCAGAGACAGTTTAATAAATGGTTTCTCTTATTCTGTTCATTTTGATAGCCAAGGTTCATGGCAAAACTGTTCTTAGAGTGGATTATTACTTATACTCCTAAAGGCAGTTCTGACCAATGAAGTTTATTGAAGTCAAATTTCAAGTATAGAAAATAGTTCACGTAATTGAATGTATTCTCTGCTGCCAGAATTTTTGCTTGTTATTAGGGAGAAGAACCTTGATTTCAAAATCATTCCTTGGTTTGACTTTGGCTGCAGAAATTGAAAACTAAAAGGCTCACAAAGAACAGGCAAGTTTTCATCAAGACTGTAACACAGAAATGACATTCTTTCAGTATGGGAAGAAACCTGTGGCCTTTTCTTATCCATTTCCTGAGGAGTGGAGCCTTCTCCTTACGGAGCCACGGCCTGTGCCCTGTGTCTGTGAAGAGTCTCCTGGTCCTTACAATCTCACTCAAGCCAATTCATGAAAATGAACTTTTTTTTTCTTTTTTTGTCTCACTTATTTAACTTACTTTGTAAGGGTTTTCAACCAGGTTCTTTTAAAAAAAAAGTTCAACGTTTTCATGCCCAGTAATGAATTTATGAAGGAGCTCTGGTAGCGTTGTGGTTACGAATTGGACTGCTAACCTCAGGGTCAGTAGTTCGAAACTACCAGCTGTCCCGCTGGAGAAAGATGAGGTGTTCTGCTCTCGTAAAGATTTACAGCCTCGGAAACCACAGAGTCGCTATGAGTCGGAACCGACTCCACGGCACATAGCAACAAAAACAACAATGAATTTATGGAGTCCTGCTGTGGCGCTGTGGATTAATGTGCCAGACTGTAAAGCCGTTTGAACTATAAGATCAGTGGTTCAAGCTCACCAGCTGCTCCTCAGAAACCTATACAGGGTCACTATGGATTGGAACCGACTCAACAGCACTTAACAACAATGAACTTAGGTTTATTTTTTAAACTTGTAAAGATGCTTCCAATGTCCTTGAATTGGATGGAATTTCAATTTATTCAGATGTGGATCACTCAGAAAGAGTCTTACTATATTTGGCAAATGGTTAGAAAAGAGACATTAAACTCTTTGCACTTTTAAGTACCATTGAGCAGATACTTTCATTCCCTAAATGCAAAGCTTTGAGGCAGAATGTGTCTAATAATTAGCTGGTAGACCAGATTACTCAGGAGTCTCTTCTAGTCTCATAAGTAAATAGTATTTCTTGGTTGTAATTATTTATTTTCTCAGGAGACCAGAAAGGCTATAATCTTAACAACAATTTTATCTGTTTCCTTTCCTCTAGAATGATTTACTATGTATACCTAAGAGTCTGAGAAAACTCTTTCGTGTCCCTAGATCAAACTTCAGAAGATAGTTCTCTTTGAAAGGACCAGGTGTTAAGCCAAATCCCCTGTTTATAGAATGTGAAGGTTATGGCACAGTCAATAAAAGCCTGGAAGTGCTGTGACTACCGACACTGCACCCCTAACACACACCATTGTGCCTTTTATTTCTCTTTCACAATAGTGTGGAGTTAAGAAGGGAGTGTAAAACTTAACTTTGAATTTCTTGGCTTTTGTTGGTGTGTTGAGAAATCCTAATGCTATTGAATTTTTTTCCCCTTGCTGGGTGGTTGTTATTCTGGTGTGCAGTTGTGCATTGTATTTTCCTAAGACTTACAATGGTTTGGAGACGTCATATTGTTATGAATATAAACTGTAGGTTGACCTTTGGCAAGATAAATAGAATTAGAAGAATACGTGCAAGATGTGTGAATTCATTTGAACCTGACAATGATTTCCAATGGGATAGGTAATGTTATATGTGGACTCGATTGGACAGCAGTCTCTTCTCTTTCTTTGGATTTCTACCTATCGCTGAAGTTGCTGTTAATGCATGAAGACTTTCTGCCAATCATCATGACACTTCCAAAATGAAATAGCCCACATTTATCCTTTAGGGGCAACAGATCCCACTGACTCACTGTTTCTGTGGATTTTCTGCAGAATGGTGGCTCTGAGCTTGTCCATGTGGCAAAATTGAGGGGTCTCATTGATACATTATTTACTCTTCTTTTTATTTATTAAAATTACCTAGTTATTTATTTTTCTTATTACAAAAGCTTTATCACACATTTTGTTATTGTTAGGTGCTATTGAGTCAGTTCCAACTCATAGCCATTTTATGCACAGCAGAACGAAACACTAACTGGTCTTGTGCCAACCTCACAATCATTGTTATGCGTGAGCCCATAGTTGCTGTCACTGTGCCAATCCATTTAATTGTAGGGGAGAGGTCTTCCTCTTTTAGGGGAGACCTTCCACTTTACTAAGCATGATGTCCTTCTGCAGGGACTGGCCCCTCCTGATAACATGTCCAACGTATGAGAGACAAAGTCTGGTCATCCTGGTTTCTAAGGAGTATCTGGTTGTACTTCTTCTAACATAAGATTTGTTTGTTCTTCTGGAAGCTCATAATATTTTTAATATTCTTCTCCAACACTATAATTCAAATGCATCAGTTCTTTTTTATTCATTGTCCAACTTTCACATGCATATACATATATGTATGTATATATATATATTTTTTTTCATGGTAGAAAAATTGTTAAATAAAAATAAGCCAAAAGTAAAAGATGAAAGCATTACGTAATCAACTACTGATAACAATTTAGTATGTATCTTTCATGGCATTTTTCTTATGCAAAACTAATTTTGTTTTAAAAAAAGAAATAATAGCATTCATACTGTTTTGTAACCTTTCATTTAAACTATGACCTCAAGCATATTTGTACACTAATATGTTTATCTGAATTTTTTAAGTATAAAAGTAACATGTCTATGTTGTAGTTGCTAGGTGCCATCGAGTCGGTACTGACTTATAGCGACACTACATACAACAGAATGAAACACTGCCTAGTCCTAGGCCGACCTCACAATTGTTGCCACACGAGTCCATTGATGCTGCCACTTTGCCAATCCATCTCGCTGGGATT
>NW_006408612.1:8266737-8282751 GCF_000296735.1 Chrysochloris asiatica
CAGCTTTCACATGCATATGAGGTTACTGAAAATACCATGGGCTTAGGTCAGGTACACCTTAGTATTCAAGCTGACATCTTTGCTCTTCAACACTTTAAAAAGGTCTTGTGCAGCAGATTTGCCTAAAGCAATATGTCATTTGAGTTCTTTCTTGGTTTTTTTTTTCTTCATAAAATAACATTTTAATTTTGACAGTGTCGTTTGATTTCTTGACTGCTTCTTCCATGAGTGTTGATAGTTGATCTAAGAAGAATGAAGTCCTTGACAACTTCTATCTTTTCTCCGTTGATAGGAACGTTGTTTATTGGTCCAGTGGTGAGGATTTTTGTTTTCTTTAACATGTCTATAGTTCCCCCCCAAAAGAATAAAATATCCCATGAAGTAGTTTATTAAAGCTTTAAACTTTGTATTATTTTGCATATTTATTTAAATTATATACTTTAATTGGATGAACCATAATTTGTGTAAGCATTCACCTTTTGGAGTCCTGGTGTGGCAAAAGATAAGCCCTGGACTGCTAACTGCAAGGTTGATGGTTCAAATCCAATAGCTGCTTCATGGGAGAAAGATGACACTATAGATTCACAATCTCAGAAACCCTATACCGGGTCAATATGAATTGGAACCGACTGACAGCACTTAACAACAGCTCACCTCTTATCTTTCCACTGGATCGTACACTGTGTGAAAACTGGTCTGGTTTATTACATTGTAATCTCAGTACCAGCTGAGATTACAATGTAATAACTGGGACAAAATAGCCTCTCAGGAAATAATTGATCAGTGAATATATAACTATTTAGATTATTTTCACTCTTCTCCATTACAAACATTCTTTCACATATAACTTTGCTTACACGTAATTTGTAAATTTTATGTAGTTCTAGAATTAGAATTGCTGAGTGATAGAAGCTAAATTTTCTGAATGAATATCCTGGTTTTACCATTTACAAATAGCGGTGTATT
This sequence comes from Chrysochloris asiatica, assembly GCF_000296735.1. Lineage (NCBI taxonomy): Eukaryota > Metazoa > Chordata > Mammalia > Afrosoricida > Chrysochloridae > Chrysochloris > Chrysochloris asiatica. The sequence goes on from NW_006408612.1 coordinate 8,267,704, forward strand.
GAGGCTAGCATGTGAAAGTCATTCAGGAGCATCATACGGTTCACTATGCCAAGAATGAAAAATTCTGAAAGAATGGTGTCACAATTACTGTTAAAAAGAACATTTCAGGGAGGGACTTGCTCATGGGCTAGAGGGTAGACACATGTTAACATGGGTGATGGGGTAGGTAAAATATAACACAAGGGAGATTGACAGAGGAAAGATGAAGGTAGCAGGAGACACAGGAAGGAGTGCAAGAGTTAAATGAAACAGAGGTAAATACTGTTAATTTCAGAATCCTGATGTGGTGCTGAGGGTTAATGCACTGGACTGCAAAGTCGGTTTGAACCACAAGGTTGGCAGTTCAAGCTCACCAGCTGTTTCTTGGAAACCCTATAAAAGGTTGCTATAGGTCAGAACCCATTCAATGGCACTTAACAACAACAACTGTTAACTGATGGCACATGGAGGGAATTGCAATCATTGTGATGGCACAAAGTATCTGATTCATTGAATGGAAAACTGATAATCTGCTCTGCAAACCTTCACTCAGTTTGCAATAAAAAAGTAAAAGAAAAAGAGAACATTCCAAAATCTAGCTTAAAGTATAATGCTGTCTGTGATAGGATAATATCTATATGCCTATAAGGAAATAGTTAATATCACTATTATTCAAATGTATGCACCAACCACTAAAGCCAAAGATAATAAACTTGAAGAATTCTACCAAGGTTTTCAGTCTGAAATTGATCAAACATGCAATGGTTGTTAAGTTGGCTCTGACTCATAGTGACCCTGTAGAGGTTTCTGAGGAGTGACTGGTTGGTTTGAACTGTCGACCTTGCAGTTAGCAATCCAGTCCTTATCTTACAGTGCCATACCAGGAATCCGAACACATAATTAAGATGCATTAATAATTGCTGGGGGCTGGATTTAGGAAATTGGAAACAAAAAGAAAGGTTTGTCGTCGTTGTTGTTAAGTGCTGTGGAGTCGGTTCTGACTCATAGCGACCCTGTACAGGGTTTCCTAGGCTGTATATCTTTATGGGATCAGAAAGCCTCATCTTTCTCCCGCAGAACATCTGGTAGTTTCGAACTGCTGACCTTGTGGTTCGCAGCCCGATTCGTAACCACTACGTCCTGGTGTGGCGCTGTGGGTTAATGCGCCAGACTGCAAAGCAGTTGGAACTTCAAGCTCGGTGGTTCAAGCCCACCAGTCGCTCCTTGGAAACCCTATGCAGGGTCGCTATGGGACGGAACCGACTCGACGGCACTTAACAACAACAACAACGCTACCAGAGCTCCTTTGGTAAAGTACAGTGCCGACAAATAAGAGGAAGACCATCCCTGCTCCACCCACCAAGGAGTTGGACTGACGCAGTGACTGCAACAAGGGGCTCAAGCACAAGAACAATTGTGAGGCTGGGGCAGGACCTGGCTGGGTTTCGTTCTATTGTGCACAGGATTGCTATGAGTGGGAACTGACTGGATAGCACCTAACAACAACAACAGCATTACAACAGAGTTAGAATCGCTGACGCCAAACTGTCTGACTAGTATCCTGTTTCATTGGATGACATATATTGAGTGGTGTATTGAGGCCGGCATATGAAAGCCAATCACACATACTCTCTTTTTAACTGAGTTCAGTGACCTCATATTGGTAACTTGGAATAGGCCAAGGAAGGCAAGGTATTAAACCACAGAAACTGGCAAAAGTTACTAATCAGCTCTCTTTCCCGATGAGCTGGTTTAATAGCAATCCACTGCTACGATCATAGGAAAGTTATGTAACTTACCAGGAGCTGAATTTTCTCAGGTGTAAAGTGGGGACAAGTGCAGAATGCCTGCTTGCATAGCTCCACGAGGCACCATTCACATGCATGCTTGTGTGGAGGGCATGGCCAACTCACATAGGACTGGATTGGGTAAGGATTAAATGGTTAATACATGTAACTGTGCAAGCTTTTAGCTCCAGTACATGCTAAGCAATCAATAAATGCAAGAATCTATTAGATTAAGCTATTCTGGATATATTATTTTAGATGTTCCCAAATGTTCTCCAAAAGCATTGTACCAAATTATATTCTCACTACCAGTTTCCCCACTCCCTATCCATGACAGATATTATGGATTGCTTACATTTTCCCTGTCTAATTGCTGAAAATATCTTATTATGATATTGATTTGCTTTTCTTTGATTATTGGTGAAGTCAAACATCTTTCATTAGTTTATAGGCCATTGATATTTCTATGAGCTACCTGTTTATACCTCTCATCTATTTTCTATTAGCATTTTCTTCTTCCATTCCCCTCCTTTCTTAGAAAATCAGTCTGTAAGAAGTCTTTGTACACCTTTTCCCTTGTGTGTGTTGCAAGCGTTTTCTATATTTATCTTTTGACTTTTCTTATACTGTTTTGTTTTTTGTGTTTTCTTGCCACATAGCAGATATTTTAAATTTGTCTATAGCAAAAATCACTAATGTTTTCTGGGTTCAGTATCATGATTTGAAAGATACTCTAAAATTATAATCAGAATCTCAAAAAATTTCCAGTAATTACAGCACAGTATTTGTAATATCTGAAGATGATTTCATGTATAGGTGAGCATCTATGTTGTTTTCATGTCTACCTTTTGTTCATTTATTTTTCATTGTGATTGAATTGATTATAAGTATACAAATATGTATGATACCTAATATGGTAGTTATAAAAATGCATAATTATAAATAGGTCTTTTGCTATTTATAAATAGCTCCAGTTCAACATCTTTGTGACTACATTTTTGCACACATCTCAATTTTTTCTTTTAGGATAGTACCAAATTGTCTTCCAGAACAGTTACTGCTTTTTATTCTCACAACCAGCATATGAAGATGTTATTATGTATTGAGAAAAAAAGAAATCTGTGAAACCAAATGTTCACATTGAGATTTTGGGATGCAGCTTGTCGCATTTTTTCTTTGAGCTAAGGAACTGTCGCAGTGTCTTGCCAATTCTGATTTTGTTGCATCCTCAGCACATAAATTACCCAAATGCAAAGACTGAAATGCGTTTTTAAGCTCTTGATTGGATTTGGGGAGATGACAACAACTGGAGAGGCAGCTTGAGCTGCTTCATAATGTTCATTGTGATGTCTCATCCAGAGTCAGTACACAAATGCAAAGAGAGACTAAGCCAATGAAGATTAAGGTGATGTGCCTGGGAGGGAGCCTAGTCCACAAAACCTGGTATATGAATTAGAGGCAATACAAATGTGAATCCTGAGGTGCAGCAACAGCTAATGTGGATTGTTGGAAGTGTAAATGTGGTCTGATGACGTCCAATATATTTCTGGGGAGAGCTGTCACATTGCAAATTCACCAAAGGGTGTAGGAATGATTTCACACAACAGTTCACCCGGTGATTTACGTGGGTGTAGGCGGTGGGATCATATGACACTGGTGAGCCAATAGAAAGCAGACCTCCTTTGCTCTGACAATCCAGGGACCCTGAGAGATGTCAGCAGCCAATATGACTGAGGACTGAGAGAGCATAATAACATTTACATTGATGTTTTCAGCCACAATTGCTACATGCTGTCTCTTTGCTATTGCAAAGATGCAATATGTTGATCGTGCAATAAATTCCCCAGCCTTCATTCTTTAAGACTTTCTAACTCAAATTTGATAATTTCATAGTGGTGTTGTGGTTTGCTGCTATTACTCTAAAGTGGAATCAATATCTATCTTATATATGTGATTCTATTTTCAGAGATCATTGTTTTCTATTTCTTGAATATCAGTGTCATTTAATCAAAAGGCGAAATTCAAGAAAAGGCAGGATTATGTTGTCCTGAAAATTAAGCATTGTCCTGCATGCATTAGACATAGATAAATGTTTCAAGGAGCATCTAGTGGCGAATCCTTGTCAGTTTAACAAAATAGATTCAGTTGTTACACACATCCAGACTCTTAAACTCAGATAAAAAAATGATGACAATATGGTGAGACTGAATTCTGCTTTATAGATGCACACTTCCATGTTCTCCTGAGGGACAGAAAAAATTAAGGTTAAAATAAAAAGAACACAGGAGTTATGTTCTAACTTTTATTTGTTTTTAATACTTACAGAGATCCAACTCTTTCCTAGACCTCATTATATTTTTAAGATAAAGCTGACAACCAGAAATGACAACTACAGCATTTTAAAGGCTGATTGGCTCTGGTACCAAGAAGGCAACTAACTCCCTGTGATATGCATTGGAAACAGGCTTGCGATTTCCCTCAGGGGAGAGATAAAGTTTATTTGCCTTTTCTTATTCCCCATTTAGACGATGTGGCACAATAGACACTGAGCTTTCCTTTTGGCTGGGAGATAGTGATCCTTCTAACTTAGAAGCAGGATTCCACTCCCAATTCCCATGTCTTCATGTGTAAATGAGGCCTCAGTTTTTGAGAAGAAAATTCCATCCAACTCTCCATTGAGATGGATAAGAGATGATGACTCTTTTCTTTGCTGACAAGAGAAGATGATCTTTTCTTTCAAGTAGGAGGAAATCTGAGAGAGCAGATAGGTGGGGTATGTAGAAAGGTCTGAGTTTGTTCTAGTTCAGAAGGGAAAAACAAACAAACATGGAAGAGCATTTGCGTTCAAAGATCTTCAACCAGGAGAAGTGCCATGTAGCACTCTGGCGTTACAATTCTGTTTCTTGTGTCTAGGTGATTCTAATGCAGGGGCTCTGGATGTGGCAAGCAAAGGCTCACTACTACCGGAAGATGACTGGAATGGAGGGTCTATGAGGTGTGAGTCTCTACTGCATTTATCATCACATCCCCCAAGCCTTACACTGGGCATTGTCATTAGGCACTGGAAGATCAACACTGGACTGCGAACCACAAGGTCAGCAGTTCAAACCCACCCACCAACTGCTCCTTGGAAACATTATACAGGGTCACTATGAGTCGGATTCAACTTGCAGCACTTCACAACAACAATTTCACAATGGGGGTGGATATTCATCATCAACATCAACTCAAGGCTGAGTCACTCCTATGAAGAGACATGCCCCTCTCTCTAACCTTCTCACCAAGCCTGTCCCAGCTGTCTCTCCTACAGCACTGTCTACTCTTCTTGGTTTGATAATTCATTGCAGTAGCCACATAGAACTTACAGATCATACTCATGCTTACAGAGTTTATTAGGAATGTGACAGCAACAACTCAGGCTACAGTCTTCAGGACAGCTTCTTGTCTTTGCCTGTCACTCTACCCCTTGGGTCCTTAGTTCATTAGACCCTTACTCCCTCAGCTTGGCCTCTGTCCTGCTCAAAGCTCTTTAGCCTTGCCAATGAGTGCCTGTCCAGAGGCACCCCACTGAGGTGCTCAGCTCTCCTACTCTATTGGTTGTTACTCAATGTAGCCACCTTACTTTGTGGGCTGGGAAGCCCAATGTGTTATCTCACTCCAGTTCTGTTGCCACTGTTTCGCTGCAAAACTTGCCATCGTTTTCTTGTTACTTCTTGTTGTCTCTGGTGTTACAGTTCTGTCTTCAGGGCCTAGAAGGTCCTCAGCATAGAGACCCTGGGTTCAAAGGATACTCTCCACTACTGGTCCTTCTTGATGGTGGTGAGACCCCTGTCCCACTTCTGGGATTGGCTCCCTTTAAGCCTAGCCGGATTGATAAATGGACCCATCCCCTCACTGGGGTCTCATTCACCTTGTTTACATGGTTTCACATTCTAGAAGGATTTGCATCATTAGCAAGCTGTTTAATAAACTTGGTTAGTCACAAGCACCTTACTTGCATAGTCCCACTCAATCATTTTGAAATCTTTCAGTGAACTGATTCAGCACTGGAAGTGCTCATTCATCTATGCCAAGAAATTTGGAAGATAGCTACCTGACCAATCAGTTGGAAGAGATCCATATTTGGGCCCATTCCAAAGAAAGGTGACCCAATGGAATGTGAAAATCATTGAACAGTATCATTAGTATAACAAGCAAGTAAAATTTTGCTGAAGATAATTTAAAAATGGTTACTACAGTACATTGATAGGGAACTTCCAGAAATTCAAGCCGGATTCAGAAAAAGATGTGGAACTAAGGATATCATTGCTGATATTGGATGGATCTTGGCTGAAAGCAGAGAATGCCAGAAAGATGTTTACTTGTGCTTTGTTGACTATCCAAAAGCTTTCACCTGTATGGATCATGACACACTAGGGATAACATTTCAAAATAATGGGTATTCCAGAACACTTAATTGTGGTCATGAGGAATCTTTACATAGATGAAGAACAATTGTTAGAACAGAATAAGGGGATACTGAATGGCTTAAAATCAGAAAAGGTGTGTGCAGGGATTGTATTCTTTCACCATACTTTTTCAATCTGTATGTTGAGCAAATAATACGAGAAGCTGGGTTCTATTGAAAAAGAAGCATGTGTCATCAGGATTGGAAAAAGATTCATTAGCAACCTTCGATATGCAGATGACACACTCTTGTTTGCTGGAAGCGAAGAGCACTTAAGATACTTACTGATGAAGATCAAAGACTATAGGTTTCAGTATGGATTGGACCAATAAATAACATCATGATAAATGGAGTAAAGACTGAAGTTGTCCAAGACTTCCTTTTGCTTGGATCCACAATCAACATTCATGGAAGCAGTCCTCAAGAAAGCAAATTATGTATTGCATTAGGCAAATCTGCTGCACAAGATCTCTTGAAAGTATTCAAGAACAAAGATGTCAGTTTGAGAACTAAGGTGTGCCTGATCCAAGCCATGGTGAGACTTCATCTTCATACTCTGGACATATTATCAGGAGGGACCTTAGCCTGGACAAGGACATCATGCTTGGATAGTGGAGGGTCAGGAAAAAAAGAGGAAGACCCCCAACAAGATGAACTGACACAGTGGCGGCAACAATAGGCTCAAACAAAACAGTTGTGAGGATGTTGCAGGACGGGCAGTGTTTAGTTCTGCTGTACATAATAAGGTCACTAGGAGTTGGTGCCATCAATCAACTCGATGACATGGAACAACAGCAACTTAGTCATTCAGTGGGAGTGACAAGTCCATGGCTACAAGGGCCGTATTAGGTAATCCACTGTACTGCACACTGTGTTGCAGTAGGCACTGATGCAGATGTAAAGCAAATAAACTTCATGTAACAGGTCCTTTCTTGCACAGGCCCCTTCTATTTGTAGCCCAAGAACTATTCAGTGTTATGCCTAATTTTGTATTTGCCATTTTGTATTCTTTTTCATCAGAGGGTCTGCCAAATAGTGCAAAAACGGCAGTCCCCACAAAACCTGTATCTCGCTCCCGTAGGCATGCAATAAATATTTGTTGACCTATTGTTACGAATTGGGCTGCTAATCTCAAGGTCAGCAGTTCGAAACTACCAGCAGTTCTGTGGGAGAAAGATGAGGCTTCCTGCTCCCGAAAAGATTTACAGCCTTGGAAACCCTATGTAGGGTCGCTATGGATCGGAATCAACTTGACAGCACTTAACAACAACAACAATTGTTGTTAGGTGCCATTAAGTCAGTTCCAACTTTTAGTGACCCTATGTGGAGGCTTTCTGCTCCCGTAAAGATTTACAGCCTCGGAAACCCTGTACAAGGTCACTATGAATCAGAACCAACTCCATGGCACATAACAACAACAACAACAACAACAACATGTGCAACTGGATGAAACCCTGCCCTGTCCTGAGCCATCCTCACTATCATTGCCATGTTTGGACCCATAGCTGCAGCTATTGTATTAGTCCATTTCACTGAGGCCCTTCCTCTTTTTCACTGACCTTCTTCTTTTCCAAGCATGATGTCCTTCTCCAGGGACTAGTCCTATCTGATAACATGTCGAAAGCATGTCAGATGAGAGTCCTGCCATCCTTGCTTTCAAGAGGCAGTCTGGCTGTAAATACAGATTTATTACTTCTCTGAAAGTCCAGGATATATTCAATATCCATAAGTCAAAAACATCAATTCTTCAGTCTTCCTTATTCATTGTCCAGCTTTCACATGCATATGAGGCTATTGAAAATGCTACAGCAGCTTGGATTGGGAGTCCTTAGATCTCTAAGTGACATCTTTGCTTTTTAACACTTTAAAGAAGTATTTTGCAGCAGATTTACCCAATGGAATATGTCAGTTGATTTCTTGGTTGCGGCTTCAATGGGTGTTGATTGTGGATTGTTGCTTAACCTGGTGAGAAAAAGCAAAACAAAAGAAACAACAACAATGGCAACTGGGAGGACCAAATTTAAACTAATCACTCAGAGACTGTATTCCTAAGGTGTTTCAAAACAGCTGCGAGCAATATTTATATCAATTAATTCAGATAGTTAAAAGTTTGGTTCTTATTTGTCAATGGAAGGCTGGAAGGCAAATAATGTTTAAAATTCTTATAGAACTCTTGAGTACAGTAAACTTGTGAACATCTCTGGAGGCAGAAGAGGTGACTACAGTGAAAGCTTTGTGCTTGGGTAGTATAAACAGTTAATGCTGTTGGCTACTAACCAAATGGTTGGAGGTTCAAGCCCATCCAGAAGCCCTCAGAATAAAGGCCTGACAATTTACTTTGGAAAATGCAGCCATTAAAAACCCTATGGAGCACAGTTCTACTCTGACACACATAGAGTCTTCTCCGTAAGTCAGAATTGATAGCAACTGGTTTGCTGGTTTTGTGTTTGACACTGTGCTAAGTGTTTTCACTCATGTTATCTCACTTAATTTATTGTTCCTATTTCATAGGTGTGGAAACTGAAGTGAAATAATTTTTCTTAAAATCTTGAGACAGAAGAGTTGGGATTTGAACCTTGTTCTGCTGAGTCTCAAATCTACTACTGATCCATATTATTCTATAGTGAGAAAACATATGGCCCCTTTTGTAATTGCAAAAATGTAAAATCAGAATTGTCAAAGGAGACTAGTAAGAAGCTGTATTGACTAAGAATTAGGAGATGTGTTATTCATCATTTTGTTACTTTATGACCATGGCATCTCTTACTCAGATGCTTATTAGAACAAGACCTAGATAATTGTGGATGGGCTGGAGAGGATTTATGCATTTGGATTATCGGAGGATTTCAAGAAATAGTTTACTTAGATGAGGGATTTGAAGCAGGGGCTTAAGGTGGGTCAAAGAAAAAACAGAGGAACATGTAATCAGAAGACTCAGAACAAGGGCTTCAAATGAAACAAGAAAAAGAAAATTCTTTATGGAATTTTAATTTCCCTGTAGTTTTGCAGTGTTCTTGGTTATTTATTCCTTGTATTAAAGCCAGAAAAAAAGAAACCAAAAACCCATTGTTGAGTTGATACTGACTCGTAGTGTTCATAATCAAATCCGACTATGTAGGGTTTCTGAGACTGTGAATCTTACAGGAACAGACAGCTTCATCTTTCTCCCACTCCTTTTATTAGGACTCCTCAAGAAGTTCAGTTTTGGAGCACTGTAAAGTGTGTGAGGTTTTTCCAGGTACTGTAAGAAACATCTGATCAATTCCTGCTAAGAAGGACTAACAGGGCAGTTAGGGAGCATCTTAGTTACCTAGTGACGCTGTGCTAGAAATACCACAAGTGAGTGACTTTAAAGAACAGAAATTAATTTCCTCACAGTTTAGAGGCTAAAAGTCCAAATCACTGTCTCCACTGTGTGGATTACTTCCTTATTGGTAGTCGCTGGCATTTCTTGTCTTCTTGGCTTACAGATATTTCAAACATGGCATATGTCACATGCACGTGCATGTGTGTATGTGTCTCAGTGTATAATCTAATCTTTTAAAACTCACTCTATTCAGATGTGGAGTCTTGTTGTGGTGCTGCAGGATAATGCACTGGACAGCAAGGTCAGTTTGAACTGCAAGGTCGGTGATTCAAATTTACCAGCGGTTCCTCGGAAAACTTATACAAGGTCACTATGAGTCAGAACTTACTTGATAGCACTTAACAACAACAACGCAGATATAGTCTCATAACATAAAAAAATAAAACCCTATTTCCAAATAGAATTGTACTCACAAGTATAAGGATTAGAACTCCAACACACCTTTTGGGGGACATGATTCGATTAATAATGGAAGTCCAGATACAGGTCTATACATAAGAAGATAAAATCATCTCCAATGGGAGAGTGTAAATTATGAGGAAGGGATAAGTAATAGGAAAACATACCTACTCTTCATTTATTGGCTATCTTGTTATTTCACATTTTGCATTTACAACAGTAACAAATCTACTGACTCTTGTGTATTGACATCATGCATCTGGCAGTAACAAACACCATGGTGTAAGGCGAAAGCAATGCTGGCTGTGATGGTTAGGGTTATATGTGAACTTGGGTGGGCCATGATTCCCAGCAGTTTGCCAGTTATGTAATGATATAGTTACCCTCCATTCTGTGATCTGATGTGCTCCTCCTCCATTTTTACATGACCCTGATTTTCATGTAATGACCTTTGCAACTAACCATGTTGAAGTGAAGAATGGGTGGAAAGCCAAAATGACTGTATAGGCAGTGCCTGGGTTATGAATGTTTAACTTATGGGAAACTCCGATTTTTCTTTTAATGCAGAACTTTGAATAGGCTCTACATGGCTGATGAAACAAAACAGGAGCAGATAGGGATGTTTACAATTTGGGTGATTGGTCATGGTAAGCAAAATGGGAAAAAATTGCAAGTCAAAGCTCAGGAATGGTAGACTCAAAAGAGGCTTAGTGAACCCTTTCAGGGACCCAATGGATTGAATTACTGGCAGGGCTGGAGAACCAGGCACATTCAATGAGGTGTGGTTGGTTGCCATTTTGATCAAGGCACGACCATCTGAGTGAGATGCCGCCATTTTTTAGCAGAGTGCCATTATCTTTCGGTGGGGTACCATCGTCTTTGAAGCCTTGCTTTAATGTTATGTACAATTGCTCTCATTTTGTAAAGATTAAACTAACACCTACTTACAACAAGTTCTTGATCACAATCACCTTCATTTGCTGAATGTGCAGCTTTTTAAAATAATTGAAAAGGCTTTGAGCCTCTTTTTGCACTGAAATAAAGCTAAATAGAAACTCATATTGCAGATGAGTAAACTGGTGTTGAGAAAACAGAAGTGATTTGCCAAGTTCATACCATTGGTGAATAGCAGTGCTGGAATTCAAGCTCATGTCCTCTGATCGCCAGACCAGTGTTGTTGTTGTTGGTAGGTGCCAGTTCACGGCCACCTTACGCAAAACAGAACAAAGCATTTCCTGGTCTTGTGCCATTTTCATTATTTTTGGTATGTTTAAGTGCATTGTTGTGGCAATTATTACCAGGCATTAATTTCATACAGAGTCACATTTTACTGGTTAATTAATGTCTACATGAGCCAACATACTTTAAACAGAAGTGGAAATTTTTCTATTCACTGAATTGACAAAGAATGCACAAGTTTGTCTTAGTAGTGTGAGAATAGAAGTCTGTGACTTTGGAGTGGATCTAAGGATGCATTATTGTCCTGGGAGTCAGTACTCTGTTAAAATGGTTCTGGGGCTGGGGAGAGCCCTGCTCTGTAACATTTGCTTCATAGCAGACTTTAAGTTACCAACAGTTTAAGGATGAGTTCAGGAGATTCTTGAATATCTAACAAAAGGCTCTTATAAGCTGGTAAGAGGCTAGCATACCTGTCAGTTGTCTCTCCACTCCGTTCTCTTATGTTGGTACTAAAAAGCATCTTGAGTGAGCATTTTGGATTCAACTTGAACATCTTGAGTGTAGTACTGTGGTTATGCCTTCTCCTTTTCTGCATTTGTGCCTGTCCATTAGAATACAATTCCTATTCTGTATCCCATTGATTTTTTAAAAGTGGTTTGACTGTATCTGTCTGACATACACAAGCTGACTACAGTATTGATAATTACTCCTCCTTTTTAATTCTTAAAGAAAATATACTCTTGGTGGATCTCAAAATCAGATTCCTAGAGCGGATAAGGAAGACATGCTTTCATTTAAATAGTCTTTCTCTCCTTATTACCTTCAATATTTCTATAAGGAATAAATCTATTAAGATTTCCACTTTTGCTAAATTTAATGGTAGTAACTCAATGCTAATGAACATCTTTTTTCACGGTTTCTGATGTTGTGACATTCCTTGGCACTACTTTATCATTATTTAGTCAAAAGATCTCCTTTGTTTATGTTATTTTGAAAATCTTCTTTGAAGTGCAAGGCATCTACTTGATTTTATTCTTCCCTGGTGGGTATATCTCTCATTGGATACTAATGAGAATTACAAATGTGGGTAAGGGAGAAACTAGTGCCTTTGGAGTTGAGAAGCTGGTTATTTAAAGATGTATTGCCATGGCACTTAAGGCAAATGATTTATCTGTTTTGTTTTGTTCTCCTATAAATCAAGAATACAGCGTAGCATTAAGCATTCCTCAATATTTATGCTAATATAAATTTGGGTTTACATACTTGACACTAACTCAGGAGGAGCCGTAGTGTTAGAATAATGGGTACCTGAGACTGTCGTGGCTCTTCTAGAACAGGCACTTTAACTCTTTATTAGGCGATGGGTCTTCCAATATAAACAAGACAGGCCAAGCTTTCCCAGACAGGAGCCATTTCTCTGGAGAGTGCATTCAGACCGCGTTCTTTACTTTGGGTTTGGTTTTATGTTAGACATAGATTATCAGTTGTATTTATAATTTTTATTTTTTTGCTAAGGATTCACTGTAGGAGAGTGATGAGAGAGGATAAGCTCTGTGGTAAATAGCAAGTTAGAAAATTTGACTCTGTTTCTGCAAGTCTTAGAACAGGTCATGGATCCAGTGAGGAATCAAATAAAAGAACAAACATTTGCTCAAGGAATAGATTTTATGTCTACTTGACTAAGTTTCCATTTTTTTCCCTGCCATTCTGTGGATATCCCCTACCTGTGACCCTCAGAAAATTCCTCAGTTTAGTCCAAAGTGAAATGGGAATAATAATAGAATTTATCTCATAATCTTCTTATGAGATTAAATGAGACAAATGCATGTACACAGTGCCTGTATATGCACATTGTTGTTGTTTTTGTTAGGTGCCATCACTATAAGTCAGTCCACTTATAGTGACCTTATGTATAACAAAATGAAGCAGTGTTCTCCATGTGCCAGCTTCATGATCATTGGTATGTTTAAGTCCTTTACTTTGGCTACTGGGTCAATCCATTTTACTGCGCATTGTTTTTATTGTTAAGTTCTATTGAGTGTGTTCCAACTAGTAGCTACTCAATGTACAACAGAAGGGAACACTGCCCAGTCCTGTGCAATGCTACAATTGTTCCTATGTTTCAACCCCTTGTTGCAGTCACTGGGTCAATACATTTTGCTGAGGGTCTTCCTCTTTTTCACCGACCCTCTCCTCCAGACATGATGTCCTTCTCTAGGAACGATCTCTCTTGATAACATGTCTACAGTACATGAGAAGAAGTCTTGCTCTCTTTGTTTCTAAAGAGCATTCTGGTTGTACTCCTTCCAAGACAAGATTTGTTTGCTCTTTTGTCCGTCCAAGGTAGATTCAGTATTCTTTACCAAAACCATAATTCAAAGGCATCAGTTCTTCTTTGGTCTTTCTTGCTCATTGTCCATGCCTATGAGGCAATTGAAAATACCCTGGGTTGGGTCAGGTGTATCTTAGTTCTCAAAGTGACATCTTGGCCCTTTAATACTTTAAAGAGGTCTTTTTTTATGCACTAGCATATTTGCCTAGTGCAATATGTCATTTAATTTCTTGACTGTTGCTTCCATGAGCAAGTAAAATGAAACCCTTGAAAATTTCAACATTTTCTTCATTTATCATTTATCATGATGTTGTTTATTGGTCCAGTGTGAGGATTCTCATTTTCTTTACATTGAGTAATACATACTTTGATCTTCATCAGCATATTTCATATTCAACATGCAAGTTTGTTTCATCTGCATACTGCAGGTATGAACCTTCCTCCAATCCTGATACCACATTCTTCTTTACCTAATCCAGTTCTCAGATTATTTGCACGGCATACAGATTTAGTAAGTATGATGAAATGATTCAACCCTGTCACACATCTTTTCTGATTTTCAACCATGCAGTATTCCCTTGTTCTGTTTGAATGATTGCTTCTTGTTCTAGGTACAGGTTCCACATGAGCACAATTCAGTGGTTTGGAATTCCTATTCCTCACAATGTAATCCATGGTTTGTTGTGATCCATACAGTCGAATGCCTTTTCATAGTCAATAAAACACAAGTAAACATATTTCTGGTATTTTACACTTTCAGCCAAGGTAAATCTGTTATCAGCAATGATATTCCTCAGTCTACATCCTCTAGTGATTCTGGCTTGAATTTCTATCAGTTCCCTATGTTGTATTGCTGAAACTGTTTTTGAATGTTCTTCAGCAAAGGTTTACTTGTGTGTGATATTAATGATATTGTTAGACAATTTTCACATTCTGTTGGATCATCTTTCTTTGAAATGGGTATGAATATTGATTTCTTCCAATTAATTCTCCAGGTTGTTGCTTTCTAAATTTCTTGGCATAGGCAATTGAATACCTCCAGCACTGCATCCGTTTGTCAAAACATTTCAAATGGTATTCCATCAATTCATGGAGCTTTGTTTCTCACCAACATCTTCAGTGCAGCTTGGACTTCTTCCTTCAGTACCACTGTTTCTTGATCATATGCTACCTCCTGAAATGCTGAAAGAGGACTGCTTCTTATTGGTACAATGACTGTGTACTCCTTCCATCTTCTTTTGATATTTTCTGTACCATTCAATATTTTGTCCATAGAATCTTTCAATATTTCAAGTTGGGACTTGAATTCCCCCGCCGCACCCCCTCCCCAGTTCTTTAAGCATGAGAAATGCCAAGTTTGTGTGCTCTTCTATTTTGGTTTTCTGATTTCAGATCTTTGCACACTTTATTTTGTCTTCTCAAGCCACCTTTTGAAATCTTCTATCCAACTCTTTACTTCATCATTTCTTCCTTTTACTTTAGCTCTTTTATTGTTGTTGTCAGGTGCCATCGAGCCAGAACCAACTCATAGTGACCCCATGCACAGCAGAACGAAACA
>NW_006408612.1:8286136-8335003 GCF_000296735.1 Chrysochloris asiatica
AAATGTTGAGCATGTTCTTCCCTTTTAGTTTCTAACTCCAGATTTTTGCATATTTAATTATAATATTTGCCCTTGTCTTCTCAAACTGCCCTTTGAAATTTTGTATTCAGCTCTTTTGCCTTCTCATTTCTTCCATTTGCTTTAGCATCCTTATGCTGGAGAGCAAGTTTCAGAGTCTCTTCTGACATCCATTTTGGTCTTTTACTTCTTTCTTGTCTCCTTAATAACCTTTTGCTTTCTTCATGTATGATGTTCTTGATGTTATCTCACAGCTATTCTGGTCTTCAGTCTTTGGCATCTAATTCATCAAATCTGTTCTTGAGATGACTTCTAAATTCTGGTGGGATATGTTCAAGGTCATATTTTAGCTCTTGTGGACTTGTTTAAATTTTCTTCAGCTTCAGTCTGAACTTGCAAAGAACAATTGATGGTCTGTTCCACAATCTGCACCTGGCCTTGTGTTTGCTGATGATATGGAATTTTCCCACCATATCTTTCCACAGATGCTGTCAATTTGATTTTTGTAAACAAATGTAAACATCCATTAATAATCAAAAAATGGAATGTACAAAGTATAATCTAGGAAAATGGGAAGTTGTCACAAATGAAATGGAACACACCAAGATCAATATCTTAGTCATTAGAGAGCTGAAAGGTTCTGTTATTGGCCATTTTGAATCAGAAAACTGTATAGCTTACTATGTTGGGAACATCAACTCGAACAGAGTAGCGTCACATTCATTGTCAAAAACAGCATTTCAAGATCTATCTTGAAGTACAATACTGTCTGTGATAGGATGATATCCATATATCTACAATGAAGACAAGTTAATACAATCATTATTCAAATTTATGCACCAACCACTAAAGCCAGTGATCAAGAAATTAAAGAATTGTAACAATTTCTTCTGTCTCAAATTGATCAAACATTAAGATGCATTGATAATTATTGGGTTTTGTAATGTGAAAGTTGGGAGCTGAGAGGAAAGATCAGTAGTTGAAAAACATGGCCCTGGTGATAGAAGTTTTACTGAAAAACACATGATATAATTTTGCAAAACAAATAACTCATTCACATAAAAGGTCACTATACACATGGACTTTATCATATGGAATACACAGGACTCAAACTGACTACCTGTTGGAGAAGAGACTATGAAAAAGCTCAATATCATCCGCCAAAACAAGGCCAAGTGGACTATGGAACAAACCACCAATTGCTCATATGCACGTTCAGACTGAAGTTTTAGAATATTAAAACAAGTTCATGAGAGCCAAAATATAACCTTGAACATATCCCACCTGAATTTAGAGACCATCACAAGAACAGATTTGAGGGATTAAACACTAATGGCCAAAGATCAGAAGAGTTATAGGATGACTTCAAGAACATCATAGAGGAAGAAAGCATAAGGTCATTAAGAAAGAAGGAAAAGACCACAATGGATGCCAGCAGAGACCAAAGACCCAAAGAGTTGTTGGCGGATATCAAGAAGATCATACAAGAAGAAAGTAAAATACCATTAAAAAGAGGAAAGAAATAAAAGATGCAAATGGATGTCAGAGGAGATTCTGAAGCTTTTTTTTTTTTTTAGCATAGAGAAGCTAAAGGGAATAAAAGAAATGAAGTAAATGAGCTGAACAGAAAATTTCAAAGCATTTCGAGAAGACCAAGTAATGTATTATAATGAAATATACAAAACCTGGATTTAGAAAACCAAAAAGGGAAGAACAAGATCAGCATTTCTCAATCTGAAAGGACTGAAGAAAAAAATTAAAGCCTTTACTTTCTGAAATATTGAAGGATCCTATGGGCAAAATATTGAATGATGCAGAAAGCATCAAAAGGTGCAAGGAATACACAGAGTCACTGTAACGAAAGAGAAATGGTAGGTGTTCAACCATTTCAAGTGGCAGCATATAATCAAGAACTGACGGTATTGAAGGAAGAAGTCCAAGCTCCACTGAAGGTATTAGCAAAAACAAGGCTCCAGGAATTGATGGAAAACAAACTGAAATCTTTCAACAAACTGATACAGTAGTGGAAATGCTCACTCTCTATGGCAAGACATTGGAAGACAGCTATTTGCCTAGCAGATTGGAAGAGATTCATAATCATACCCATTTCCAAGAGAGGTGACTGAAAGGAATGCAGAAATCATTGAACAAGTAAAATTTTACTGAAGATAATTAAAAAACGGTTGTGACAGTATATTGACAGGTAACTTCCAGAAATTCAAGCTGGATCCAGAAGAGTACGTGAAACTAGGGATATCATTGCTGATATCAGCTGTCTCTTGACTGAAAACAGACATTACCAGAAAGATGTTTCCTTGTGCTTGATTGACTATGCAAAGGCTTCTGACTCTGTGGATCATGAAAAACTATAGATAACATTGTGAAGAATTAGTATTCTAGAACTCTTAACTGTGCTCATGAGGAACCTGTTTGTAGACCAAGAGGCAGTTCTTTAAGCAGAACAAGGTGATATTGAATGCTTTAAAATTAGAGAAGGTGTGTATCTAAATTGTTCAATTAGGAAAGTGTTTTATCCTTTCATCATACTTATTTAATCTGTATGTTGAGCAAATCTGGAAAAACAAAACAAAACAGCAAAACAAAACTGGACTACGTGAAGAAGAACATGACATTAGGATTGGAGGAAAACTCATTAGCAACCTGTCATATTCAGATGATACAACCTTGCTTGCTGGAAACAAAGAGGACTTAAAACAATTACTGATAGAGGTCAATAACTACAGTCTTCAGTATGGATTACACCTCAATGTAAAGAAAACAAAAATCCTTACATCTAAATAAATAAATACAATCTTGATAAATGGAGAAGATTGAAGTTGCCGAAAACTTCATTTTCCTTGGATCCACAATCAACACTCATGGAAGCAGCAGCTGAGAAATTAAATGATGTATTTTATTAGGCAAATCTGCTGCAGGATGACTTTTTTAAGTGTTAAGGATCCAAGATACCAATTTGAAGATTAAAGTGCACCTTAATGAAGCCATGGTATCTTTTTGAAAAATTTTTAGTGTGACTTGAGTGAAAGTTAACAGAGAAGATCATCAGTTTTACATTCAATAGGTCATGCACTTTGTTTCATGTCAGTGATTGCAATCCCCTCCCTGCAAAAACAGTTTTCCTACTTCTTTCCTGTGGTTCCTATTTCCATTCCATCATCCTTTCCATTTTAGAAAACTTTGTTCTTAGGTAAATGTTGCCCTTTTAACCTTGAATGATTGACCATCCTATAGTGAGCATACCTTATTAGTGTTGCCTTCCCTATATACCTATCTATTGCTTGGCTAAAAGTTGAGCAATGAGGGTGAGTTCCATTTCAGACCTGAAGGGTGGTTGATGACCATAGTCTTGGGTTCCTCCAGTCTCTTTCTGACCAGCAAGTCTAATCTTTTTTTCATTTTAATTTTGAGTTTTATTCCACATTTTCTGCCACTTTATTGGAGACCTTCTTGTGTGATCCCTTTCAGATTAGTTGAGCACCATCTAGTTTTTCTGGTCTGAATCATGGTGACTGATGATCACCTGTTCCATTGGTCCATTGGACTAGTTGATTGCAAGCAGATTCAATTTTCATCACACTCTTTACTGTGTACATGGAGAGGCCAAGAGCTGCACCTTAGATGGCCACTCATGAGCTTTTACGATCCCAGGCACTACTCACCAAAGTAGGATGTAGAACAGTGTCTTTGTGGACTATGTTATGTAGCCGTGGTATTTTCAGTCACCTCTTATTCATGGGAAAGTTGAACAATGAATCAGGGAGACTGCAGAAGAATAGATGCATTTGAATTACAGTCTTGGTAAAGAATACTGAAAGTACCTGGGACTGCCAGAAGAACAACAGATTTGTTTTGGAAGAACTACAGACAGAATGCTACTTAGAAGCGAGGTTGGTGAGCCTTCATCTCTTGTACTTTGAGCATATTATTTGGAGAGATCAATCCTTGGAGAAGGACATCATGGTTGGAAAAGCAGAGGGTCAATGAAAAAGAGAAAGATCTCCTCAAGGAGATGGTTTGAATCAGTGGCATCAACAATGGATTCAAACGTAATAATTGTGAGGACTGTGCAGTCATGGGAAGTGTTTTATTCTGCTATGCATAGGGTCACTGTGAGTTGTCACCCACATAATGGCACCTAACAACAACACATCCAAGTGTGTGGCACTGTAGGATAAGCACTGGACTGCAAGGTCAGAGGTTCAAACTCACAAACCGCTCATCAGAAACCCTATTCAGGGCCCCTGTGAGTCAGAACCACTCAAGGGCACTTAACAACAACAGCAACAAGAATGCCTAGGATGTACATCTTTATGTATTCCATTTCATTTTTGAAAACTTCCAGTTTTTCTAGATTTATACATTCTTCATTCTGATTATTAATGGATGCTTTTAGCTTTTTCTTCTCATTTCTATCAGCAAATGAAAGTCTGAAAGCTTCGCTGCATCTGTGTCATTTAGGTCAATTCTACTTTGAAAGGCAGTTCTTCCTCATTTGCTCTTTAAATCTCTACCAACCTGAGGTGCTCAACTTCTGTCATTACATCTGACGACATTCCACTGCTATTCGTAAGGTTTTCAGTGGCCAATTGTTTCAGAAGTTGATTTTCAGGTCCTCCTTTCTAGTTTGTCTTAGTCTAGAAGTTCTGCTGAAACATGTCTACCATGGGTGACCCTGCTGAGATTTGAAATACCAGTGGCATAGCTTCCAGAATCACAGCAACACATAAGCCACCACAGCAAACTGACAGAGAACTGGTGGTTGCACATGGTAGGTGGGCTTAATATCTGTCATTAGGCTTTGAGTTCATGGTGTGTGATTGGAATACTAATTAGGTCTCTGAATGCTTGATCCCATTGGACTATGTTTGAAGGTTCATTTGGCCCCACCTATCAAAAGCAAATTTCTGAGATTTTAGGTTATGGAGTCCTTTCACTTATTCATAACAGAGTCTCAGAGACTTGTTGGGAGTCCAGTGCATTGAAGTGTCCTCGGTTCCTCCATGAACTGTGACCTTTCAGGAAGAACATTGAAGCTCTATTTTCCATATTTCTTTGTGCCTGACTTCATTTTTGATTTTGCCTAGCTGTATCCATTCCCAAAATGCACAATTTAATTTAGCAATAGATTTCCTTTGGTAGATATAATGGATCTAAACTGACCACCATATATTCCATGAATATTTGGGACTTCTTTCATTACTTTTGATGCAAAGTACAATGAGAATTCAAGACCTTATTACTATTCTTGCTAACCAGGAGACATGCCAGGTTTAAAGTCAGATTTGTTTTTGTGTTAATAATACATTCGTATTACCCTTCCTTGCAGTCCCCGTCTCCACTCCTGCTATCTTCAATGTGAGTTTGCACTTGTCAAAATGAATAATATGCAGCATCAATTCAAACTCCACTTTTCCAGTGTATTCAGCCATAGTAGTTTCACTTTGCCTTGATTCTGTTGATTGCTATTAAATCCTGGATTGCTTTAAATTCTGTGAGATAGTCCTCAAAGTATCACTTATCAATTGTGTGCATTTATTAGAATCTTGCTTAGAACAAAGAGTATCCCAGCCCCTGGGAACTGCATTTTCCTTCTGCTTTCTACTCTCTGCTTCTCTGGGAAGAACAGCGTATGCAAATAGATATTTTTTTCTTTTCAGAAAAATAATAATTCCTTAAAAATATAATAAATGATTATAGAGAAGCTTTTTACTTTCTTTGGTGGAGGAAAGAGATAATCCAAACCAAACACACTTTAATGAAAACTGAATTGTGGCCAAGATCTATAGCAAATGTCTTTGTGTCTATCTGTATGGTGTTGATATAAATGAAGTGTTAATGACTTTATGAGGATGATGTTGTCCTGATGTATCTGGGATTCAGAGCCAGTCCATAGCCCTTTTATTCTTAGAAGTGTAGGTATTGTAGATTACATTTTAAGAAATTCTGGCAGAGATTACAAACTGCAAGTCTAGTTTCCTATTTAAGAAATTGGTTCTACTTTAAATAATAATAATAAAAAAAAAACACTAAAGTGTAGTTAAGCCAAGTTGAGCATGGTAAAGAGCATCTGAATATTCTTAAATGTTGGTTGAGTGTCTGCTGCAAATACTTCAGTGGACTAAGTGCTGGGTTTAGGGGTCCTAGCAGGCACTGTCCTAAAGAAGCCAGATGCGGGAAAGGGGAGATACTCATTTGTTTAGTACCTGCTATGGTCCAACCAGAGAGAGGTTTACCACGAAGTTAATGAAGTTCATTTGCATGAGCCCCTTCTAAGATCTTGGGTTGTTATTGTTGTTAAGTGTTATTGAGGACCCAAATAATATGTTCACATGGCTATATATTTTGTAAATTTTAGAAAGAAAAATTTAAATGCAATTATCTTTACTCACTCCAACTTCCCCTCTTGATACTTACCCTTGGGTTAGGTAGCTGGGCACATGTTAAATGGCTACCAGTTAAGGGAAAGGGAACTTGGTGGCACAGTGGGCTAAGCATTGGGCTGCTAAATGCAAGGTCAGTCATTCAGACCCACAAAGTATAGGCTCAGAAAAGCTATGGAGCTAAGGGTCACTATAGTTGGAATCGACTTGATGGCAGTGGATTTGGGCTTGGTTTAAGTTAAGAGAAAATTAAGTTGGGACAATATTTGGTTTGAATTTCCTGAGAGGTACAGGAATGCATCACTCAATATTCACCATGCATTCTGTGCAGTAGGGCATTATATGATTTCAACGATGCAGGAACACCACAGAAGCATATTATATGTAGTATATGTATATGGATTCTACAAATAAATAAATTCATTCAGTATATGAATAAACTGGTGCTTCTTTTAGTACCTGAAGTCTTGGGGTTTGCAAACTTGCACTGAGATTGGCTGCATCTGGAGCAGACTGTGGGAGCACCCCCGAGGAGCCTGGTAGGAATTTGAAGCCAGAGAGACTGCATGGAGCTGCTACAGCCCAGCCTCTCACCACAGGCACTGACACGGGCAGGGCATTTGTCAGTAGTAGGTACTGGAGTTGTGGCAGCCTTGATTCAAGGGCTACAAGCCGAGCAGAGGTAGTTGTGGGAGTAAGGCACGGTTGCCTCAGCAATGCAAACTAAACACATTCCGCCTCCTGGTACCCTTTCAAGCACGTCCCACGGATGTATACGTGGTAGGACGTTGTCCCCAGGGATGCTATATTTGTATTTATGTGATCCACAGTCTCTTCTGTACCTAGGTTAATATTAGTCTTTCCACTGTAGAATCTACTTCCCACGATATTCTGTCCACTGTGCTGCCTCACCCAGCATGCCACATGAAACTGCAGAAGCCACCGAGCTACCTTGACACACTCTACAAGGCCTGACATCAGAAGTAGATGAGTGATGAGGGAGACATGAGGCTTGAAATGTACAGAGCTAATCTCATCAAAACTAGCCAAACTAAAGTTCTTTCCTGTCAGGAACATGAAACATATTCCACTCACACTTAAACCTTCCAATTCCCATCATTCTCCCCAGGACTACTCCGTACTTCCTCCCCATTTTCTTTCTTATTTTAATAGAAATGTGTTGAAATAGAATTGATCATAATTCTTGTATTTGTAGGATATAAACCTGTAACCATATAATAACAGAGATATATCTGTGTGTAATGCTTAATGCATCTCATACATCAATAATAAAAGACAAAGTTTGTCCAATCCAGCTAGAACAGACAAACTGAATTACCTTTTTATTCTCTCTGCAAAAATAATATTACAAAATCATTGCCATATGAAGAAATGATCAAGACGCTGCTGCTAAATAACATTGTTGTTGTTGTTATGTGCCGTGGAGTCGGAACCGACTCATAGCGACCCTGTACAGGGTTTCCGAGGGTGTAAATCTTTACGGGAGTAGAAAGCCTCATCTTTCTCCCGCGGAGCAGCTGGTAGTTTCGAACTGCTGACCTTGCGGTTCACAGCCCAAGTCGTAACCACTACGCTACCAGAGCTCTAGGAAGAACATTTATAGAGGTATGCCAGGCAGTTAATTAATAAAAAACAGTTATTTTTCAGAATTTCATGATGCATATGGCATTTTATAATTTGTACTGATTTCTTTTATCATCGTAAATATATACTTACTTTAAAAAAAAAAAAAACTTTTCATTGTGAATCGAGTGAAGGTTTACAGTGAAGATCATCAGTTTTGCATTCAACAAATCATACACTTAATTTCATCTCAATGATTACAATCCCCTCCATGTTATTATCCCACTTCCTCCCTGTGGTTCCTATTTCCATCCCACCCTCCTTCCCACCCCTTCTCAATTATGTCCATAGGTAAATGTTGCCCTTTTAATGTTGAATGATGGACCATCCATGGTGAGCATTCCTTACTAGTGTTGTTGTCCTCCATATATATACCTATCTACGCTTGGCTAAAAATTGAGCCATGAGGGTGAGTTCCATTCTACACCTGAAAAGGCGGTGGAGGGCCATGTTCGTGGGTTCTTCCAGTGTTTTTCTGACCAGTAAGTCTGGTCTTGTTTTCTTTTTAAGTCTGAGTTTTGTTCTACATTTTTACCCACTCTATCAGGAAACTTCTAATGTTATCCCATTCAGAACAGTTGGTAGTGGTAGTTGGACTCCATCTAGGTCTTCTGGCTCAGAGTTGTGGTGACTGATGGTGATGGTCATGTTTCATTTGTCCATTGGACTAGTTGTTTCCAAACATCTTTAAATTTTTATCACTCTTCTTTCTTCTTCATATGGAGAGACCAATAACTACACCTTAGATGGCCGTTCCTGAGCTTTTAAGATCCCAGTCACTACTCACCAACACTGGATGGATGTAGAACATGGTCTTTGTGGACTGTTGCTGCTTAATAGCAGCACTGTAGAGCAGTACTGTAGAGTTGGTTCTGACTCATATAGACCCTGTGTACAAGAGAATGAAACACTGCCCAGTCCTATACTATCCTCATAATTGTTGTTACACTTGAGCCCATTGCTTCTTTTTGGACTATGTTATGCCGATTGACCATGGTGTCCCTCCCCTGAGACTATGGTTTTGAGCCCCCAGGCCTCACAATTCATTGCCTTAAGAGGTTTGATAATATCTTAGAAGTTTACATTTTGTTCTCTGCATGCGCCACTACATTCATAGCTGTGTTTGCAACAAAGGTACATGTCCATGTACAAATATCTCTTTCCAATCCTTATACATTTGTGGGAATAGCCTCCCTCTCCCTAGTATACCAATTAAGCCTGTGTACCTTTCCATGTATCTGCCCACAGAACACTGTTGTTCCAGGGTTTTGAAAATATACTTACTTCTGAACTTAATTTTATATCCATAGTTTTGTATTCTGTTCCTTAAAAAGTGCTCTTCGTGTTGTACACACATCAACCTGTTGCCGTTCAGTTGGTTCAGGCTAATAGTCACCCTACAGGACAGACAAGGATGGGTTTCCAAGGCTGTAATCTTTATGGAAGCTGATGGCCACATTTGTCCCTGCAGAAGGCTAGTGGGTTCAAACCACTAACCTTTCACTTAGCATCTGAGTGCTTAAACATGTTCTACCAGGGATTCTGGTACAAACTCCAGATCCCATAAAATCTGGATCTACCAGACCCTGGCTCTGTGCTGCTTTCAGGTGTGTTGACCATTTTAAGTAGCACATAAGTAGGTTTGATGGGACATGCCCATCCCTTTTGTTCATACTACACTATCAGCTCCTTGTGGGAAGGAAGAGTGTTGCTGGAGTTTTTTTTCCTCGACTAGTGCTTGACACCCAATGACAAGAGTGAGAGAGATAGCTGTGGAAACCCACTCACATGTACAGCTTGGAACTATGGGAAGGAAAGGCCTCACAGGTAACCCTTGGTCAATGGGTATGGGGGCTGGTAGAGAAATGCTTCATCTTTTGTTCCCCAGGCAGATATTCCCAAGGTACATTCTAAAGTTTTCCTAAAGGTCCTCATGGGATTGAGCTCTGTCACCTGAAATGTTGACCAACTGGACAACACTCCCTTGTATCAATTTTTCCTCTTTTCCTGTTTTATTTCCCACAGTATCTGACTCTCATGGAATCCTGTGTGGTGCAAATGACTAATGCACTTGGCTGTTAAGTGAAAAGTTGAAGGTTTGAGTCTACCCTGTGCCTTCTTGGAAGAAAGTCCTAGCAATTTACTTTCCCCAAACCAGTCATCAGAAAGCCTATGAAACCCTTCTACTCTGACATATATGTGTTTCCATGAGTTAGAATCCACTCCTAGGCAACTGATTTTAGTTCTCACTACCAGTCTGGGGTATGGAGTCCTGGTGTGGTGCTGTGCGTTAATGTGCCAGACTGCAAAGCCATTTGAATGGCAAGGTTGGCGATTCAAGCTCACCAGCTATTCCTTGGAAACCCTATACAGGGTCACTATGGGTCAGAAACGACTCGATGGCACTTAACAACAGCAACAAACCAGTCTGGGGTGCCTCCCACCCTGAGAAAAGATCTTGACTTAGATGCTTATAGACATGGCAATGTGGCGTAGAGGTTAGAGGAGGGGGGTCATATCTAAGAAACTTATATTTTTAGAACTATTAAGTCATCAGGAAATTAAGGCTTCTTCTTGGAGTCAAACACATCTGTTGACAAAATATATAAAAGAAGTAGTGCAGGGGAAGCAAAATCACCAGAGTGGACGGTCAAACATGTTCTGTAAAAGGATTTGTTTTCACTAGCTATTCTAAAAGTTACCTTCCAGCTTCAATAGGTCAATTTGTTACCTTTCCCACTGGCCCCATTGAGACCACCATTTTTCAGAAACAAATGACCCCAAGTTAAGGATCCTGGTGGGATGGTCTGCTACTTTATTACTTGATAAATTGCTTTTCATGTAAAGATATTGTGGATTCTACCACCAAAAAGTATCTTAAAAATAGACTATTTATCACTATAAACTGTCTTATGAAAGCAGTTATTGCCATTTTGCTATGAGATGTCATAGCAACTAGTTTTTCTGGACTTTGATCCAACATCATTTTATTCAAGTCCTACATTTACTAATTATTCAGATGAAAAGAATTTCATTAATGCTAACTCTGTGTTTCCACAATGTTGGAATTATTTTAGGGATTAAGAATAAAGAATTTTTTTTTTTTAATTATAAGTTGGTGCTGTGTAGATAAAAGGAGAAATGGATCCCCAAACTCATAAATACAAGGTGACCTTACTATCTGACTTCTTGCCATTGCAAAATACACAGAGGTGCAAAAATCATGATAGCGTGTATATACTCACTGATATTACTCATTTCTTTAGGAAATTAGCCTCAGCCAAAAATCCCTATTTACTCAACACTAGACTTACCCATTCCTTCAACAAAATAATGTAAATGTACCACAAAGTGAAGTTCAGATCTTGCAAAAGAGGTAGGTTTTTCTGAAGTATATAAAAGTGATGTAGACAATTATCTCAACCAGGAGTAAAACTACTGACAAATGGGAATGGGAAAATTAGAAAAATGAATAATAAATAAAAGGGGAAAAAAGATGTGATACTTCTCCATCATAAATGTTTGAAAATCAAACAATTAAAGAGGGGCCTTGAGAAAATGATGAAGTCCTAACGTATTTTAATATTTTTTGATGTTGTTATTATAAATTGCTGTTGAGTGTGAGCCTACTTCTAGCAATCTCATGCACAACAGGATGAAACGCTGCCAGACCCTGGACCAGGCTCACAATTGTTATGTTTGAGTCCATTGCTGCAGCCACTGTGTCGGTCCAGCTCATCAAGAGTCTTCCCCTTCTTCATGGACCCTCTACTTTAATGAGCATGGTTTCCTTTCCCAGGGACTTTTCCCTCTTGACAACATGTCAGATGAAGTCTTGCCATCCTAACTTCCAATGAACATTCTGGTTATATTTCTTCTAAAATAGATCTATTTGTTCTTCTGGCAATCAATGGTACTTTCAACATTCTTTGCCAGAAACATAATTCAAAGGCCTCAATTCTTCTGTGGTCTTCTTTATCCATTGTCCAGGCAATAAAAGTACCCTGGTTTGGGTCAGGCACTCTTTAGTCCTCAAAATGACATCTTTGCTCTTTAAAGAGGTTCTTTGATTGCTGCTTCCATGAGCATTAATTATGGGTACAAGTAAGATGAAATCCTTGACAACTTCAATCTTTTCTTCATTTATCATGATGATATCTATTGGTACAATTATGAGGATTTTTTTTTTTTTCACGTGAGTTGCAATCCATATTGAAGACTAGATGCTTTCATTTTCATCAGTAAGTACCTCAAGCCTTCTTCACTTTCTTTCAGCAAGCAAGATTGTGTCATGGTCATATGGCAGTTGTTAATAAGTCTTCCTCCAATCCTGACATCATGTTCTTCTTCATATAGTCCAGCTTCTCTGATTATTTACTCAGCATACAGATTTATTAACTATTGTGAAAGGATACAACTCTGATGCTCACCTTTCTTGATTTTTAAACCGCTCAGTAATTTTTGTTGTGTTTGAATGACTGCCTCTTTCTATGGACAGGTTCTGCATGAGCACAGTTAAGTGTTCTGGAATTCCCATTCTTCTCAATGTTATTCATAGTTTGTTATGATCCACAGAGGTGAATGCTTTTTCATAGTCAATAAAACACAAGCAAACATTGTTCTGGTATTCTCTGTTTTCAACCAAGATCTGGTTGATGTCAGCAATGTCCCTTATTCTACATGCTCTTCTGAATCATGCTTGAATTTATGACAACTCCCTGTCTATGTGCTGCTACAACTGTTTCTGAATTATTTTCAACAAAATTTTATTGATATTAATGATAATGTTTGTTTTTTATGATCGTTATAGACTTAAGATACTATACAGCCAGTTGAAAGTTTGGAGGTTTAAGTCCACCCAGAGGTGTCTGGAAAAAAAGTCCTGGTGACTTACTTCTGAAAAATCCACCACTGAAAACCCAATGGAGCCCAGTTCTATTCAGACACACATGGGGCTGCCATGAGTCTGAGCTAACTAGATGGTAACTGGTGTTACTGGTAAAGGTTACCATAATGTGATACTATATTACAACATTTTATGGGAAAATTATGTGAAAAGAAATCCCTTACTTGCTTCATTCTTGGCTCTAAGAATGAAATTTTGACTGCAATTATAACCTGTATTTTACATTTGGATAAATTCACTCTTCTTTAAAATAATGCTTAGGCTTGGTTTTCAAAGTAAGGTCCCTTCAAACCTTAAGCTCAGATTACCACTAGTTACTCTGAACTTTCAGTTTCAGCTTTAAGAGGTATCATTTTAGAATTGTAAATTATTCTGCATTCAAAATTATGGAATCATGGATCAGTGTCTTGGAATCTGGAAATAATTTCTGAGAAACCTTCTGCCTTCATCATCTCTACTTTGTTGTTGAATATGTAAGGGGTTGGATGATATGGCCAATAGTTAGGGATATGTGGGGGTGGGAGGTGGGGAGTAGAGACAGAAAGACTGGATTTCAGGTCTCCTGACTCCCAACGTATACTAGGTATATGCAACTTTGACAAATCACCAAGATCTCTGCATATGAAAACTCAGTACTTAAAATTGCACCAGGTGAAATCTATGACACTTTGGGAAATCACTGAGAAAAGGTGCCAAGGACAAGTAAAATAGAGTCAACACTTAAATATTTCTACCACTTGCCTGTTAGTTTGTCTTACTTGGTGTTGCTATGATGATGGAAACTAAAATACCAGCAGGATTCATCCACGGTGAACAGGTTTCAGCTGAACTTCCAGACAAGACAGAACTTCCAGACTAAGACAGAAGGAGAGGCAGGCTACTTCTGAATGGTTAGGCACTGAAAACCTCATGAATAGCAGCAGAACATTGTCGGGATACAGTGCCTGAAGTTGAGCCTCTAAAGCTGGAAGGCACTCAAAATGCGATCGGGAAAGAGTTACCTTCTCAAAGTAGAGTTAATCATGATGCCATGAATGGAGTAAAGCTTTCAGGACCTTCATTTGCTGATGGGGCACAACTCAAAATCAGGAAAAACAACTGCAAACATCCATTAATAATTAGAACATAGAGTGTCCAAAACACCAATCTAGGCAAATTGGAAGTTGTCACAAATGAAATGGAACACATAACATAAAGATCGATATTCTCTGCATTAGTGAGTTGAAAGAAATTGGTATTGGCCATTTTGAATCAGATAATTATATGGTTTACTATGCTGGGAACAACAAATTCAAGATGAATGGTGGAGCATTCATCATCAAAAATAACATATCAACATCGCTTTTGAAGTACAGCTTATTTGTGACATGACACTATCCATACGCCTACAAGGTAGACCAGTTAGAACCACTAGTAGTCAAAAGTATGCACAAACCACTAAAGCTAGTGATGATGAACCACTAGTAGTCAAAAGTATGCACAAACCACTAAAGCTAGTGATGATGAAATTGACGACTTCTACCAATTTCTTCAGTCTGAAGTTTATCAAACATGTAATCAAGATGTAGTGATAGCTACTGGTGATTTGAATACTAAGGTTGGAAATTAAGAGTTACTGGAAAATATGACCTTGATCAAATGATAGAATCTTGCAAGACCAATGACTTAGTCATTCCAAACACCCTTCTTAAACAATGTAAAAGATGACTATGCACATGGACTTTATCTGATAGATTACACGGGACTCAAACTGACTACATCTGTGGGAAGAGATGGTAGAAAAGCTCAATATCATTAGCCAAAACAAGACCAGGGGCAGACTATGGTACAGACCAACAATTGTCAAGAACATCATACAGGAATAAAAGCAAAATGTCGTTAAGAAGCAAGAATGAAGAAAAACGACCAAACTGGATGTCAGAAGAGACTCTCAAACTTGCTCTCCAGCTTATAGATGCTAAAGTGAATGGAAAAATGAGGAAGTAAAAGAGCTTAACAGAAAATTTCAAAGGGCAGATGGAGAAGAAATGTACAAAGACCTGGAGTTAGGAAACCAAAAGGGAACAGGATGCTTAGCATTTCTCAAGCTGAAAGAACTGAAGGAAAATTTCAATGGATTCTATGAGCAAAATATTGAGTGATGCAGAAAGCATAAAAAGTAGATGGAAGGTATGCATGGAGGTCACTGTTTCAAAAAGAAATAGTCGCTGTTCAATCATTTCAAGAGGTAGCATATTATCAAGAACCAATGGTACTGAAGAAAGAAGTCCAAGCTGCACTGTAAGTATTGGAGAAAAGCAAGGTTCCAGGAATTGATGGGATACAAATTGAAATAATGAAATAAACCAATGTAGTCCTGGAGGCACTCACTCATTTATGCCAAGAGATTTGGAAGACAGTTACCTGGACAACTGATAGGAAGAGGTCCATATTTGTGTCCATTCCAAAGTGAGGTGACCCAACGGAATGAGAAAATCACTGGACAACATTATTAATATCATATGCAAGTAAAACTTTACTGAAGATAATTATAAAATGACTGCAACAGTTCATTGACATTGAACTGACAGGAACTCAAACTGGATTCAGAAAAGGGTGTGGAACTTGGATATCATTGCTGATATCAGATGGATCTTGGCTGAAAGTAGAGAATGCTAAAAAGATGTTTACATGAGCTTTGTTGACTGTGTGGACCATGACAAACTATGGCTAAAATTATGAAGAATGGGTATTTCAGAATTTTTGATTGTACAGCCCTTAGAACAGAACAAGGGGATACAGAATGGCTTAGCAGGAAAGGTGTGCACTGTGACTGTATTCTTTCACCATGGTTTTTTAATCTGTGTGCTGAGCATATAATCTGAGAAACTGGATTATATGAAGAAAAATGTGGCATCAGGATTGGAGGAAGACTCATTAACAACCTGTGATATGCAGATGATACATTACTGTTTGCTGGAAGCAAAGAGGACTTAAAATACTTACTGATGAAGATCAAAAGCCATAGCCCTCAGTATGGATTGCACCTAAATGTAAAGAAAACAAAAATCCTCACAAATGGACCAATAAATAATGTCATGATAAATGGAGATAAAATGGAAGTTCTCAAAGACTTCATTTTGTTTGGATTCACAATTAACCACTCATAGAAGCAGCAGTCAAGAAATCAAGCGATGTATTTCACTAGGCAAATCTGGTGCACCATATCTCTTTAAAATGTTTAAGAGCAAAGATATCAGTTTTAGGACTAAGGTGCACCTAACTCAAGCTAGGGTATTTTCAGTTGCCTCAAATACTCGTGAAAGTTGGACAATTAATAAAGAAGAAGGTAGAAGAATTGAGTCATTTGAATATGGTGTTGGAGAATAATATTGAAAGTACCATGGATCACCAGAATAAAAAACCAATCTGTGTTGGAAGAAGTACAGCCACAATGCTCTTTAGAAGCCAGATGATGAGACTTCATCTCTTATACTTTAGATATATTATCAGGAGAGTCCAGTCCTCAGAGAAGAACATTATACTTGCTAAAGTGGAGGATCAGTGAAAAAGAGGAAGACACCTAACAATATGGATTGTTGCCATAGTAGCAGCAATCAGCTCAAGGGGAACAGCAGTTGTGAGGATGGTGCAGGACCCAGCAATGTTTCATTCTGTTGTGTTTAGGGTTGCTATGCATTGTAACAGCAATAATGTAAATATTTAGGTCCCTGGATTAGAATAACAGTGCTGATAATTTTTAAAACAAACAAACAAGAAACAACAGACCAGTCAATGCTTAGAAATACTTTAGCTCTGTTCTGTTTTATAATGTATGGTTTTTCTCAAACTCACATTATATTTTTATTTTTCTCTGAAAGTTTTGAAATGGCTTTGGGCTTAAAGTACTAATGTTTTACCTAATAGCGTAAAATAACAGACAAGTCGGTGAGCATTCATAATTAGACTTGTAAAACTTCACAAAATATTCCTGGTAGTGGATTTAATTTCCCTCAGTATATTTTAGGTAGGAAAATCTTAAAATTAGTGTGTCTTTGCTGAGCACAGATCACTAATAGTGGGTGGTATAGGAAGTCAGTTTTGAATTAAAATTTGTCTTCGATAATGCCAAGAATTTTCAGATGAATTTATTCCAGATTTCAGACACACTTAGAAGCTTTTCAAGTGCTTAGTAAAATAGTTTGAGGCTTTCTGAGATATATCATTTTTGAAGCATTAAGAAGATACTCAAAATTTAGAGTGATATCTTTAAGCAATTAGAATATTTCATATCTAATAAGAAATGCAAATACCAAAAGAACTAGTTTTGTCATTTATCTCCTGTTACTTGATTTCTCCTCTCCCTCTTCTTGAGATTACAGCTGGTAAACAGATGACAGGCACAGAGTTTGCGATTCTCTTAATGGTGTCTTTGCCTGTTGGTTGTCTAATGGGAACTCTGAACTGAGGAGGCCCTCCTTGTCAGATCTCTGTTAGGACGTTTATGGGGAGAGAATGGTATTAGGGTGTACTAACTCTGCACAACGAAAGGACAGTTGCTATGTTACACATTCAATATGGCAGCTCTGTCTCTCTATTCCTGTGTTCTTGTGCACTTTTTTATGCCCCTGAGAGGCATTATTGAAGTGTTTTGAGCACTGAAGTGACACACTCAAATTTAAAAGACCTCCGGTTGCAGTGAAGGAGCCCTGGTAGTGTAGTGGATTACGAGATAAGCTGCTAACTGCACGGTCAGCAGTTCGAATCTTCCAGTCACTCCTTGGGAGAAAGATGAGGCTTTCTGCTCCTGTAAAGATTTACAGCCTTGGAAATCCCATACAGGGTCACAATGAGTTGGAACTGACTTGACGCATACAACTGCCACCACCACTTGGTTGCAGTGAGGAGAATGGACTTTGCAGGTGTGTGTGCATGTGCGTGTGTGTGTGTAGGAAGGATCCCTCAGGGAGCAGTGGCTAAGTGTTTAGCAACTAACAGAGAATTGGGCAGTTTGTAGCCATCAGCCACTCATTGGGAGAAAGATGTTTCTGTAAAAACTACAACCTTGAAAATGCTATGGTGCAGTTCAACTCCTATAGCGTTGTTGTGGGTGGGAATCAGTTGTACCACAAGGAGTTTAGTTAGGTGTGTATAAGGAGTTTTAGGGGGTGGGCTTTGAGAAGATAGGACATCCCTCTTGAGGTGACTCTTGAGAGGAGACTCAATGGTTTACTCTTTCAGTGTCCAAATAAAGGACAATATAACCTAAAGACAGAGAAGTGCCCAGGTTCCAGAAAAGGGGAAAAAAGCAGTAGAAACAACAGGACATGGTGATTAATTGGCAAGGGAAGTAAAGGAAAGAATCAAGGTATCATGGAAAACTTCCAGTTTTATGACTTTTTCCAATACGAAATAAGTTAAGTAGGTGGAAATTTATAGGAGAAGCTCAAGAGACTCATTTTAGACATGCTAAGTTTGAGACCCAGTGTGGTGCTGGACTCCTAACCACAAAGCCACCAGCTGCTCCTTGGAAACCCTGTACAGGGTCACTGTGAGTCAAAACTAACTCCACTGACACTTAACAAAACAAAAGTTTGAGATACAAGTAAAATATTTGGAAATGAGAAATAGGTCATCTGTTTCATAGAAGAGATTTTGTGGAGAGATGGAGACTAGCACTGTATACAGGTTATACTTTCCAAAACACTTATACAAATTTTGTATCATTTAATCACATAACAATTCATGAAGTCAGTAGAGCACATATTGTTATCCTTTGTTTTATAGGTGGAGAATTTGAAACAAACAGAGATGTTCACAGGTTAGCTGAGTTTGTGTCCCCAAATCCCAAGGGTATCCTATGCTTCATGGTCATTTGGTTCTGTTCTTTCATCTCAAAGTCTGATGCTTAAGTCTGATTGAAAGCTAGGTTTCTAGGTTTTTGTTTTTTTACTAGGAGGGGCAAGACATAGGCTTTTCCCCTTTATAGAGAGTCCCGGACTGTGCAAGTTTTGCCATGGCACAAATGAGTTTTATTGTTGTTGCCTATCTCTTGAGGTCTAAAGAAGAAAGAAATGGGGACAATCTTCAGCTTAAAGGGGAATTCAGGGCCATCATTTTCCCTAACTCTAGACAGAGAAGTACAGCTCTGTGTTAGAAGTACAACTTGTGTGTGCTAAAGAAAATTGTCTTTCTGCTTCTGTTCAATGGGAAACAGCTCTGCCATCCATTGAGTCCCTGTAGAATAGGAGTTGGTCCTGATGTTTAGGCAGGCCTACAGAGCTCTGGTAGCGTAGTGGTTACGAATCGGGCTGTGAACCTTAAGGCCAGCAGTTCGAAACTACCAGCTGCTCCGCGGGAGAAAGATGAGGTGTTCTGCTCCCGTAGAGATTTACAGCCTCGGAAACTCTGTACAGGGTCGCAACCGACTCGACAGCACTTAACAACAACAACAGAGTTCATTGGAGACCTGGTGTGGCATTGTGGGTTAATGTGCCAGACTGCAAAGCCGTTTAAACTGCAAGGTTGGCAGTTAAAGCTCACCAGGTGCTTCTTGGCAACCCTATACAGGGTTGCTATGGGTTGGAATCGACTCGATGGCACATAACAACAACAAAAACAGAGTTAATTGCAAGACTTTTCTCTCAGTCTCTGACCTTGTTGTTACGAGGGATCAGTTCCTGGAAAAGGACATCATGCTTGGTAAAGTGGAGGGTCAGCAAAAAAGAGGAAGACCCCCAACAAAACGAATTGATACAGTGGCAGCCACAATGGATTTTAGCACAGCAACAGTTGTGAGAATTGCACAGGACTGGGCAATGTTTCATTCCATTTTGCATAGGGTTTCTGAGTCAGAACCGACTTGATAGCACCTAACAATGACGACAACTACAAGAGAGATGGTTCTTAGACTCTCTCTGTTACAGGTAGCTGGGTGTGGTTCTGACTGACTGAGACTGTCTGAGCCTCTAGGAGTTCAACATTCTAGTCATAACAACCCGACACACAAACAAATAAACCAAACCAGTTGCTAATGAGTTGAACGGCACTCCAGCGTTTTCAAGGCTGTATGTAACCTTTCTGAAGCAAATGGTCAGACCTTCCTTCAGAAGGTGTGTTCTATCTGCCAAGCTTTGCTTAGTAGTCAAACAATTAACTCTATGTACCACCAGGGATTCATAAGATTCTGCTCATTAAAAAAAAAAAAAGAACCATCTAGCTAAAAGCCAGTCTCATTTCAAACCTAGTCTCGGTGTCTACAAGGCTCTGTTACAATTAAGGCACAACAGCTTAAAATGATATCCAAAGCCTATAGGTCTTTACTATTTTTGAGGAAAAGTCTGGTGACCAAAGAAAAGTAACCCATGGTGTTTACTAAGGTAAGCAGATGCCCCAGGGAAGTATCTTTTTCAGAAATCAGTATGGAGATATCAGGTCTTTTGGTCTTCCCTCTTGCTAACCAAGTCCCCTCTGGCTTTTTGTATGTTTTCTCTGTGTATATTTGAACACTTCCTTTTCCCTTCAGCCCCAACATACTTTTTTTTGCTTTGTTTTGTTTTCTTTTATTAACTTGACATTAAACATAACTCTTCTCTCAGCTGCTGCACACACTCTATTTTCAGTAGGAGAAGGTGAACCTGGTTACAGTCTTAGTTCATCTAACATCTTGAACTGGTTTTTAGATGTTGTGGGTAAAGCCAAGCCCTAAATAACTTAGCCAAACACTTTCTCCTTAATTTTTAGCCTTATATGTATTTAAAGGGAAATGTATTCCACATGTTTCTGAGTTCATTTCTCAGAAGGTTCTTTTTTGAGACTTGGTCGAGGTTTCAGAAGCCTCATGAACCCCTACCCCACCCCACTCCCATTCAAACCCAGTTTTCTCAAACTTAGAGGGTCACTCTGTGCCCAGGGTACTTCCACCATTTTATTTGACAGAAGTTTTGTTCTGAAACCTGTACTCTTCAGAGTGTAGTTCAAGAAGCATACATAGGTCTTTTCTAATCTCTGATCTTCTACATCTTCTTAGATTTATGCATTTAGGGCATTTAAACATGCATGTATACACACACACACACACATGCAGATTTTCTTTTTGACATTTTTTTCTGACTTCAATCAACCAGAAAGATTTACTACCTCCTGTAGGTCCTTCTTGCTTTCTCTCTCTCTCTTTCTCTCACACACAAACACAGTAGGTCTTCAGAGTCTTGGTGACACAGTGGTCAGGCACTTGGATACTAACCCAAAGGTTGGCACTTTGAACCCAGCAGCCACTCCACAGGAGAACGATGTGGCAGTCTACTCCAGTCTGCTACTAGCCCCAAGGGACAGTTCTACTCTAGCCTATAGGACTGTGTTGAGTTGGAACCGGCTTGACAGCAGTGGGTCTGATTTTGCTTTTTGGTACATTGTTTGAACTGAGATAGGTTTATGGGGATGAAGAATATGCAGACTCAATTTAGAACAAGCTGCCTTTCCCAACCTCTGTGCAGTTAGTCAGGGTGTTGGGTGTCCAGTAAGAAATACAGGGCTAGAATACAGGTGAGAGGGCCAGTGGGAACCAAAGACTGTATGTGCTCCCAGAAGGGTCAGAATGAAGAGAGGAAGGGAAGACTAATTAAGAACCGAGAAGATTATTGGTGGGCACGAAAGAGCCCTGGTGCTGTAGTAGTTAAGAGCACAGCTGGTAATTGAAAGGCGGGCATCTGAAGCCACCTGCCATCTCCTTAGAATTCGCTTCCATAAGGAATAGAGCCCGCTGCTGTTGTATCGATTCTGATTCATAGGGATCATCCTGTGGGATACAGAGTAGAAGTGCCTCATAGAGTTCCCAAGGAGTCCTGGGTTGGTGCTGTAGAATCAGCCTTGGACTGCTAACTGACACAGTGCAAACCCACCAGCTGCTCCTAGAAACCTCCTGCAGGATTGCTAATACTTGGACCTGGCTCAATAGCAACAACAATCCTTATAGAAGCAGACTGCCATTTCTGTTTCCTGAGGAGTGACTGGAGAGTTTGAACCACTGACTTTCTGGTGAGCAGCTGAGTGCTTAACCACGGTGCCACCAGGACTTCCATCGTAAAGATTACTGCTGCTGCTGCTGCTGCGTCCCATCAAATTGGTTCCGACCCATAGCAACTCTGTAGAGGGACTCTGGGGCTATAAATCTTCACAGGAGCAGAAAGTCTCATCTGCTGGGTTTGAACTGCTGATATTGTAGTTAGCAGTCCAATTAGTAATCCAGTATGCTACGAGTGCTCCTTATTATAAAGATTACAGCTGAGAAAACTGTATGGGAAGTTGTATTTTTGAAATTAAATCAATGGGAACTGACCACAACAAGGGTTAGGAGGGAATGGTCAGAGATGACACCTCCAGGAGTATAAGGAAAACAGGGATCTTTGTCTCCCGACTCCAAACATATGTCTTTTGAGATGACAGATTATTATTGCACTAGGAAGGGGCTTTACTGATACCATCACTTTTCACAGGGCAGTTTATTCTCAGACCAAAGGAAAAAATGGGAAGTGAAATGTATTTGTAACTTACATCCTTGTGTGCCACTTGAGATTTGGGGCACGCACTGTGAAAAAGTTGCAGTCTTTCTTTTAAAAAGACATTTCTAAAAGAACAAAACTACCATGAACAACCACTAATGATCCAAACACCCACTATTTAAAATGCACAAACTCATTAAGAGGCTGGGGAACCAACAAGAGGAAATTCCAGGTGACAACTGAAAGAAAAGGAGAAGCAGTTAAATATAGGTGGGGTTCATTTCCTTAATGTGTGAAGGTTTTTTCCAACCCTGGCTGCAAGGTTGAGCGTTTCTGGTATTAATAATTCACAGGAAAAGGTAATGAAGTAACCCCAGCCTTGCAAGGATTGGAAGTGATTTAGAGTCTTAATGAGGGAAGTACCTTACTAGGGAGTTTTCTCCATAGGCCGGTTACGCATCTCCCTAACACACTCTCTTGGGTTTGTTCTAACCAGCTCAAGTGTGGTTTCATTGATGATACAGAATAGATTAATGTTTGGCAAAAGAATTACCACCTCAAGCTTGGGACAGCTGACTATAGATCAATTTTGCTTCCACAGCCAATTTCTGTTGAGCATGATTAGCTAAAGGCAGCTCTTGGCTTGTGTATACGATTAGCAGGGTTAAATGAAGATTTAATGACCCAGGATTCAGCTGTTTCATTCTCAGTATACCTACAGTTTCCAACTAATCATTCCAATGCACCCTACCTTGAAGGGAGCAGTGCATCTGGGACCTGTTTTTGTGAACACAGTTCAGGGGCTGGAGGGCCAAAGATGGTACAGTTCTATTGGAAGCGATTCAGGAACTGATGCAAATGCACCTTGCAGCATGGCTGTTGTCCCCTTTCCCTAGAGGAGCGAGCATGGCGTTTCCACCATTATGTTGTTGTTGTTGTTGTTAGATGCCATCAAGCTGATACCGACTCGTAGCGACCTTATGCACAGCAAAACGAAAACACTGCCCAGTCCTGGGCCAACCTCACAATTGTTGCCACACTTGAGTCATTCAATGTTGCCACTTGGCCAGTCCATCTCGTTGGGGGGGTCTTCCTCTTTTTCTCTGACCCTCCACTTTACTAAACATGATATCCTTCTCCAGCGACTGCTCCCTCCTGACAATATGCCTGAAGTATGAGAGATGAAGTTTGGCCATCTTGGCCTCCAAGGAGCACTCTGGCTGCACTTCTTCCAAAATGGATCTATTGGTTCTTTTGGCAGCACTTTCAATATTCTCCTCCAACACCATAACTCAAAAGCATCAATTCTTCTACGGTCTTCTTTATTTAATGTCCAGCTTTCGCATGTATATGAGGTTATTGAAAATACCATGGCATGAAAGGCCTTTATTCCTTAGCCCTTATATTGGTCCCTTATAGTACAAAGACCATGCTAGTACAAGACCATGCTATCTGTCCAAACCAAGAAGGTCAGGTCACAGCAGTAAAGATGAACACTCTTACCATCGAGGTCCAGCTTGCTGATGGCATCACTGTCTCAGTCTCTCCTTTGGGCTCCTGATATTCATAGAGAAAAGCCATCGGCCTTCCTGTTACAGTGCCATCTTAGCCCAAGGTGACTGCTCTTACCCACATCCCTCCAATAGTGGCAGTATCCCTGCAAAAGCAAACTGAGATGCAACCACCCCTTCCCTCTCTTCCTCCCTTTCTCCCTTTTAAGATCTCTTGTGACCTAGCACCAGGACTGACTCCTGTGGAGCCACTGGAGGCTCTGTGCACTGTTATTTGACTTATACATATTTTATTATGTTTGGCTGTTGGTGATATTTAGTTGAAAATGATTTCCAGATTATAATAAAGGCTGCCCTCTATTAAATGAGCGCAGTTACATCACTGACCATATTAAAATCCTCAAAATTGGGGACTATATATCAAAGCATTAAGGAAGCAGGAGCTGTAAGGGTTGGGGGTAGGGAAAGCCAGGGGAACCCAACAATTCACATGCAGCTTTCTTGGCTTAAAGGAACTGCTGAACTTGGAAAAGATTTATACCACATTTATTATGATGCTGTAATATCACCAAGGATATAAACCAGTCACTGGCACTCTCTCAAAGAACACATCATTGTAACTCGTTATAACAATACTGCTGTGATATGTGCTCATAATATTTATAAAGGTTAAGCTATGAAAACAGTACATGCCAACTGTCAGCAGTGATGTATCATTTTTAAAAAAGAGAATGTACAAGACATAATGGTTTAAATGAACTCTGCAAAAAAGAGGCTGCTCTGCTGAAGCAGTTTGGCCATTTGACTCTCCAGTGTCATGCGCTGCTTTCCAGGATTCCCTGTGGCTTGGCCTCCAGAGCACTCACCCCTTCCTGTAGCTCTGTTTGCTATTTTCAGAAATTCGGCAGTGTTCTGAGCAACATTTGATCTTGTGTCTGGTTACTTAGTGCCTAGCTGAGTGCCTTGCGAAGGATGTTTGCAATCAATCAATAGATGGAGGCCGATTTGATGTCTGTACAAATGTGGACTACTTGGTGGTCTGTCAGAAGATGGTACAAATGGTTCTGCTTCCTTGTGGAGAGAAAAGTGATGAGGGCCGGCTTGGCTAATGATTTGCCTCTTGATTTTGGGTTTGCTCTGTGAAGATGCTCCTGGAACTTTTCAGAAACAGACACAATGTGATTAAGCAACAGTATTCCCATGAGACAGCTGTTGGATAGCTTTAACCACAGCAACAACCATGGAAGCAAGGAAGAGTAGAAGCACGTAATAGTCAACCCAGGAAATAACTATACGGGGATTGCCTTCTAAGGGGTGGGGAACATGTTCAGCCCATAAATTTTTCTATCTAGTAAAAAGTCAAGATAGTTGATGGAATCCTTTCCATTACTGTAGGAAGGAGGTAGGAAAAGAGGAAGGGGACGAGAGAGCAGGAGACAGAGAGGCAGGGAAGTGTTGAGGGAGAGAGGCTACACTATAAAGTACAGGCTCTGAACAGTGGAGAGATAGAGACAGAATTCTCTGCAATTAATGGATCGGCAGCATCAGCACATGGAAAGGACCTGCCTCATAATGACAGAAGATGATGAACAAGACACACATTCCCTTTGACTAGTCTTTGCTAATGGTTTCAAACAGATTTGGAGAGAGTTAATAGCCAAACCACTGAAAAAGTTGAATTAAATATAGTTTGAAGCTTTCTATGCTCATATGAACACATGCATATATGTATAAATGCTCAATTCATAGTGCACATGTGTTTGTCTCAACCAGTAAGCCAGTTGCCGTCAAGTTGATTGTGACTCATGACAACCCATGTGTGTCAGAGTAGGACTGTACTCCATAGGGCTTTCAGTCACTGATTGTTTGGAAGTAGATTGCCAAGCCTTTCTTCCAAGGTGCCCCTGGGTGGACTTGAACCTCCAGCCTTTTGATTAGCAGCTGAATGTATTAACCATTTGCACAGCCCAGGGACCTGTTTGTCTCAATTAATCCTTCTTTTTGTCTTTAAAAGTCATGAGTTAAAGCCTGGTGTGATTCCGTCCTGCGCGGCTGTTTTCAGTAGCAGCAACCCAGTTCTCTTCGTGCTTCTTCTCTATCACCTAAGTGCGCACCATCACCCCATGGAGGATTCGATGGATGTGGACATGAGCCCCCGGAGGCCCCAAAACTATCTCTTCGGTTGTGAACTAAAAGCCGACAAAGATTATCACTTTAAGGTGGATAATGATGAAAATGAGCACCAGTTATCATTAAGAACAGTCAGTTTAGGAGCTGGTGCCAAGGATGAAATGCACATTGTTGAAGCAGAAGCAATGAATTATGAAGGTAGCCCAATTAAAGTCACATTGGCTACTTTGAAAATGTCTGTACAGCCAATGGTCTCCCTTGGGGGCTTTGAAATAATGCCACCAGTGGTCTTATGGTTGAAGTGTGGCTCAGGGCCTGTGCATATTAGTGGACAGCACTTAGTAGCTGTGGAGGAAGATGCAGAGTCAGATGATGAAGAGGAAGAAGAAGGGAAACTCTTAAGTATGTCAGGAAAGCGGTCTGCGCCTGCAAGTGGTAACAAGGTTCCACAGAAAAAAGTAAAGCTTGCTGCAGATGAAAATGATGATGATGATGACGATGACGACGACGATGATGATGATGATTTTGATGATAATGAAACTGAAGAAAAAGTTCCAGTCAAGAAATCTATATGGGACACGCCAGCTAAAAATGCACAAAAATCAAACCTGAATGGAAAAGACTCAAAACCATCAACACCAAGATCAAAATGTCAAGAATCCTTCAAAAAACAGGAAAAAACACCTAAAACACCCAAAGGACCTAGTTCTGTAGAAGATATTAAAGCAAAAATGCAAGCAAGTATAGAAAAAGGTGGTTCCTTTCCCAAGGTGGAAGTCAGATTCATCAATTATGTGAAGAATTGTTTCCGGATGACAGACCAAGAGGTTATTCAACATCTCTGGCAGTGGAGGAAGTCTCTTTAAGAAAACAGTTTAAACAGTTTGTTAAAATTGTCCGTCTTATTTCATTTCTGTAACAGTTGATATCTGGCTGTCCTTTTTTATAATGAAGAGTGAGAACTTTCCCTACCAGGTCTGATAAATGTTGTCCAGGTTCCTTTGCCAAGAATGTGTTGTCCAAAATGCCTGTTTAGTTTTCAAAGATGGAACTCCACCCTTTGCTTGGTTCTAAGCATGTATGAAATGTTATGATAGGACATAGTAGTAGCAGTGGTCAGACACATGGAAATGGTGGGGAGACAAAAATATACATGTGAAATAAACATGTATATATATATTTTTAACAATAATAAAAAAAAAAGTCACGAGTTAAAAACATCTTCAGGGGTGTACCCTTTGGTTGTTTGAATGGTTACATTTTCCTGAGTGCTTTGGTGTACATCCAAAACAAACCCCCCAAAAACAGAGGGATTGGAAGCAAATACTGTTGAATGATGGTGCAGGGAGGAGATTGTAATCATTGCAATGAAAGGAAATATGATAGGATGAATGTAAAGCTGATGTTCTCCCATGCAAACTACCACTCAATTCACAATAAAAACTGAAACAAACAGAAAAACATCTTCAGGTGTTTTTAAGAAGTGATACCTAAATGCTTTGGAGTCAACCAGTAGTTATAATCACAATACTTTTTTGTTTTTTAAGTTTTTCTTGTGAGGTTTACATGGGAGAACATCAGTTTTACATTCATCCTATGGGATTTCATTTCATTGCAATGGTTACAATCCCCTCCATGCATCATCAAATAACCAAAGGGTACACCCCACAAGCCTGCCCCCCAGCCATTAGCACACAGCCATTCTCCCTCCCTGAGTTCAGTGTCCCTAGCCGCTCCATCATCGTTTCTGCCTCCATCCTTGGCGTCACTGCCTCTCTGGGTGGGGGTCCCACTCTCCACTCTTCTCACTTGATGGTCCTAGGGACCTCCACTCCTGGTCTGCAAAATCAGTCACTCCCTTCTTTTGGTAAAAAAATATTTACCTCTATATTTCCTACCCTCACAGTCAGTCCTGATGGCAATTATTCACTATTGTACCACAAGAGTCTTATCCCCATTTCCTTTCGCCAGCCTGGTCCCAACAGATTGGAAATCATTCAGTGGAGATTCTACCTCCCCCCGCCCTATCTGGAACTAGGTTCCCGCTTGAAAGCTTGTAAGCCAGTCACTTGTTGCCTTTATGTTGTTGTTGTTAAGTACCATTGAGTCAGTTTTGACCCATAGTGACCCTGTATAGGGTTTCTGAGGAGCAGCTGTGAGCTTGAACCACTGACCTTGCAGTTCAAACAGCTTTGCAAGGTCTGGCGCATTAACCCACAGCGCCACATCAGGACTCCTCTTGCTTTTATAGACCCCCTCCCCCCATTTTGGATAGCCAATGTCTAAGTTGCCCATCCCTGTCAACCCTGTATACTGAGGGGTTGGGAGTGATCCTCACTGATAATCACAATACTTTGCTTTGAAAGAGTGGTGACCAACAGAGCCATCCTGCTTTTCAGTGACTATTGGCCATAAGTGTGCACACAAAGCAGATAGGAGAGCACTTAGCAGGGTGTTGAGAAAAGGGAATGGAAGGAGGGGAAAGGCCCAAAGAGTGGCAGGAGGCCAGATTGGCAAGTCGGGCTGTGGTCAACAGGAGAGCATAGTCAGGTAGGCAGTAATATGGTAGTCAGATGGCTGCCATAGGAGGTCAGGGAGCTCAGAGAACACATTTCATGAGCTTATTCTGGAAGGTTTTGTCACGGTGATAATCCTGTTGGCTTCTGACTACTCAGAAA
Organism: Chrysochloris asiatica; assembly: GCF_000296735.1. Taxonomy (NCBI): domain Eukaryota; kingdom Metazoa; phylum Chordata; class Mammalia; order Afrosoricida; family Chrysochloridae; genus Chrysochloris; species Chrysochloris asiatica. Next base: position 8,314,904 of record NW_006408612.1, read on the forward strand.
GCAATGAGCTGGCACCTCCTCATTTGGGGATGATATCATTCCACTACAAAATTCCTACAGAAATTCCCATAAGGATAGCTACTTTTGGTGGAGACCTCAGCAGGAATGAAGAAAATATGTACCTACCGTTAAATAGGATCCGTGTTTTGCGATTGCTACCAGTTAAGCCATTGTCTGGGAATATCCATGTCCCTTTGAAGGAAGTGGGACCCTGTTTCTCATGAAGTAATCATTTCTGGAAGCTGACTTGCTTTATCCATGCTCTATCAATCTGCCACCTTTTAGGAGAACTAAATCTAGTCCAAATATTTTTATAATGTTATTTGATAGCTTGAAACCAATTCATATTTTATCAGACACACATTGTCATAGTTCCAACAGAGAGGCTAAAGAGTTGTCCTCTAACCATGTTTTTTGTTTTTTTTTTTGTAAATAGAAACTGTGTTCTTCATTAGCCACAGACTTTAAATTTCACTGTTGGAAATTTCTCAGCTTAGAAACAGCCTTAATCATGGATGTTCTCACAACTATTAAATTTTGGTGTGCACACTGAGGGATATTCTTTTGGGGAAGTTGAATTTGTGTCTCTATGTTGTCCTCCTCACTCTAAAAACATAAAGAATGAGTTGAAACAAAGTGGGAACAAAAGGATGAGATGCTTTGAAATACCAGCTATATCCTGACAGAGTTTGGTGCTGAAAAACCGAAGTTTAGGTGATGAAACCCTTCTGAGTGGAGGAAAATGATTTCCTCCCAAATAGCATATCCTCTCATCCGTGGGTTTCATCATAGGCCTCAGAGGTGACATTGCCTTCTCATTAGTGAGCAATAATTATTTTAGAGGTAGCCTCATTTAACAGTAAATTATCAACATTAGAAATGCAAAATTTGATCATGGAGATTCAGCTGGAGAAAATACTATGCTACTTTGTTTCTTTCTTTTGAAAATAAGCATTTCATGGTCTTCATTCCATGACTGTGTTATATATTTACATTAGAAACAAACAAACAAACCACCCAAATTTCTCTGAAAATACCTGAATAGACAACACAACTTTTCTTTTCATTTTGGAGCTGGGTAATATCTTGATCCAACCCCTCAATTTTACAAATGAAGGAAACAAGACCCAGAAAAGACAAAGTGACTCATGCTCATTAGAGAGAAATCGTTTTATTTTAGAAGTTAAAGGGCTCAACTGTCAAATGAAATGAAATGATCAGAGCAACTTGTTTTATAGTGATCACTGAATAGAGTTTAAAATGTAAAGCTGGTGTTTGAATCAAAGACCACACATGTACTCCTAAGGTCTGAAAATGACCCTACCTTCCCTCTTATTCAGCCTTTCGTTATGTGTGGTGACACGGTGATAATTAGCAAATGGGTCACTCTGTCCATGCCTGACCATCATTGCAGACAGACATATACTTTACAACACTACAGGAATACAAGGAGTCAGGACTGGCTGAGTTGTAGAAGAAAGAGTGACAAGGGAATAAAGTGGTCATGATCCCATGAATTGGGTCTGAGTTACTAGCTGGAAAATAATGTTATCTGTGTTCCCATCGCTCTTCCCCAGGGTGTGTGTCTTAGAAGGACAATCTCTTCTGGGACAGTCTGATACTCCTTAGACGCTTGTACAGTCACTGTAACTCTTCTGAAGGAAGTTCTGAGCCCCTTCCTCTAGGAACAAGGATTGTTAAGAAGAACCAACCAGTGGTCTCCAATAGATTTTGACTCATGGTAAAGTCGTGCTCCATAGAGTCTTTTAAATGGCTTTACTTCCGACACACCTCAGGTGGACTTTAACTGCCAATCTTTCCTTGCTTTAACCATTTGCACCATGCGGGGACTCCTTCACTGAGAAGATTTGGGTACATATTTTCCATGCTACTTATACTTATAAAACCTGTTTTGTTGTATATTGAAATGAGTGGTTTGCTCTTCCCTCTTCTCATTTGTCTCCAGCTACCCAGTAGCAGAATGCCCCCTGTCCATCCAGGCCTATGTCCTTCTCCTAAGGTGCAGCATCTGGCTTTGCAGCAGGAACTTGTCTTCTTGCTCGATTTCTGTCCCTTTGTTTCTCTCTCAAGCTCACAGTCTCCACTGGCTGAGTGTTGGCTTTTCCTCCTTGGCATTCTGTCCCTATCCCCTGTGTGTTTTGGTCCCCTCTGCTTGGGCGCTCAATGGGAGCTCAGCGCAGAGCCCACACCCACTCTGCCGACACCCAGAGGGGAAGAGGCTCACTGGGGGCTCCTAGCTGAGGGATGAGGCAGTGGCACGCAGCCCCATACAGTGTGAATACCAGATGAAAAGATTTTATGCGATTCAGATTGCCAAAGATGACGGTTGCTCCTACTGCAAAGGGAATTAATGTCTTGTCTCGCCCTTACAAACAGCTACTCACATTTCCCCAGCTCACCACACCCCCAAACAAAGGCCCGGCTTCCCTCGCTCAGGACCCCTCCGGCTGGGCGCCGACGAGGTGGATTCCTGACTTGGTGTGCTCCCATCTAGCGGTGGTTCCTCATACAACACCACAGAGAGCCACCGGTCCTCTCCTAAGGCTTTTATCTGCACCAACTAAAGAATGCAGTGTTTAGATCTAAAGGCAGAGATTCCTGTGGCCTGATGGCCTGTTTCTCCACTAACTTTGCTTCTCTGACCCCTTCAGATGGTGCCCATTTTGATACTGGAATTCAGTCAGAAAGAAGCTATTCACAAGCCCAGATAGTTCCCTCCATGAAACAAAGAAGTAAGTGATTCTTGCCTCCACTTTGGGTGAGAAGGAGTTCAGAGTTCACACTTCTGTCCTTCTGTTTGACCACTACAGAGATGGAGGGTCACTGTGTCAATTGCTTTGCTTCAGTTGGAAGCGGTGGCACCAAGAAAAACTCCTTGAAGAAAATTTTTTCTAGAAATGTGTATGAATCTACTGGATTTGGGAATTTACCCCCACACACAAAGAGAAATCATATATGAAAAATACACCTACCTGCGTAGTGGTTACAAGTAGGGCTGCTAATCTTAAAGTCAGCAGTTCAAAACTACCAGCCATTCCGCAGGAGAAAGATGACGCTTTCTGCTCCCGTCAAGATTTACAGCCTCAGAAACTCTATGCAGGGTTGCTATGAGTTGGAAACGACTGCACTGCACACCACCACCATCATCAAACATCAAAGACCTGCTGGCAACTTTCCTAATGCTCTTCAGATGTGGAACACATCTTGTGACAAGCAAAAGGATGGCTTGGGAACAGTTCAGAAACTGGCCTGAGCCAAATGTGGATGTTGGTCTCTGGTGGTAGCTGATGCACCCTAAGTAACTATAGTAAGAGAAAGAGTGGAACCTTCATCTTAGGGGTTCTGGCTTGTGAAAGTGACGCAATTTATTTGCAGGGTGAACTTGAAAGAGTGCAGCTTGGATGTAAACTTTAAGGCCTGACACAGCTGTGGTCTCCAAGTTGCCTTCAGATTAGTGGGACCACACCCACAACTGCATCTAAGACTGCTATCTGAAACTCCCCCAGGGCCAACTGCTGTGAAAAGAACAGTTTAATACACAAAACAAAACAAAATGCCAGCTCATCTCTACAGTTTCACGGTCCACCTTCGGGGAAAGAAAAGAAGTTTTAGGTTTCATCCCTGGTACTCAAAGCTCACAGTCGTGGGGCCAGGGTTGCGAAGCTCTGGAAAGTTCTCAGTGGAACTGTTGACTGGCTGTCTGACCATTTAACTCAACAGGCAACCACTTCTTGTTCTGAGAAATAGGGGAAAGTGAACACTTGACATTTACCACATTTGAATAAAATGCTCGATATTATCATTTTCTCCATCATTTCAAACAATGACAGTTAAGTTTGGGCCAATTGTTTGCTCTGATATTAGCTTTTAGAAGCTTGTTCAACTGGATTCCTGGTTTTTAAGAGCAGACTTTAAAGCAAATAGTTGTGCTGGAAAGACTATAACAATTGGAATATTGAGGCCTATGTTAACGTTTTTCAACTTTACATACACACAGAAAAGAGACTGAAAGATTCTCACTGTCCAATGAAGATCAGAAATATTGGATTAAATATTAAATGATAAGTGCTCTTTTCCCATATTATTTAGTTTATAGACTAAATGCTGTTTATTTAGTATTAACAGGAGATTAGCACTTTTGTCTATTTAGTATCTCTCAGGCCCTTAATATATTGAGTTATATTCTTTCAATCTAGGAAAACAACTAGTTTGTGCTTTATAAAAGAGTGCCCAGCTGGTGACTGGGTATGAGAGTGTTTCTACAGTACTCAAACATCTGAAAGAAACATAAACTAAGTTGATCAACCAGATGTTTTGTCTACACAATGGTAAGCTATATGTGGAAACTTGGTGTCAGATAGATGAAACATTTGGTTGGATAACCAAGGGTTTTTTTTTTTTTTTTTTTTTTACTTTTCATTCAGATATTTATGATATACTCAAACAGCTGAAGAAGAAGTTCAGAGGGAAGAAACAGAGAAGCAGGAGAGAAGCCTTTATGGTGGCAGAACCTGCTTGGTGTGGAAGCAGAAGGCAATTCTGTGAGGAAAAGCACCGTTCGATGACAGCAATCCCATGCCAAAGTATGTGACTTGGCCCATCAGAGCATGGATACATTTCAGTTCCCATTCTCCCTTCAAACCTGAGCCATTGTGCGGTGCAGAAACTGTACCACTGTACATGGCAGCCCTGGAAGGTCATTAAAAGAAGGAGAAATGTTCAGTGAAATATAGATACAGAGATGAAGAAATGAAGGGAAGAGGGTTTTACTTAGTTCACACAGTCCAGAGAGCATTCCTATAAATGATACTGTTTGGCCCAATGAGGATGGCCTTTGCCTCTCCCCACACCCCCTCCCTTACAAATGCCACCTATTTTAACTATTTTTAAGGTAAGGAAATGCTGTAAATTTCAGTCATGTATTTACTGCCTTCTCTGTTCTGTGCTGTGCCTGTCAACCCTTCACTTTACTGGAATTGTAACTCCCCATCTCCCTCTGTACCTCCCTCTCCTCGACTGTAACACAAATGCCTTTTTCATTTTTACTAGTTTAATTAGTGCATAAATTCATTTTGATTGATGAATTGATGTGGCTTATTGGCATGAAGATTTTCTTCCCTCCCAGTACTGTCTGTAATAGAAACAGCTTGTGTGGGGGTGACACCAGCTTTGATGCTGTGGCCATTCTGTTTGATGCGGGGAGACCAACCATTCAGCCGTCATTTTCTAGTCTCTGAGGAGATTTTTTTTTTTTTTTTTGTTCCATCATTGTTGTGGGGTGGGGAGGTGGAGGTTGGTGGTGAACAGCGGGAGAGAGTAGTGTGGAAATTGATGGCTGAGAAACAACATAGTTAAGGATTTAATGTTTTTATTTGACTGGACTGATTTTGAAATAGTTATTGTTCACACCCTGGACCCAGGAGGGAAGGAGACCTTGACTCTGTTTCATCAGTAGGAAGGCACTGTGAATTAGTGTATCCAGTTGAAAATTTCAACTTCTGTTGCCAAAGAATTAAGCTGAAATTAGCACACAGTTGGTAGCAATTTAATTTCTGGTTTCACTTTAATCAGTGAGGATTAATGACTAAAATTTTTATTTCTAATCTGGTTTTAGCCTGCCTAACAAAAGCTGTCACTTTCTTGAAAACTTCTAAATGAAGAGGGATTTATTAGCACTCTGAGTGAATAAAAACCAAAATGCTAAGGCCTGCTTTTCAGAGCATAAAATATCAGATTTCGTTCATCGTCCCTCATATATTGCTTGGAGAGCTGAGTGCTGCGGATTCAGTAATGCTTAAAAGGCTGAAGAAGGTGGTAGGGGAACTTGAATGCATTCTTAATAGCTTCAAAACTCCAGATGCAATAATATTCCTGGGAAAATTAATATTATGGAGCAGATAAGGAAATAGATTGGGATTATGAATAAAGCAATGTCAAGTTTATGTACTTTTACTTTTTTCCCCCTCTTTTCCTTCTCTTGCCATCCCCACAGATTGGTCCACAGCAAAGTTGTGAATCCCCTGAGGTCTGTTCACACTAACCCAAGGATTCCCCTTCATGTTCTTTAAACAGTTTCTCAACACCCACCATCCAGAAACCCTCAGCAAAGGCTCGTTTCCTTGGGAACCATCCCCTTCTTCCGACTGTATTCTGCCTTCTCTCCCCATTTCCCACCCAAACCAAGTATTGTTACAAATATGTATGCACTTATTTCTAACTCCTCAATTATCCACAAGTTAAGTTATAGTCCTAGAGTTAATAAACCTAAGATTGGTATGTCGGTATAGATATTTATGACAGATAGATATGCAATAGATCGAATCCAATCCAGTAGAAAATGAAAGATTTCATTATTCTACCCAATTTCTCCTTAATACATGTTGGGCTGCTAACCACATGGTCAGTAGTTCAAATTCACCAGTTGCTCCAAGTTCCTTCCAGTGAGGCTGTAGAATACTAGAATGGGGGGGTGGAAGGAACTTTGATGATTCTTATGCTCATATCACCTTCTGCATCCTAGCCATTTGCCCTCACTCAGCTATGACTTGAACATGCCTTCTGCACACAAGGTGCTGTGTTGGGCCAGGTGGACAAAGGGAAAATGAAGAGCACAGGCTCTCACACTCAAAACACTCAAATCTGTGTTGGAAGAAGTACAACCTGAATGCTTCTTAGAAGCCAGGATGGTCTCAACGATGCATTGAGTCTTTTATATTTCCCTGGGCTCACAAAGGAGGAGGTTGGGGGACTTCTGCTTTTTGTATCTGAATCTGAATCTTGAGAGGTGGCATTTGGACAAAGAAAGAAGATCATTCTAATAATGGCTCTTGACCCTCACTGGATTCACTTGAGAAACTGTTTTAGAAAAACACTGATTTCTGGGTGCTATTTGAGAGATTCTGATTGAATTAGTCTTGGATGTGGCCTGGGAATCAAGATATTTCAAAGGTCTTCAGATAAGACTCTAATGCACAGCCAGGGCTGAAGCTACTGTATTAGATTATTCTGAAACCATCACACTATCCTAACTTCCTTACAGTCCAACTGAGAAAACGGACCTTGGTTTTGACACAATAGCAGATATTGGAAGATGAACCTGCGAGTAGGACCTCTGGGCTGTGTCTGTGGAAGGATGATGTCAACATAGCCTCTTCATGAGAAGCCACAGGGAAATGATTCCAGGTCTCAGAATCAGGTAGTGTGACTATTTGGTTTGTTTTTATCTTGTTGACATACTGAATCTTATAAATGATTATGTTTCCTTTTTTTTTATTGTGAATTATATGATAGTTTACATGGGAGAGCATTAGTTTTACATTCATCCTATTGTAAATTGTTTCATTGCCATGGTTACGATCCCCTCCATGCATCATCAGCCAACCAAAGGGTGTACCCTGCAAGCCTGCCCCCTGTACTACCCCCCCCACCCCCCCAGTCTTCAGCACACAGCCCCTCTCCCTCTCTGGATCTAAAGTCCCCAACTGCTCCATCTCTCCACATCATCGTCTCTGCCTCCATCTCAGGCATCACTGCTTCTCTGGGTAGGGTTCCGCTCTCGGCTCTTTGTTGATGGTCCTAGGGACCTCTGCTCCTAGACTGCAAAGTTAATCACTCCCTTCCTTGCTATAAAACGTCCACCTTTACATTTCCAACCCTCACAATCAGTCCTGATAACAATTATTCACTATTGTATCACAAGAGAACCATCTGCATTTCATTGCATCAGCCCCGCCTAGTCAGATTAAATACACTGGAGATTCTGCCTTCCTCCAGGCCCCCTGGCTCTATGTTCCCTCTTGAAAGCTTGTAAGCCAGTCACTTCTTGCCTTTGTAGCGCCCCTCCCTCCTCCATTTTGGGTAGCCAATGTCCAAGTTGCCCATCCCTGTCTACTCTGTGTGTGGAAGGGGTGGGAATGATTCTTGCTATAAGGATTTGTTCTCTCTTTTGAGCTACTGCATCCATAGGTGTAGGCTAAGTTCATCAAATTGTATCAGATTACTCTTTTTTTTTTTTCCTCTTCTTTCTTCTGGTTGAGCTCTGGTCATCCAGTCATTGAAGCCAGGTCAAGTGGGTATTATCTGCAAGTGTGGGTGTTCTTATGCATATGCCCTCTCTTTTTATCAGCTGCATGCTTCACTCTCCACATTGTTGGGCTTGGCTTGCCACTTCATTGCTGTTTTCCCCTCATTTCCCCTTATCAGTGAGGAGACTGGTCACCAATCAGAGCGTGTATTCCCATTGAGTCTTATTCTTTGAAGGGGGTTTGCACTGAGGGGACCCGACCACTTGCCTTGATGTTTGCTGGGTATGTTTCCTTTTTTATATTGGCTGTTAGGAAGCTTGGAAGCAACTCTATATTACCATATGATGTACACTCTTATTTGCTAATATCACTCTTTTCCTCCCCAACTATTGATCCTTCAGCTTTGTTTCCAACCTTGACATTTCCATTTGGAAAATATGGCCTTGGTGATAGAAATGAAACTAGAGATCACATGATAGAATTTTGCAAGATGAATGCTTTCATTGCAAATACCTTTTTTAAACAAAGTAAAAGATGACTGTACACATAGACCTGACCAGATGGAAAACACAGAAATCAAATTGCCTACATCTATTGAAAGATTTAAGGAGCTCTGGTAGTGTAGTGGTTACAAATTGAGCTGCTAACCTCAAAGTTGGTAGTTCAAAACTACCAACTGCTCCGCGGGAGAAAGATGAGGCTTTCTGCTCCCATAAAGATTTGCAGCCTCAGAAACCCTGTGCAGGGTCACTGTGAGTTGGAACCAACTCCATGGTACTTAACAACAACAACAACAATTGAAAGATTTGGTGGAAAAGCTCAATATCATCAGTCAAAACAAGACCAAGAGCAGGTTGTGGAACAGACTATTCATTGCTCATATGCAAGTTCAGGTTGAAGGTGAAGAAAAAGTTTAAAAGTACACAAGAGCCAAAATATGATCTTGAACATATCTCACCAGAATTTAGAGATCTTCTCAAGAATAGATTTGATGAATTAGACACTAATGACAAAAGACAAGAAGATTTGTGGGACAACATCAAGTACATACAGGAAGAAAGCAGAAGGACATTAGGAAGACAAGAAAGAAGGAAAGGACCAAAATGGATGTCAGAAGAGACTCTGAAACTTGCTCTCTAGTGACGATATACTGAAGCAAATGGTAGGAATAAGAAGGTAAAGAGCTGAACAGAAAATTTCAAAGGGCAGCTCGAGAAGACAAAGTCACACATTATGTTGAAATGTGCAAACACCTGGAGTTAGAAAGCCAAATGTGAAGAACATACTCAGCATTTCTCAAGCTGGAAGAACTGAAGGATAACTTCAATCCTTGACAAGAAGTACTGAAGGATTCTATGGGCAAAATATTGAATGACACAAAAGCATCAAAAGAAGATGGAAAGAATAAACAGAGTAACTGTATCAAAAAGAAATGAGCAATGTTCAACCATTCAAGAGGCAGCATATAATCAAGAGTCAGTAACACTGAGGAGGAAGTCCAAGGTGCACTGAAGACATTGGCAAATAATGAGGCACCGAGTATTGATGGAATACAAAGTGAAATATTTTAGCAAACTGAGGCAGTACTGAAGGCACTCACTCAGCTATGCCAAAACATTTGGAAAACAGCTACCTGACTAACTGTCAGACGAGACCCATATTTGTGCCCATCCCAAAGAGAGGTGACCCAACGGAATGAGGAAATCATAGGACATTATCATTAATATTGCATTTAAGTAAAATTTTGCTACAAGTAATTTAAAAATGGGTGTAACCATGTATTGACAGGGAACTGCCAGAGGTCCAAGCCAGATTCAGACAAAGATAGGAATGATAGATATCCTTGCTAACATCAGATGGATCTTGGCTAACAGCAGAGAGTACCAGAAAGAAGTTTACCTGTGTTTTATTGAATATGCAAAGACTTTTGATTGTGTGGCTCACGACTAGCAGTATGCACCATTGCAAAAAGTGAGTTTTCTGATATACTTAATTGTGCTCATGAAGAACCTGTATATAGACCAAGCGGTAGCTGTTTGAACAGAACAAGGGAACATTGAATGGTTTAAAATCTAGAAAGGTGTGTGACAGGGTTATATTCTTTCACCATACTTATTCAATCTGTATGCTGAACAAAAAATCCGAAAAGCTGGATTATATGAAGAAGAATATCACATTAAGATTGGAGGAAGGTTCATTGATAACCTGTGATATGCAGATGATACAACCTTGCTTGCTGAAAAAGAAGAGGACTTAATGATGAAGATCAAAGACCACAGCCTTCAGTATTGGTTACACCTCAATGTAAAGAAAACAAAACTCCTCACCACTGGACCTGCAAGTAACATCAAGATAAATGGAGAGAAGACTGAACTTGTCAAAGACTTCATTTTGCTTGGATCAATCATCAACACTCATGGAAGCAACAGTCAAAAAAATCAAATGATGTATTTCATTAGGCAAATCTGCTGCACAAGACCTTTTTAAGAGTTCAAGAGCAAAGATGTCAGTTTGAGAACCGTGGTGTGCCTGACCTTAGCCAGGGTATTTTCCATAGCCTCATGTATGTGAAAGTTGGACAATGAGTAAGGAAGACCATAGAAGAATTAATGCATTTGAGTTATGGTATTGGAGGAGAATATTAAGAATACCATGAACTGCCCAAAGAACAAACCAATCTGTGTACCGCCAGAATACTCCTTAAAAGCAAAGGTGGCCAGATATCATCTTTCATATTACAGAGTGACCAGTTGTAGGAGAAGGACATTTTACTTGGTAAAGTGGAAGGTTAGCATAAAAGAAGAAAAACCCTGAGATGGACTGGCATAGTGGCAGCAGCAATGGGCTCAAGCATAGCCATGGTTATGAGATTTAGGACTGGGCAGTGGTTTGTTCTATTGTGTATCGAGACACTATAAGTTAGTACCGAACTGATTACACTTAACAACAACAACAATATCACTCTTGAGTTATTACTTTCTTACCCCAATTTTTTTCTTTAGACTCTTTCAATTTTTAAAAAGAATTTCTCATTAAGTTTCTATAAATCATCTTCATTTTTTTGTTGTTGTTGATAGAATGAGGCAGAGGTTTAAAATAAATACATCTAAAAATGCCCAAGCCCTTTACTATCATTCAGGCAAAGCCTTTTCATCTTTATACTCTCAACTTCTCCAAAGTTAGGCTTTTTAAGATGTGATTTATGAGGGAGCTTCCAAAATTTGTAGAAAAAATGGAATTAACAGAGGAATTTTTCCATGAACTTTTTGAGGTCCCATGGTATTTTCCTCTTTATGGTTACCCTTGAGGTTAATCCCGTGTCTTCTGTACAAACGTATTCCTAGTGATGATTTAGATTGCAGTATCCAAGAGTATTATTTTTCTGGGTCTCATGAGAGTACTTTGCTTTTACATTTTAAAGAAATAAAAATTTAGAAACGTAAACTTTCTAGTCGAGGCTCTAAGATACTGTTATTGATATTGTTAGGGAATGGTTATGTTTGTATTTGTGCCTTGTATCATTTCCTTCTGGGTTTACTGTCTCAAGGAGCTATTTTTAAGGCAAAGAAGCAATTTCTGTAGCAGTTCACCATGAGACAAAGAACCAGAAGGCTGTCCCCATTTCACTCCCTTTCATTTCAGAAAGACAGCACTTAAGCTTTGATTTTCACCGTTGTCCAATAGCAGTTATTTGTTTACCAGACATGCTTTAGATAGCTACAACCCATTTGTAAGTCACTCATTTTATACATTATAGCCTAATGTCTGGCAAAGGGTTTCTAAGTTGCCTATTATCGTAAAACCTAAAAACTCTGACAGAGATATTAGGAATCATAATGATACAATATTTATGAGGCAAACTACCAGGTACTATCTAGTGATGAAAAAATAGCTAGCAAGCATTTTCAAAATAAGTGTGCTATTAGTCAGCCATTGTTAACGCATAAGAAGCTAGAAGCAAGCCAGAAGTCCAGGATTAGGGTCTAAGTACTCTCTGTGCGGCTTTGGGAAGCATGCTTAGCCTTTCTGGACTCCAGAGACAAAGAAGGACAATTAAGATGACCCGGCTTAACAGGGGCATTTGGAGGTTTAAGAAGGATGCAAAAAATGGATCTCATTGTTTAGTATTCTGAATAAAAAAGGATAACTAACAACAGACGCCAGACTCTCAAGGTGTTGACTCAGGTGTTAACACTGAATTTACCCTAGAGGAGAGGAAGTCTTCTTTGTGCCTACTACTTCTTTTTAAGGAGTCTTGGTATGGTGCTGTGGGTTAATGCGCTGGACTATGAAGGCCTTTGAACCACAAGGTCAGTGGTTCAAGCTCACCAGTTACTCCTTGGAAACCTTACACAGGGTCACTATGGATCAGAACTGACTCTATGGTGCTTAACAACAACACATTGCCAACAATTCCTTTTAAACAGCACTGGCTAGTAAGGAAGGATAGAACTAGACAGAAAGGAAGAGTGAATTCTTTTCCTTCCCCATTTTCCTACCTCTTGGATATTAACACTTCTTTTTGTCTCTTGGGCACTTGTTGTTAAGTGCTGTTGAGTCATTTCTGACTCATAGCAACCCTGTATAGGGTTTCCGAGGAGTGGCTGGTAAGCTTGAATCACCGACCTTGTGGTTCAAACTGACATTGAATCCAGCATATCTGGGTTCCATGCCCCTTCCACTTACTACCACCCCCTTTTGTTTTATCATGGGAAACTCTACACAGAAGAAATTTGCAAAAATGACCTTTGGCCTTCAAGGTATGAGATTATGATATGAAAGCTGTAGAAGTCTTCACCAACTCTAGAATTGGACATGGCTTTTGTATAAATTAAGGAATCCTGGTGGTACGGTGGGGTAAACATTGGGTTGCCAATAACAATTTTAAAAGCAGGAGAAAGATGAGGCTGTCTATTCTTATAAAGGTTTACAGCTTTGTTGTTGTTAGGTGCCACCAAGTTGGTACCTACTCATAGCGACCTTATGCACAGCAGAATGAAACACTGCCCGATCATGAGGCAACGCCACTATCGGTGCCACACTTGAGTCCATTGATGCTGCCACTTGGCCAATCCATCTCTTTGGGGGTCCTCCTCTTTTTCTCTGACCCTCCACCTTACCAAATATGATATCCTACTCCAGCGACTGGTCCCTCCTGACAATATTTCCGAAGTATGAGAGATGAAGTTTGGCCATCCTGGCCTCCAAGGAGCACTCTGGCTGCACTTCTTCCAACACAGATTTGTTGGTTCTTTGGGCATCCTATGGTGCTTTCAATATTCTCCTCCAACACCATACTCAAAAGCATCAATTCTTCTACAGTCATCCTTATTCACTGTCCAGCTTTCGCATACATATGAGGTAATTGAAAATACTATGGCTTGGGTCAGGTACACCTTAGTACTCAAGCTGACATCTTTGCTCTTCCACACATTAAAAAGGTCTTGTGCAGCAGATTTACTTAATGCAGTATATCATTTGATTTCTTGAATGCTGCTTCCATGAGTTTTGATAATTGATCCAAGAAGAATGAAATCCTTGACAACTTGGGAACCCTATATTTAGAGTCTCTGTGAGTCAGAAGCAAGTCAATGGCAGGAATTTGGGTTTGGTTTTGGGTGATGTTGTGGGTAATAGATGAAGCTGTCTGTTTCCTCAAAGTTGGTGAATTTGAACTGCGAATCTTGCAGTTAGTGCTTATTCCAACTCTTACTCTACAACATCACCAAGACTTGTAAATTTATGCAAAAGCCATGTCCCATGCTAGAGCTTGTAAGATTTCCACAGTTTTCATATTCCTCAGAGAGTTACAGCCTCAGAAACCCTAAGGAGTAGTTTTATGAGTGGTCCTTCTTGATAATATGCCTGTAGTATGAGACATGAAATCTGGCCACTCTGGTTTCTAAGGAACATTCTGGTGGTACACAGATTGGTTTGTTCTTTTGGCAGTTCATGGTATTAATATTCTCCTCCAACACCATAACTCACATGCATCAATTCTGTTCTATAGGGTCACTATGGGTAGAAATCACCTCGATGGCTCTGAACTTGTATTAGTTAGAGTCCTAGGTTTCAGGACAGCGACTGTCTCCTGCAGAATTTTGCCTGCTCTTGCTGTCCTCTGATAAGCAGCAGTATTTGTGCTGAATGCTGTTGCTTTCTATCGCCTGAGAGTTCTTTCAAGACAAAACAAAACAAAACACAATAATTATTACACTGAAGTTATTGCATTTTTGTGACACTAGCAAAATGACTATCAGTACAATCAAAACTAATAAGGGACAGAAATCCTTTGTAGTCAGAGATCCCATTCCACTTCCAAATACAAATTTTCAGTTACAATATGACAGCTTTGTAGTAAAATTTATGCGAGATTTTTTCCATTGTGTATATCAAGGGACTATACAGGGAGACTTTGGCTCAAGTAAAAGGAAGCCTTGGCCCAGTCTCCATCATGTGACCTTTTACTGCCCAGTGCTGCAGCAGACCAGGTTTTATAAATGAAAGACTATGCAGATGTAAGGGCATCGGTGATTCAGTGACAGAATTCGTGTCTTCTATGAGACTGGACTCATTTCCTGGCTGGTGTACTTTGTGTGCAGTCAGTGGATCCTTGTGAGTTTCTCTGATGCTAGACCTGTTTTAGCAGAGCTTCCAGACTAAGACAGGTTAGGAAGAAAGGCCAGGCGATCTATTTCTGAAAATTAGTCAGTGAAAATCCTATGGGTCACACTGGTCCAATTTGTAGCTGATCACGGGGATGGCAGAGAACCAGGCAACATTTCATTCTGCTGTGTATGGGGTCCACATGAGTTGGGAGTGACTGAACAGCAGTTAACAACAACATACACCTCGTATATGTCTCAGTTTCCAGTGAGGCTGAGATCAGCAAATCTACAGAGGCCACCTTCCCTCCCCTCCTCCCTTGACTGGTTTAATTCGGTCCTGGAACACATGTTAGTCTACTAGACACCGAGAAGAGGTCCAAGAACCAGGAATAAACCAAGCTTGTTTCTCATCTCAGAACCAGGAGGTGGACAAAGTAGCTAGGATTTTGGAGCTAGAGCAGGAGCACTCACTTTCCCAGCTTAGTTAGGAAGCATGCTTTGTAAGCTCTGAGCTTTGAACAGTGTTCTGGAAGAAACAAAGGGGTTGGGAGTGGTTACCAAAGGTAAAGGAATTAGACCAGTGGTGCTGCAGGGCAATGCGCTGGACTGCAAGGTCCGTTTGAATCATAAGGTTGGTGGTTCAAACTCACCAGCTGCTCCTTGGAAACCATATACAGGGTCACTATGAGTCAGAGCCAACTCCATGGTCCATAAAAGCAACAACAGCAAGAGGTGGTTTCTTTTATGCAGATGTTTGGGGCTGCCTAGAGACCTCTGAAGGAGCTGTGGTGGCAATGTGAGTTAGGTGGTGGGCTACTAACTGCAAAGGGGATGGTTCAAATCCACCAGCTGCTCTGTGGGAGAAAGATGAGGCTGTTTCTGTAAAGATTTGCAGTCTCAGAAGCCCTACATAGGATCACTGTAAGTCAGAATCAATTTGATGGCATTCAACTAGAGATGAGAAAAGTAGTGGTCAATGGGTATATCCTCAAATCCACAGATCTTTTTGGATATTTTTGTTGTTAAGTCCCACCAAGTTGGTCCCAACTCATCGTGTATGACCCAATATAGGGTTTCTGAGGAACGACTGGTGGGTTTGAGCCACTGACCTTAGGGCTAAAAGTCCTGTGCTTATTCTACTGTACTTTTAGGTGAGATCAAACATCCTTTTTATATTCACAGCTCAACCACCAATGTTGCTGAAGCATTTGAACATATTTCCTAAGGACCAAAACAGATTAATGGTTAACTGTGGTCTCTGAAGCTAGACATCATAGATTTGCATCCTGGGACGGACTAAGACTCAGTGACACATAAAAACAAAAAACAAATAGGGTCCTATCACACAAGGGTTCAACAATTAATTGTTATTGTTATGTGCCGTTGAATCAGTTCCAACTCATAGTGACACTATATAGGATTTCCATCCATGAGTGGCTGTTGAGTTTGAACCACATACCTTGTGGTTCAAATTGACCTTGTGGTCCAGTACTTTTTCTCACAGTGCCACACCAGGACCCCCAGCAATGAATTAGGGGTAATTAATTAGGTCTGGGTGTGGTGCTATAGGATAAGCACTGGACTGCTAACTGCAGTGTCAATGGTTCAAACCCACCAGATGCTCCTTGGAAACCCTATACAGGGGCATTCTGAGTCAAACCACAACAATAAATGGGGGCAGGGTAAATAATATCTTCTGTTTTATGTTCTTGGGAAGAGTCAGTTAGATCAAGTGTTAAAAATGTAAAGTATCTGGAACACTTCGGGCTCTCAATAAAAGGGAATAGTTTTACTTATGTTAAGCATAAGCTTTGCTCATTAGAGTTGGTAACTCTTTCTGACATTCCCTAATCACTTGAATCTACCCCACACTGTATCCCTTGGGAATGACGTTATTTTATTTTATTTAGTGTGTGTGCATTTATTGTTGTGATTATGATGACTATTAATTTGCCATCAAAAGAAAGGGTCTCCTTACACAGTATCTGCATCTCATCTCACACATTTCCAAGCCAAAGCATCAAAATACACAACTCAGCCTGCTGGTGAAGCCTGCTTTTTAAGTAGCTCATGCAGAAAAATTGTGGAGCTCTTGCAAAATTTTCCCCATGACCTGCCTTCCTAATAATTTCTGAGACTTGAACTTATGCTCCAATAGTTACATCTGGTTCTAGAGTTAACAAATGGGTCAGGAGGAAAAGGAGGAGTGAAAACACCCCATCCTGAACCCCTCCCCCTCTCAGTTTTCCCCTCAGTGTGAAGGCATTTGCTTTTCTTTCTAGTTCCTATCAAGTCTTCAGAAGTTGAGCCAGGCAGATGGTGAGGTTATAGCTTGGGCAAAATGTGCTCTAATGTTATCAGCTTTAAAGGAGCACATGGAGCAGAGAGGAATGGTTTGTGGTATTTTTGTTTATTAAATTTGATGGTTGGATTATGACATTTATATTTATTAAATGTACAGAATCTCATCCATCACTGTTGACAGTCAGAACATGTCCTGTGTGGTTGGCATAGCTGTCTCTTCCTGCAAAGAGATCTAACATTTCTTCTTATTTGGCGACTAAAGAGAGGTGAAGAAAATAGGAGATCTGCCCTTCAGTGCCACCACCCTGGGGAAATGGGAGATAAGTGTCATTGTGCTTGATTGTGTCATGTTAAGAAGCACTTTCCTTGTTTGGGTTGGGAGTCGGGTTGATGGTGCTGTGGATGGAACCCTCAGCGGCACCCGAGTAGCTTAGTCAGAGAACCTCTTACAGGGAAAATCCATAGAAGGAGGGCTCTCAGCTTTGCCCCATTAAAATCGTGGCGTTGGCTATGTTGGAAGTACTGTTGAAATGGCATTGTCTAGTGGCTCAAGCACTTCAGCAGTCAGGCTTCGTTTCGCTCTGTGTTTTATTACCTTCCAGATGTGGGCCTCTTGGATATTTTATTATAGCACCAGGTGAGCTGATGAAAGGGTAGCACCCCAACTGCCTTCCAAATGACTCCTGGTTCACGTGAGCTTTGTTTACATGTAAGAGGAGACAAGAGCTGGCAAGACAGAAACAGGATCAAGTCACTATTACCCAAACAGTGTCTCCCTAGGCATTTAGGTCAAAGAGACGACAGGTTTGCTTAAGGTTTGCAGATCTTTTCCAGAGGGTAACTCTCAAATGTGCTTTTACAAACAATGTGCAAATGAATTAGACACATGGGTTCATTCTCTCTTTGTTGTTAAGTGCAATTGAGTTGGTTCGGACCCATAGCTACCCTGAATAAGGTTTACAAGGAGCAGTTGGTGAGCTTGAACCACCGACCCTGTGGTTCAAACTGACTCTGAAGTCCAGTGCATTAGCACATGGCACCACACCAGGACTCCATACTCGCTTCTTGTTGTTGTTAGGTGCCATCGAGTTGGTACCGACTCATAGCGACCTTATGCACAGCTGAACGAAACACTGCCTGATCCTCAGCCAACCTCACTACTGTTGCCATGCTTGAGTCTATAATTCCCAAAATAAAAGATTCATTTAGGTTTGAATAAACCGAGTATATTTGGAAATGTGCTCATGACACATATTGGCCGTATGGCCTAGAAAATGTTGAATTATAAGTATTTAAGCTACTACGTATCAGTCTGCTAATCTCAAGGTCAGCAGTTTGAAACTACCAGCAGTTCTGTGAGGGGAAAATGAGACTTTCTGCTTCCGTAAAGATTTATAGCCACGGAAATCCTTTACAGGGCCGCTATGAGTCAGAACTCTCTCCACATCACCACCACCAAGCTACTAACCTAGAGAAGAGATGAAAAGGACTTTTTCTTCTCTCCTCTTTCTGGCCCTTCTTTTAAGAGTTAATGTGGTTCCTAAATCCAATCATTTAGAGTCCCAGCTGATATTTTCGGGAACAGTGGGCCATACTCTGTCTTAGAAAGGTGTCAGTATTAGAAAACATTTACACATTGTTGTTGTTGTTGTTGTTACGTGCCATTGAGTTGGTTCCGGCTCATAGTGACCCTGTATAGGGTTTCTAAGGAGTGGTTGGTGAATCTGAACTGTCACCCTTGTAGTTCACAGTCCAGTGCTTATCCTACAATGCCACACCAGAACTCCATTTTATTATAAAGATCACTGATCTTTATAAGCAGTATATCATTAATTGAGCATCCTTTGGACAGAGAGCTCTATTCCATGAGTTATGACAGGAGTTGCTGTTAAGTACTGTTGAGTCAGTTCTGACCCATAGCGATCCTGTATAGAGTTTCCGAGGAGCAGCTGGTGAGCTTGAACTGCCGACTTTGCAGTTCAAACAGCTTTGCAGTCTGATACATTAACCTACAGTGCCACACCAGGCCTCTATGAGGGTAGTAAACAAAGGTAAAACTATAGTTTCCCTCTAGAATGTTTAAATAAAACAATCTAAAAGCCAGACCTCTATGAAGAGGCACATTTCCTGCTCCATAGTGTTTGTGTGTGAATCTGATTGCATTAATGGACTGTAAACATTTCCCAAGGTGGGAGAGAGTGCAGGTCCCGAGTGTTAACAAGTCAAAGGTCATGAGTGTGCTCTCTCCATGGGGACCAGTTGGCTCTGCTCCCTCCACTGTCAAGACTGCCCCTCTGAACCCTGCAACCCACCCTGAATGAGCCTCAGCTACTGAATGATCCTTAGTTACAGGGCTCCTGGGGGTGGTGGGATGTGGAGTATGGGTATATTATAAGTCTTCTCTCTCTTTTTCTTCAATAAAAACAATGCTGTGCAAGATATTACAAATTTAATTCTACTCATAACACATGTACTATAGTTCTCACCTGCAGCATGAATAAATGGAGTTAATATTTGTAAGCACATACTATGTACACACACACATACACCTGATATATGTGTGTATGAGTGTGTATACTGACGTGTTGTTGTTGTTAACTGCCATCAAGTCAGTTCCAACTCATAGCAACCCTGTATAAGGTTTCCAAGGAGCAGTTGGTAGATTTGAACCTCTGATGCTGCAGTTAGCAGTCCCATTCTTATCCTAAAGCCCCACACCAAAACTCCATAGCGTGGCTTGAAAATGTCAAAAAATGGAATGAAAAGATAACAGAATTTTTCCATGAACTTATGAAACATGTGGCACTGTAGGACAAGCACTCGACTGGTAATTACAAGGTTGGTGGTTCAAATTCACCGATCGCAACTCAGAAACACTTCACAGAGTCGGTATGAGTTGGAACTGATTAGACAGGCCCTACACCAGTGTACCACTGTATATGCACAATGAGAAATCATTGGTCATCTTGCATCATCCTCACAACTGTTGTTATGTTTGAGCCCATTGTTGCTGCCACTGTGTTAAGCCATCTCCTTTGGCGTCATCCTCTGATACTCCATTATACCAAGTCTGATGTCTTTCTCCAGGGACAGTTCCCTTCTGATGACATATCAAAGTATAAAAGACAAAGCCACCATCCTGG
>NW_006408612.1:8347148-8357787 GCF_000296735.1 Chrysochloris asiatica
GCTATGGATTAATGCACTGGACTGCACAGTCAGTTTGAACTGCAAGGTTGGTGGTTGGTTCCAAGCTCATCAGCTGCTCCTTGGAAACCCTATACAGGGTCTTTATGGGTCAGAACTGACTCGCCGGCACATAACAACAAAAATGGACAAAATATTGAATGATGCAGAAAGCATCTAAAGAAGATAAAAGGAATACAGAGTCACTCTATCAAAAAATAATTGTTCAATCATTTCAAGAAGTAGCGTATGATTAAGAGCCAGTGGTACTGAAGGAAGAAGTCCAAGGTGCATTGAAGGCATTGGCAAAGAACAGGGCTCTGAAATTGATGGAATATAAATTGAAATCTTTTAACAAACTGATGTAACACTGGAGGCAATCACTTATCTATGGCAAGAGAACTGGAAAGCTGTAACCTAGCCAAATGATTGGAATAGATCCATATTTATGTCCAGTCCAAAGACAGGTGACCCAACAGAAGCAGAAGTCATTGAACAATACAATTAATATCACATACAAGTAAAATTTTGTTGAATATAATTTTTAAAATGGCTATAACAACATATCCATAGGAAACTGCTAGAGGTTCAAGCTGGATTCAGATGAAGACATGGAATGAGTGATATCATTGCTGACATCAGATGGATCTTGGCTGAAAGCAGAGAATAACAGAAATCTGTTTACTTCTGTTTTGTTTACTATGCAAAGGCTTTTGACTGTTTGGACCATGACAACTTGTGGGTAACATTGTGAAAAATGGGTATTCCAGAACACTTTATTGTGCTCTTGAGGAAGCTGTACATAAACCAAAAGGCAGTCATTCAAACAGAATAAGTGGATACCTAATAATTTAAAATCAGGACAGATGTGTGCCAGGATTGTATCCTTTCACTATGCTTATTCAATTGGTATGCTGAGCAAATAATGTGAGAAGCTGGTTTATATGAAGTATGTGGCATCAAGATTGGAGGACTCATTAACAATCTTTGTTGCTGAAAGTGAAGAGGACTTAAAATACTTACTGATAAAGATTGAAGCCTAGAATCTTCAGTCTAGGCTGCACCTCTATGTAAATAGAACAAAAATCCCCACCACTGGACCAATAAATCACATCATGATAAATGGAGAAATGATTGAAGTTTTTGTAAAAGACTTCATTTTACTTGGATCCACTATCAACACTCATGAAAGCAGTAGTCAAGAAATTAAATGATGTAATGCATTAGGCAAATCTGCTACACAAGATCTCTTAAAAGTGTTCAAGAGCTATGATGTCAGTTTGAGGACTAACGTGCATCTGACCCAAGCCATGGTATTTTCCATCACCTCCTATGAATCTGTAAGTTGGACAATGAGTAAGGAAGACTGTAGAAGAATTGATGCATTTCAGCTATGGTGCTGGAGAACGACATTAAAGGTACAATGAACAGCCAGAACATCCAAGTCAGTGTTGGAAACAGTACAGCCAGAATGCTCCTTAGAAGCTAGGATGGTAAGACTTCATCTCTCAGACTTCAGACATGTTGTCAGGAGGGACCAGTCCCCCATGGTAAGCAGTGAGAGTCAGCGAAAAAGTGAAAGACCTCCAAAGTCATGAATTGGCACAGTGGCAGCACCAATGTGTTCAAGCATAAAAACAATTGTTAAGATGGTGCAGGATAGGACAGTGTTATGTTCTGGTGTGCAACAGGGTTGCTAAGAGTCAGAACCGACTCAACAGCACCTAACAACAATATATATATATATACAGTTATAAAGGAGTTCTGGTAGCGTAGTAGTTACGAATTGGGCTGCTAACCTCAGGGTCAGCAGTTTGAAACTACCAGCTGTTCCGCAGGAGAAAGATGAGACTTTCTGCTCCAGTAAAGACTTATTGCCTCGGAAACCCTGTACAGGGTCACTATGAGTTGGAACCGACTCTAGGGCACATAACAACAACAATAACAACAATATGCAGTTATAACATAGGCAATCACTGATTGCATATATTTCCATGGTTCCATAAATTTATAAAACACAATTCAGAAATCCCAATTGAGAATGGGACATATTGAATGTTACAGCTTCCTGCAGGCAACATGTGTATTCCACGTCTCTTGGATATGAAACATGTATGCTGTCAGGCATACATAACCTATAATACATATGGTTGTTGGTTGGTAGGTACCATGGAGGCTGTAAATCTTTATGGGAGCAGAAAGCCTCCTCTTTCTCCCGCGGAATAGCTGGTAGTTTCGAACTGCTGACCCTGAGGTTGGCAGCCTGATTCATAACCACTACTCTACCAGAGCTCCTCATAATACCTATGAGGGGACTTTAATTTAAAGTATATAGAAAAATGGAATTTAAATATAATGGATTTTTTCTACAAATTTTTGAAACTGCTTCATATGTCTTGTTGGTAAGTGCTATTAATTTAGTTTTAACTCAGGTGTACCCTGTACAGGGTTTCCAAATAGCAGCTAGTGGGTGTGAACCACTGACCTTGTGATTAGTTGCGTAGTGCTCATCCTGTAGTGCCACCCCAGGACTCCTATTTCTTGATAGGCATAGTCAGTGCCTATGTTACTGTGTTATACTTTCTACCTAAAAAGTTTCCCATATAACAATGTATGCTTTGATGGGTAGACAGCACCACCCAATCTTGTGTACTGTGTATCTCTTGAGTGTTGCAGAGTTATCAATCTGCTTCATTCTTAAGAAGTATATCATGGCTCCAAAACCCAACACAAACTAATGATGGCAGCAGCCAGATAGAAAGGAGATCGCCTGCGTGCTCCTTGGAAGACAGGATGGCTAGACCTCACCTCTCATACTTTGGACATATTATCAGGAGGGACCAATCTCTGGAGTAAAAAAGAGGAAGACCTCCAACGAGATGGAGATGCATTCGTGCAGTGGCAGCAGCAATGGGCTGAAGCATATCAGCAATGGTGAAGATGGCACAGGATCAAGCAGTGTTTCCTTCTGTTGTGCACAGGGCTGCTATGAATCAGAATGGACTCAATGGCTCCTAACAACAACATCAATTTGGACATGAAACAAAAGATTATTAAGCATCACAAAAGTGGAAAATCAGTAAATGCTATTCCTCAAGATTTAGGCATGTTGTACTTGACAATCACAACCATCTTCTAAAACAAAGAAAACAAGTCTCCAAGCCGTTAAGGGGTTCAGTCCACTGAAAGCTACAAAGGTAATGAAATTGGAGAGTAACAAATGGCTGACATGGAGAAATTGTTAATGATGCGGATTGAGGACCAAACACAAAAGCAAATCCCTCTCAACACATTGATTGATAGCTGCCAAGGCAAGAAGTTTACTCAAGATGCTCTAAGAAAAAGTAGGACCTTACTACATTTCCACAATGTCCAAATCCTATTTTACAGAACATTTCATGAATGTTAATTGATGCATGATACATTTGTATATACAGGTAGTCTCCAACTTGTGATATAATCTAGTTACAACAAACTGCACTTACAACCTTCTGCTTTTTTAAAAAAAAATATATATATACATATTATTATTAGTCATATGTGCTACATACAACCATTTCAGGAATCGCATATGATCAAGAGCCACAGGTACCGAAGGAAGAAGTACAAGCTATACTGAAGGTGTTACTGAAGAACCCAACTTCAGGAGTTGATGAAATACCAATTGAAATGTTTCAACAAACCGATGGAGCACGGAAAGTACTCATTAGTCTATGCCGAGAAATTTGGAAGACAGATGCCTGACCAACAGACAGGAAGAGGTCCATATTTGTGCCCATTCCAAAGAAAGGTGACCCTACACAATGTGGAAGATATCAATGTTTGATTATATATAAAGATCATTAATATTCTTTGAAAGTAAAATTTTGCCAAAGATAATTTTTTAAATGGTTGTAGCAGTACATCAACAGGAGCTGCCAGAAATTCAAGCCCAATTCAGTAGAGATATCATTGCTGATGTTAGTTGGATCTTGGCTAAATGAAGAGAATACCAGACAGATTTATTTTGTGTTTCATTGACTATGCAAAAGCAGTCAACTGTGTGGAACATAACAAGGTATGGAGAGCATTATGAAGAATGGGAATTCCAGAACTCTTAACTGTGCTCATGTGAAACCTATGCATAGACCAAGAGGCAGTCATTCAGAAAGAACAAGGGGAGGCTGCTTGGTTGAAAATCAGGAAAGTTGTGTGCCAGGGTTGCATCCTTTCACCATACGTACTCAATCTCTTTGCTGAGCAAATAATCCGAGAATCTGGACTATGAAGAAGAACATGGCATCAGGATTGGAGGATGTTTCATTAACAATGTGTGACATACAGCTGACACAACCTTGTTTGCTAAGACTGAAGAAGACTTGAAGCACTTATAGATGAAGATCAGAGACTACAGTTTTCAATATGGATTGTACCTCAATGTAAAGAAAACAAATATCCTCACAAATGGAGTAAAAAATGAAGTTGTCAAAAATTTCATTTTATTTGGATCCATAATCCATGTCCACGGAAAGAGCAGTCAAGAAATCGAGCAACGTATTACATTGGGAAAACACTTTTTAAAGTGTTAAAGAGCAAATATGTCACTTTGAGGGCTAAGGTGTGGCTGACTCAAGTCATTGTATCTTCAGCAGTTGAGTAATGAGTATGAGAGAAGACTTGATGAATTTGAATTATGGTGTTAACAAAGAATATTGAAATTTCCATGGCCTGCCAGAAGAAATAATAGATCTGTCTTAGAAGACGTACAGACAGAATGTTCCTTAGAAGTAAGGATGGGGAGACTTCGTCTCACATAATTTGAACATGTTATCAGGAGAGGTCAGTCCCCGGAAAAGAACATCATGCTTGGGAAAGTAGAGGGTTAGGGAAAAAGAGAAAGACCCCCACTAAGATGGATTGACACAGTGGCTGCAACAATGGGCTCAAACATCGTGACAATTGTAGATGGTTCAGGGCTTGGTAGTGCTTCCCTATGTTGTGCACAGGGTCACTATGAGTCAGAGCCAACAACTCATACAATGTGGTAGCACGTAGTTTGCTGATGTACTCATTCACCCACGTTCACTCAAAGATGTTCAAAGATTGGATTTATAAAGGTACCGATAATAAAAGACAATAATAATGAACCCTCCCCCTCAAAACAAGAAGTATTTGAGTTACACAGAACCAATTTATGATGCAGTCAGTAGAATATAACCCTGCTGTAAGTTGAGGACTACCAGTGTTGGAATCTCTGGGTGGTGCAAACTGGCAATGAGCTTGGCTGCTAGCCATATTTCTAACCAGGTTGAAGATCTGGTCTCTACTTCTGGAAAAAAAACCCAAAAAACTAGCCATTGAAAATCCTATGGGACACAGTTCTGCTCTGACACACGTAGAGTTACTATGAGTCACAGTTGACTCAACAGCAACTGGTTTTTGCATATATGTTTCTCTCAAGAATCCTGTGAAGTAGGAATTTACCATCACCATTTAAATGGTAAAAAAATAATGAGAAGATCAGAACCTGATGTGTAGTAGCTTTTCAATCAATATATGGTGGATAAATAAATGAATGAAATTCAGACTAAATATCTTGCATTTGCTCGTGGTCATAAAACAAATAAGAGGTCATGGCTGGATTCCAGCCCGGATTCTGTGGCTCTGAGGCCTGCTCTTTTCTTGCCAGTGCCTGTGAAGGCCAGCACAATGAAGTCACTGCACTGCCCACTTCTCAGATGGCTGTGGCTCAGGAAGGAGACAGCTGAAAACGTCTCTATTCCTCATTCTAGGAGTTCTGTTACAGAAACAGCCATAGCTCTGGATCTCCCACCATGCCCTTCTTTGACCTGACTGTAGAGCAGACAGCAGGAGAATATTGAACTTGCAGCTGGTCACCTCTCTGGAAAGATGTGCAGCCAAAGCCAGGTGAGAGAAGAGATGAGGCTGAAGGCCTGGGTCTGAAACAAGCATTGTAGATCCAGGAGCAATCCTGAACTCTTAGATTTGCATTCCTTCTGCAGTCACTGCAACAGATTCCAAGATCCTGCTGGTTGAAACGCACCAATTCCACACTAGGGAGGGAACTGTTATTTTATTGCCCCAATTAACTGCTTTATTTGTTTATAAATTCTTCCCTTTTCTGTTTTATGATGCAATTGTGGGGTGTTTAATGGAAGTGCAAGATTAAGACTGGCAAGTTGAATGCATGTTACATTTCCAAAGTTTATAAATGGTTTGAATCTAGAACGTTGTGGCCCTTTCTAAAAATATTTGGTTTCTTTAAAAAGCAACAGCTGTTCAGAAATAGATGCAAGTTTTTTCTTTTCTTTTTTTCTCCAAGAGGAGAAAAACCATTGATTTTTTTTTTTTTTTTTACTGTAGTGTGTATAGCACTTTATTTTCATGTTTTATTCCTCTGGGGAATTTGCCTGTCTGATAACAGATGAAACAACAAGGACTTAGTAAAATATAAAAGCTCATGATGTTAAAAATCAGCAAGTTGGATGTTAAATTTAAGAGTCATACAAGAAAGCCAAGAATCCCTTTCTAAAATACCTCTTGCTGAGTGAAAATTCTTTGCTTCTGTGAGAATAGATGCCCACTAACAACCACAACATTTGTATTGTATTGGATTTCGCTAAAATATGCTAAGTTGCTTAGGGGCAATAATTTCCCTCTTTATAAACGATAAAGGTGAGACCTGGAAAGATGATGAGATTTACTTGAGTCATGGGAATCACAGTGGGGAAGCCAGGATTCAGACAGAAGCTTCTCAATGATTAGCATGGCTTTCGGACACCCCAAATATGTACCATTATAGGTACATGATGATAGGCAATGCAGTAAAATATGTTTTCATGGCTTCTATGCTGTTACCATAGCTACAAACCTTGCATAGCTTATCCTGAGGCAGAATCTTGGTGGAAGCATCCAATTGGCTGAATTTAATCATGTGTTGAAACCTGGCTACTAGGGGGTGGGATCAGAGAAATTGTTTCTGCCTGGCCTACCCACAGGAGGCAGAGAACTGCATCCTGCCAGTGCTGCACCCAGTGAAGGGTTACTCAAACAAGAGAGATTGGGTGTTGGATAAAGCAAAAACGTGGTAGTGCATCCACCTGATAGGGTTGTTGTTGTTAAGTGCCGTGGAGTCGGTTCCAACTCATAGTGAGGACTCTGTACAGAGTTTCTGTTACGGGAGCAGAAAGTCTCATCTTTCTCCCGCAGAACAGCTGGTAGTTTTGAACTGCTGACCTTGCGGTTCGCAGCCCGATTTGTAACCACTACGGTACCAGAGCTCCTCACCAAATTGATCCTACCAGACCAAACTTAGAATGGAGTTTTCTTTTTCTTTTCCTTTCTCAAATTAGCAGCCAAAGGATTTGGGAAAGGAAACTACAGGAAATAGTGTTCACAGTTTAGGATCACCTGGGAACTTACTAAACAGGCGGATCCAAAGGCCTTAGCTCTGATTTTATAAATTCCCAAAGCAAAACTCCATGGATACTATAAAAGTAACAGTTCATGGTTTTTTTTTTTTGTTTTTTTTTTTTTTAAGTAAAGGGGTAGTAAAATAACTATTTGTCTGGCCCACATCTTTTGACATCCTAGAATGTCCACTGTATTGCTTTTTTAAAAACAAACACAACAACAAAATTAGATGGAATCACCCAAGAGCTTGTTAAAAACTCAGATTTCTGAGCCACAACCCTGATTTATTGCTTTAATAATAACTTATCAAAACCAGGGGCGGTAGGCTTCAGGGTGCTTACTTAAACTAGCCATGATTTTTAGGAGTCCTGTTATGGTGTTGTAGGATAACTACACTGGTCAGTGATTCAAACCCAACACTCACTCCTTTGAAACCATATACAGGGTCATTATGAGTTGGAACTGACTCCATGTTACTTCACTTCAACAACAGCATGATGTTTCAGTTTAATGAATCATTCTTTGAAACCACAGTGACCGTATCCAGGTAATCTTGTGCACCTCCACTCTCCACCCACTTGATTTCTGTTACACCTCTCCACAGTGTTTTCTTGGTCTGGAAACTTTTGTGGTTGTCGGACATGAATTAGAAAGCAGTAGACCCATGGTCCAGAACCTGTGTCTGTCTGTCTTGGCTTAACTACCAACTTGCAATATGATGTTGCAAGCCACTTGACCTATTTGAGTTCTAGTTTCTTTGTCTGCCAAAAGACGTAGTTGAAATAGGAGACCTCTTCTACATCTAACACTAAGATTCCTTAATATGAATCAAGTTTCTTTCTAACAAGCTTGCGAACTTTTCCATGAAAAGTAAAACATGACTATTTAGGACAAGTGAGATTTTTATTAGGCATAAGGAGGAGTCTCCTAACAATAAGCATGAGCAGAATAATGGATTTGGCATCCAAGTCAGGGAATCTTTAGGAGCATGGAAAATTCTTGAGCCTCAGCTGACTTCACCAAAGCTCTAGATGAAATGAGAAGAGGAGTAGATGAACTCTTAAAGATCTTGCCAATTCTCGGCATTTGTGATATTGTATCATACTCCTCCAAACCAACACCTAATCATCAGGAACATGGATAAAAAAGGGATGGAAAGAGCAATTCTGTGGGAAACTAAAATAAAGCAGCCAATGATTGTTACTTCAGGAAAAGCAGAGATAGAAAAGAGCATTTACATTTGAGGCAATTTCATTACACCGTAAGGACAGACGTACTTTATCACATGGCCATTATTGTTGGATCTGCGCCTGTAGGTGAACTTTTAGAGAGAATAAGAGTCTATTTCACATAAATTCCACTTTTAGCAAACACAAAAGCAGGTTCCTGCTGAGGACAAAGGAAAAATTCATGATGCAATTCTACTTATCCTCATGGGTGCCTTTTTATGGGTAAGAAGGGGGAAGAAGAATTTCTTTCCAACACGATTGTGAAAGAATGCTTACAAATTACTCTTTCTGATTGTTTGGACAGTAAAAGCAAGT
The DNA here is from genome assembly GCF_000296735.1 of Chrysochloris asiatica. NCBI lineage: Eukaryota > Metazoa > Chordata > Mammalia > Afrosoricida > Chrysochloridae > Chrysochloris > Chrysochloris asiatica. Next base: position 8,356,103 of record NW_006408612.1, read on the forward strand.
AACAAGTCTCAGACCACACATCTCTGGTTTTTATTGCCCCACTAACCTATTTGTTTCCTTAGGTAGATTCTCCACAGCATAGAGGACTGGAAAGAGAATCAACACAAAAGCTTCCTCCTGATGCTCACACTGTATCTATGTAGTTCCTTCCTATGGATTCACTAGCTCTGTTTTCCCGTCAAGAGAAGGTGGACATGGTATTTACCATTTACTTCTTATTAGATTCTTGACGTTAATCACTCTCGGCTGCAAAAAATTGCATATTTACTTCAAGGAATCCTCTCCCCCCATGCTTGAAAACACATTCCTCTAAGTAACTAAAATAGTCTGCTCTGTCCAGATTAAAACACACACACATACAAAGAGCAATTTGGATGGTTATCTTTGACATATGTCACTAACTTTTCTGGATGCCATCTACTTTGAATTGACTCTACTGTAGGGGCACAGGCTCTGAATTCATTTTTTTTATTGCTGTTATAGCAAATTAACACAAATTTACTCTTCAAATAGCACAAATTTATTATCTTGAAGTTCTGTAGGCTAGACGCCCAACAGAAGTCTCACTGGGCTAAAGTCAAAGTGTCAAGAAGTATCCTTTTTTTTTTCTGTCTTTTCTAGCTTCAAGAAGCTGTCCATATTCCTTCACCTTGGAACTCCTTTCACCATCTTCAAAGCCAGAAACACTGCATCTCTTTGACCCTTCTTCCTAGTCATAGCTCGCTCTGATCTCTGACTCCCTCTTTCACTTTTAGGGACCCTTGTCATTAGATTGGGCCCACTTGGATAACCCAAGATAATCCCTTAATCTCAAGGACCTTAACATCAATTGAATCTGGAGACTTCCTCTTGGCTTGTAAAGTAACACATATACAGATTCTGAGGATTAGGACTTGTTTCACAAAGCCCAAACCCACTGCCATTAAATGGATACTGACTCATAATGACTCTATCGGACACAGTAGAACTGCTCAGTAGGGTTTTCGAGACTAAATATTTATGAAGCAGACAAGTTATCTTTCTTCAGGGGAGGACTACTTTAGGGGTCCATTATTGTGCCTGCCCCAGGGTCTGACCAATGTAGCTGTGCATTAGAACCCCAGGTACGGTTTGAGGACACTTCCTAGGATCCCTTGGGAGCGTTTCTTCCTGCCCATTTTACCATGTAAACCAGTAGGACTCTTGATTCCACTTTAATTAGTTGTCATCTCTGATGTGAACTGAACACAGACACACACACTGCTTGATCTCCATACATTCTTTGAAATAGGACAACAAGCAATTCAAACTTTGTGAAAAAACATATTATATACAGGCAGTCCCTGTACAATCTGTAGTTAAATTCCCATATAGTTTATTACATCAAAACCTTATGGAAGTCCGCCAGTGAGATAACTGCATCTACTGGATACAGGAGGCAGGCCTTGCTGGTGTGTGATTGGGCCATGTGGAGGCTGAGCCTGCCTCTAGAGACGGACTTTGCGCATGTCTCATGCAGGGTGAGAGGCGGTGCACGTGGGGCATAGAGAGGCAGCCTTTAGACTGGGTGTATGGGTGCCACCACTCGTATGGGGGCCACCACTCGTCTGTCTGTCGTGCTGTGGTGGTTTGAGTTGCTGTGATTCTGAGGGCTATGCCACCGGTGTTTTAAATAACCAGCAGGGTCACCCATGGTGGAAAGGTTT
>NW_006408612.1:8360792-8379284 GCF_000296735.1 Chrysochloris asiatica
GTGGTGAGGTTGGCCCAGGATCGAGCATTGTTTCGTTCTGCTGTGCATGGGGTCGCTATGAGTCGGTTCCGACTCGATGGCACCTGACAACAACAACATGGGTGCCAGGAGTCCCCTTGAGCCAGGCACCTTTGAGTGCCTGAACCCTGGCCGGGGCCGCATTGCCCACAGCAGGGATGGAGGATCCAGGGCACATGTTGCCCTGTGTAACTGGTAAAAGTCTTCAAGGTTGCTGGTAAGTGAAAGAAGCCAGGAGAAGAGAAAGGTGAAGAAGGAAGCACTGGGATATTGGGATGAGCCCTGGAGTCCAGTTTCTTCTTCTGGGGGGTGGAAGTCTTTAGAAACATGAGACAGAAATAATAAACAAAAGGAGGGTTGCTTTCCTTATTTAACAATAACAACAACAAAATCTTTATAGAACTATGGATGTGTATTCGGTCAGAAGTTCCAGAAATGGGCATTGTTGTTGTTGTTAAGTGCCATTGAGTCAGTTCCTACTCGTAGGGTCTCCAAGAGGCAACTGGTGAGTTTGAACCACCAACCTTGTTGTTCAAATTAACCTTACAGTCAAACGTATATTCTACAGTGCCACATCAGAAGTCCCAATAGATGTTAAGCAATGCATAATGTTGTTGTCAGGTGCTATTGAGTTGTTTCCAACTCATAGTGACCCTATATAGAGTTTCCAAGGAGCGACTGGTGGGTTTGAACTGCCAACCTTGTGGTTAGCAGTCCAGTGCTTATTCTACAGCTCCACAACAGGATCCACTTGTATATATAGACTTGTTTACACATAAGGAGCTCTGATGGTGTGGTTATGAGTCGGGCTGCCAACCTCGAGGTTGGCAGTTCGAAACCACCAGAGGTTCCGCGGTAGAAGGATGAAGTGTTCAGCTCCCGTAAAGGTTTACAGCCTCAGAAACCCTGTGTGGGGTCACTATGAGTTGGAACCGACTCCATGGCACATAACAACAACAACAACAACAACAACAACAACAACAACAACACATATTGAGCTAAATAAAGCCTCTTGGGATAAAGAGGAGCTTTTAGCTCCCATAGAGATTTACAGCCTCGGGAACCCTATACAGGGTCTCTATGAGTCAGAACCCATTCTAGCAGCACAACAACAAAGTCTCACCGTCCAAGACTGGCTCAGACATTTCTTGGCTTTATATCACTTTAGTTCACCACCAAAGCACTAGTCATAGTCTCTTGTATGTGCTTGCTTATCTAGAGGTCGCACAATGGAAGACTCGAAGTTATTCTGTTGTACTTCCAGAGTCTAGCATAAAGCAGAGCTAGAAAGTTTAAAGAAAAAGTAAATAACGGTGTAAATGATCTGTAGATATGACAACAACCATCATGGTGGTGTATTTTTAGGTTTTCATGTCAGAGTTACTTGGAGCGTATAAAGCTGAGGCAGAGCTTTCTCCCCATTCTTACCCCAACTGCAACACTCAAGGTTTCCTTTAAAATTGCAAAGTTAATAATTTCTAAATGATAAGGAAGTAATCTATTTATTCAGAATCCTGCTGTGGCACTGTGGGATAATGCACTGACTGCAGGGTCGGTTTGAACTTCAAGGTCGGTGGTTTGAATTCACCAACCGTTCTTTGGAAACTCCAACAACAAATCTCTTTATTTTATCAGAATGAAGAATCATCATAACATATAAAGTAAATGCTAACTAAGGTGGCCATAATGAAGAATTATAAAGTCCCCTATAAATAAAGGAGCTTTGGTAGCATAGTGGTTACAAGTTGGCCCCCTAACTCAAGGTCATCAGTTCAAAACAATCAGCTGTTTCAAGGGAAAAAGATGAGGCTTTCTGCTTCTGTAAAGATTTACAGCCTCAGAAACACTACGCAGGGTCACTATGAGTCGAAAATGACTCCATAGTATATCATCATGTTAAATAACTGAAGGAGCCCTGGTAGCTTAGTGGATTACAAGCTGGGCTGCTAACCACAAGGTCAGTAGTTCGAATATACCAGTTGCTCCATGGTAGAAAGATGAGACTTTCGGCTCCTGTAAAGATTTACAGCCATATACAGGGTCGCTGTGAGTTGGAACTGATTGGTGTGGCACACAACCACTACCACCATAAATAATTGGGGTAAAGTAGAAATCCGTAGAAATGACCTGTATCTTTTTTCTTGATTTCTAAAGGTATTGTAAAGCAACATATCAAAAATTTCAAAAGAAGATTTTAAAACACATGTTTCCATAAAAAAGAGACTTTGTTGGTAGGAAAGCACTGAATTTGGAATAAAAATTTTAAATGTCAACTCTGCAGCTAACCGACAGGTAGTATAATCTTGTTGTTAAGTGCTGTCTAGTCAGTTCTGACTTAGAGCCACCCTGTTTTGGGTTTCCGAGGACAGGCTGGTGAATTTGAATCACCGACCTTGCAGTTCACACCGACCTTATCCTAAGTGCCACTTTATGAAATCAGAATACTAGATCGATGCAATGATCAAATAAAATAATGTATACAAATCAGAATGATATAGAAAACTCAAAATGAATGCTATTGTAAATGATATATTTTTTAGAAATTCAATTTCCATTTACAGAACTTACATTTCAGTCAAAATGGCGTAGCAGTGATCAAAACTATTGTCTAAACTAAAACAATTAAATAACTGAAGAGAAAACATAGAACAATGGTTTTTAAGTCATGGGACATCAAGCAGTAGAAGACAAAGATTCCTCAAACCCAAACTAAATGAGTTGAATCCTACATTTATCTAGGATAGATAGACTTTCCTGACGATACCAGAAGGAGTAGAAACGCAGGCAGAGCGCTTCAGTCCTCTTGAATTGAGGAGACAGAGCAGGAAGACTAGGATGTGCTTTTAGAAGAGTGAAGACTAAAAAACTGAACAAGGATGTAGCTCCAGAGAGCTGCACAGAATTCTCATAATCCTTAGCTGAGTACTGATCAAGGCATGCTTGAGAGGAAATCACCAAAGGGCAAGGAAAGAATCACTCCAAAAGTTTAGCAGGAACTATACCTGAAGCTTAAGAGCTCTGGTGGTTATGAATCGGGCTGCAAACCGCAAGGTCAACAGTTCAAAACTACCAGCAGCTTTGTGGGAGAAAGATAAGGCTTTCTGCTCCCGTAAAGATTTACAGCCTCGGAAACCCTGTTCAGAGTCTCTATGGGTCAGAACCGACTCAACAGCACATAACAACAACATACCTGAAGCTTACAAAATGACAGGAATAGTTTTTGCTCTTATCAGTTTTTCAGACTGAAAACCTTGTCATTCTTGGGGCATCAAGTAGAATATGGGCAAATTTAACCCTAGGTGGAATGCTGTTTTGAGTTCACCTGACAAAGACCTGAAAGGATAAACATGTTTCCAGGTAACTTAACTGCATCTCCAAACTAATTTCAGAAGTACTTGGGAATGGTAAAATATCCCTCACTCAGCTAGGTGAAATTTATGTCATCTGGCATCCAGACAAAAATGACCTGCTAACTACAGGCTGCCAGTTCAAACCCACCAGCCACTCCTCAGAAACCCTATATAGGTCAATATGAGTTGGAACTGTCTTGACAGCACTTAACAACAACAAAAATGCTAAGAAGGAATGTGTTGTTATTAGGTGCTGTTGAGTTGGTCTGACTCATAGTGACAATATGCACAACAGAATGATCACTGCCCAATCCTGCACCATCCTCGCAATTGGTACACTTGAGCCTATTGCTACTGCCGCTGTGCCAGTCCATCTCGTTGGGGGTCTTTCTCTTTGTCCCTGACCTTCCTTCCACTTTACCAAGCATGGTATAATTCTCCAGGGATTGATCCCTTTGATAACATGTCTGAAGTATGACTTACATAGAATGTTCTGACTGTACTTCTTCTAATACTGATTTGTTTGTTCTTCAGGCAGTTCATGGTACCTTCAGTATTCTTTTCTAACACCATAACTGAAACAAATGCATCAACTCTACAGTCTTCCTTATTCATTGTCCAACTTTCAAATGCATATGAGGCAATTGAATTGAATACCATGGCTTGGGCCAGGTGCACCTTATTCCTCAAATTGATATCTTTGCTCTTGAATGCTTAAAAAGGTCTTGTGCAGCAGATTTGCCTAATAAAATACATATTTGGTTTCTTGACTGTTGCTTACATAAATATTGACTATGGACCCAAGAATGATGAAGTCTTTGACAACTTCAATCTTTTCTCCATTTATCATGATGCTATTTACTGATCAGTTATGAGGATTTTTGTTATCTTTATTAATGTTGTAATCTTTGATTGTCACCAGTAAGTATTTTAAGTCCTCTTGGATTCCAGCAAGCAAGGTTGTATCATCTACTTATCACAGGCTAATATCCCCCAATCTTGATGCCATGCTCTTCTTCATACAATTCATCTTCTCAGATTATTTGCTCAGCATACAGACTGAAAAAGTATGGTGCAAGAATATAACCTTGGCACACACCTTTCCTGACTTTAAACCATTCATTATCCCCTTGTTCTGTTCTAACAAATGACTTTTGGTCTATGAATATGTTCCTCATGAGCACAATTAAGTGCTCTGGAATACTGATTCTTCACAATATTACCTATAGCTTGTCACAATCCATACCATCAAAAGCCTTTGCATAGTCAACAAAGCTCAAGTAAACATCTTTCTGGTATTCTCTTCTTTCAGCCAAGATTCATCTGACTTCAGCATTGATATCCCTAGTTCCACATACTCTTCTAAATCTGGTTTGAATTTCTGGCAATTTTCTGTCAATCTTGCAGCCGTTTTTGAATTATATTCAGCAAAATGTTACTTGCATGTGATGTTGTTCAATGATTTCTGCATTCCATTGGGTCACCTCTCTTTGGAATGGGCACAAATATGGATCTCTTCCAATCAGTTGGCCAGGTAGCTGTCATCCAAATTCCTTGGCATAGATAAGAGAGTGCCTCCGGAGCTACCTCAGTTTGTTGAAAGATTTCAATTTGTAATCCGTCAACTCCTGAAGCCTTGTTTTTGCCAATGTTTTCAGTGCACCTTGGGCTTCATCTTTCACTACCATTGGTCATTGGTCATATGCTACCTCTTGAAATTGTTGAACATCAACCATTTCTTTTTGGTACAGTGTCTCTGTGTATATCTTCCATTTTCTTTTGATGCTTTCTGCATCACTCAATATTTTCCTCATAGAATCCATTGAAGCTTGAAGTTTTCCTTTAGTTCTTTCATCTTGAGAAATGCTAAGCATCCTGTTTCCTTTTGGTTATCTAATTCTAGGTATTTGTACATTTAATTGTAATACTTGATTTTGTCATCTTGAGCTGCCCTTTGAAAACTTCTGTTCGTTTCTTTGGCTTCCTTATTTCTTCCTTTTGCTACACTGGAGAACAAGTTTCAGAGTCTCTTTTGACATCCATTTTGGTTTTTTTCTTTCTTTCCTGTGGTCTTAATGACCTTTTACTTTCTTCCTGTAAGATGTTCTTTATCTACAACAGTTCTGATCTTCAGCCATTAGTGTCTAATGTACCAAATCTTTTCTTGAGATGGTCTCTAAATTCAAGTTGGATATATTCAAGGTCATATTTTGATTTTGTGGGCTTGTTTTAATTTTCTTCAACTTCAGCCTGAACTTGTATATGAGCAGTTGATGGTCTGTTCCACAGTCTGTTCCTGGCCTTACTTTGACTCTTTCAAATCCTTCCATGGCTTTCCTTGCCTTGCCCCATCTGTTTTCTGTCACTGTAGATTCATTTACACTTTTTAGATGTTTATATATATGGAGTCACTTACTCTTTTGGGTATAGCTTCTTTCATTCATCATAAGCATTTTGAGATTCAATGTTGTTGTTTAGGAGTCTCATAGATTAGAGTTCATTGAACTTCTTGGATCTGTGGGTTGATGTTGTTGTCAGGTGCCATTGAGTCGGTACCAACTCAGAATGACTTTATGCACAGCAGAAGGAAACACTGCCCTGTCCTGCGCCATCCTTGCTACTTCCAGTATTTTCCTCCAACACCATAATTCAAATGCATCAACTCTTCTACAGTATTCCTTATTCACTGTCCAACTTTCTCATGCATATGAGGTTATTGAAAATACCATGGCTTAGGTCAAGCACACCTTAGTCCTCAAACTGACATGTTTTCTGTTGAACATTTTAAAGAGGTCTTTGCAGCAGATTTGTCTAATGCAGTATGTCATTTGATTCCTTAACTGACGCTTCCATCAATGTTGATGTATCCTGCAATTTTGCTCAACTCACTTTGCAAAACTTTGCTGAATTAGTTATGCTTGCTATTATTACTATAATTTCATTGTTATTAAAATTGACATAACCAAATGAGATAGTTAATGAATGTGTCAGAGCTTTGCAAACTGTGAAGCACTCTATGAGGATAAATAATTTTATTAAATCTAATAGGAAAATACAATATTTTATTCTTCCAGGTGCCTAAACAGGGATTAAGGTCTGGATAAAGTGAGATCATAGTAATCACATGAGAACAGTAATGCACACAGGACTCAACATACTCCAGGGCCCAGCTGCCATCCTTTCTTAACAATTACAGGAAATGCACTCAGATGCCTTTTCCTTAGAGCTCGTGTGCCAACTCCCCTGGTGGGGAAACCTTCACTTCCTGTCCTCTCAGTATTTGATGCTTGGTGATAACAGGTCTAGCTAAGAGCTGCAAACTCCTCACAAGTATTATGGGTTCCCTGGAAATGCCTATTGAATACATGTTGGTTCCTGGCTGGAGAGCTTCCCCCTCTCAGGCATGCCTGCCTCTTGTCAACAGCCTGCAGAGTAGGAGAGAGGTTTATTTACCAAGACTGCTTCCCATTCCTGGCCTGTCACTCTTATGTCCTTCTCGGAAGACCCCTGTTTTCTGTTGGTCATGCCACTGAAGTTTTTCAGTTCTCTAAGACAGAAGCTAGTGCTAGAATAACAGATTCTACTTATCCCTTATGGGGAATTCATTATTTGATGTTGGTAAATGTATTAAGGATTCTCCATGGGCTTCCAGTAGCAGAAGATTAGGTTAGAAAGCAAATTGGTTGTCCTGAAATCCATACATTTATATTCCATTGTTTTCTTAGAACTATAAGCAAATATAATTTGGACATCACATTTGAAATGGACATCACATTTCTCTTTAATCCTATCAAGCATTTCATGTGCATTGCATGTTTTCCTTGCTCTGTGGACAGTAATGGGGGCAGTAGTTATGTGCCGTGGAGTCAGTTTCAACTCACAGCAACCCTGTACGGGATTTCCAAGGCTGTAAATCTTTACGGGAGCAGAAAGCCTCATCTTTCTCCCGCAGAACAGCTGGAAGTTTCAAACTGCGGACCTTGAGGTTCGCAGCCCGATTCGTAACCACTACGCTACCACAGCTCCTAAGTGGGTAAAGGTAGGTTTCCAGCTATTACTTGGGGCCTGAGCTATAGTCACATACCTTTGATTTCTCCTGCAGTTCTCATTTTTCCTCTTACAGAACCATAGCAACATAGAGGCAAACTAGTTTTCTGTAAATTCAGGAACTATTCAGACTTCAAGGTTTGGGGAATCTAAAGTTTCTTGTTTTTTTTTGCCTCAGGTCACCCTTAACAAAGTGCAACTTTTGTCATTAAGTGGGATAAAACAAAACAAAACAAAACAAACAAACAAACAAAACTTTAAGAAGCTTATTGCAAGGACTCAGAGGTTTGGTGGAGATCAAATAGTTTTAAAAGGAGATTATTTGGATGGTTTAATTATAATAAAATAGGAAACACGCAGATTAAATCGGCCCTAAACACACACAGGGTTTTAAAAATGAAAGAGGAATTAACTCTGACAAAGTACATTTTTCTGAATCTAAAACACATGAACAAAATGAAAAGGCCTGATGAACTGGGATTTTAATGGCTGCACTAATGTCATGTGGTCTACAGAATCCTGAGGAAACTGTCGGTTACTTCCCTGGGCTGCTTCTGATGTGCCTGTTACCTGGGATTTAGTTTTATCACCTCAGTTTGTGCCTTAGGAAATGTAGAACTACACTAAATCCCTCATCTTGTCAAGCATTTCCAAGACTCTAAAGAGAATTCTGTGCTCTTGGAACACAAGCAGACAAGGCTTGTACCTGAAGGAATGTGAAGGCATTTATTCTGTTAGGTTTTTTCATGGTAAGTAAGGGATTTGGGTGACAGAATAAGTCATCTCTAAAGGAATCTCAGTGTTGATAGTCCCTGAATCTGGGGTGTTTACGCTTTTCTAGCCGCAGTAACTGGTAGCATAGTGGACTACATTGGGCTGCTAACTACAAGATATACAGTTTGAATCTACCAGCTGCTCTGAGGGAGAAGATAGGCTTTCTGCTCCTATAAAGATTTACTGCCTCAGAAACCCTCTACAGGGTCACTATGAGTTGGAACCGACTTAAAGGCACATAACTACCATAGACACAGAAATGTGTCTTTAAATATTACGTAGATTAGAGGACACCTGCTCTTATAAAGCTGGTCAAGTGTCTGGTTCTCATCACACCTGCCTTCTCCCCTTCTAGTGATCCTGCCTCCATGGAACACAATCTCAGGTCCAGAAAATTCCTAAATTTCTCATGGTGACTTCTTTCTGTGCTTTTTGTTCCCTTTGTGTGGATCCTTTGAGGCCTATGATAAAGGTTTGATTTTTCCACTTGGCACCTGGAGGCATTGTAAGTCCTCAACCACCTCAACCAAGGTCAACATCTGAGGTTCCCTGGAGGCTCTGGGTAAATCCATGCCAGGTCAGCCCTTTGCTAGAACATCTCAGAGGTAATTTTGTTTCCTTTGTTTTCCCCTTACTTTCCTTTTTTCTCTGCCTTTGATTGGAGTGGGAGCTAGTTTACCTCTAGTGGATGAGTACTTAGTCTACAATTTAATGTGGGGAAGATTTTCTCTTGGTCTCCACTCCTACTTCAGCCCTGAGTCTTGGTGCCCATCACCTTCTTCTGCATGAAACCAACACAAGTTGGCAAACATCTTAGTAAAGCATCTGTGGTGCTTAAGTCTTACTTCTCTCTCTAGCCTGCCTCTTTCCCTTAGGTTTTGACCTAGTATTTTCTTACAGCCTTGTCAGCTTGCTGATATGTCCGTAGAGACTTTTTTGTTAAGACTTTATCCAACATATTCAGTTGTTTTCTGTAGGATATTTCCATTATTTCTAGAAATAGAACGTCTCTGGATATAAAACTGAGTTGAGCAGCTTCCAAGCATATGACAGCTAACTTGTAGTGCAAAAACTGTATTACTCTTAGATTTCAAAAGTTGAAACAAGGAATCTAGTTTCCGCTTCTCTAATGGTTAGCAATATGTGTTCCCCCATTTTTCTTTAAGAAAATTCTTGTATCTGAGATTTTCTGAGAATGGGGTATACCTGAGTTCTATAACAGGTAGTATCTATGGTAATATAAATGTGATCTATGTTTATGCAATTCTATGGAAATTTGTTGTTGTTGTTAAGTGCCATAGAGCCAGTTCTGACTCATAGTGACCTTGTATAGGGTTTCTGGACTGCTAACCACAAAAGCAACAATTCAAACCCACCGGTTGCTCCTTGGAAACCCTATACAGAGTTGCTATGAGTCAGAACTGACTCCATGGCACTTAACAATAATAGTGTTTCTGAGAAACAACTGATAGGTTTGAACTGCCAACCTTGCTGTTAGCAGTACAGTGCTTATCCTATCAGGACTTCTTTAAGAAAACGGTTGTTGTTGTTCAGTGCTGTCAAGTCAATTCTGACTCACCACGACCCTATGTAGGGTTTCTGAGGAGCAGCTGGTGAGTTTGAACCACCGATCTTATGGTTCAAACTGACCAGGAAATTAGGACACAGTGGCGTGGTGCTATAGGATAAGCACTGGACCAACATTCAGTTTGAATCTCAAGGTCGTCACTATGAGTGAGAATTGACTCAGTGGTACTTACCAACTACAACAGACTTTAAAGGCAAACCGAATGGAGTTACCTTTTAACTCGATCCTCAGTAGAAGTATATGTTGGGGAAAACAGCACTGTGACTTTGTAGGATAAGCACTGGAATGCTAACCACAAGGTTGGAAATTGAAGTCGACCAGCCACTCCACTGGCCATGATGAAACTTTCTGCTCCTGCACAGATTTACAGCTTCAGAAACCCTATGGGTCACTATGAGTCAGAACCGACTCAACAGCACTTAACAACAACCGCCAACAATACCAAGTTTTCCCACTTTGTCTGAGTTGATGTTAAATTGTCTTCCACCTCCACCTCTGTCATCAAAACAAAGAAAGTACAATGTAAAGCCATGCTCAAAGTCAATCATGTATAAACCTCCAGAGTCAGACAAAACAAAACACTGAGGCACGAGAGCAGAACGTGAGGGCTTGCGTGGAGCACTATTAGAAGCAAGCAAGAATGATGATTAGAAGCCTCAAAGAAAGGAAAATTGGAGGAGAAAAAGAGTGGTTGCTTGTAGCTGATGATTCTGTGTCTGAAAATGGGTCTTCCTTCTTGCTACCCTTGCCTGGGCCTAGGGACTCACAGGGCCTGACAAACAAATAGATGCACTGCACTAGATGTCCAATGGGATTTGTATGAATGAATAAATAAATGAGTGATTGAAGAGAATGTGCTTTCCACCTAAGTTGGCCACCTTCCTTTGCTTTTCAGAGGACCTTTGTTACCATGTTACTGTGGTAAGCGTTTCTTGACTCTAGTCACGATTCATGTCCCATGGCCGTGTTTTTCAAAATGGCAGATTTCTGGACTGATCTCAGACCGATTGAATCAGAATTTCTGTGGATGGGCTCAGGAATCTGTACTTTTAGAAAAAGCCTTGGTGATTCAGTTGTACAAAGGAGCTTGAAGAGTACTGTGTTATGTGAGCTTTATCATCATGATCCACAAACCTTCATTAAGCAACAGGTATGTTCATGGCACATTTTAGCCTTCAGTTTATGACTATTATCTGGCAAAATATTCTATCAGGTTGTTTGATTCCTTCTAGTGTTGGACGCATCTATTTGCCTTATCACCAAAATCGTCTTTATTAAAAACATCCATACATGTATTGTGTCATGATGAGATTTGTACAGAATGAAAAAAAATAGGTAGAAATATTTTGCTCTAGACTCTAGACATTAAAAATCTGAAATATGACAGCATCTCTGAAGGCCTACAGTGCAGAACTGAGTTAAAGAGTTTAAGAGGAAGGGAGTTTTTCCTTTCAGTTTTCTGTAGTTTGGGAATCCCTCCAATCCTGAAATAGTAATTCACTTAAGCATGTTTGTCTTATCTTTGTCCAATATAGCTTCACATAGTAAAATGGAATTTCCTAATCAGCATTTCTTTTATGAGTTGACTCTGGATGAATCCATAGCATCTGGCTTTACTAATTCCCTGTTAAGAAAACCCCTGTGGATGTAAAAGAAACTTTTTTAAAGGGGAAAAAAAGAATCATTCTAAATAAATTCATTTTTCTAAAATGTAAGCTTGCATAAATCTGTTCTTTTTGCCAAGCTCAGGGAATTTCAAATGCTGAAATGAAAGATCAGGTAACGTGCTGAAGAGAGCGATTTCTCATATGCTGTATGTGAACAGAAAGCCTCACCCGTCTCTGCATAACATCCCAGTGTAAATGAAATGTGGATTAAAAAAACACAATGATTTAGCGAAGTTCGTTTTTTTGCAGACAATGGGTAGGAAATTGATTCGTTTTTTGTTTTGTTTTGTTTTTTATAAAGCGAGTATGCCTCTTAGCTGAATTTTCAATCTCATGTTAAGTGCAATAAAAATATAACGCAGCATTCATATTCAGACACTGGCAAAGAACCATATTGCAATAGCTGTACTATTTCCTTGTATAGACCTTAGATTGAAAATCAGCTGAATTTGTAGTTTTCAGTTCTCATTCGTCATGCATGGTGCTGGCCTGCCAATGGGAAGACTGTTACTGCACCAAACATGGGATCTCCAGGAAAACGGGGTCGGACATGGGCACACCCAGCTGGAGCTGGGAAAATTCTTCGAGTGTGTTTTGCCAGGGAAAACTAATCAAAAGAGGAAGATATAGAAACATTAACATCCAGGATTACCTGAAGTTCCATCGCTGTTAGATGAGAAACATTGGCTGCAGCTTCTCTGCAAGTAGATGTTATAGAACAGAGTTCACAATACTTCTCAAGGTATCAGCCAAAAAGGATAAGATTAAACATAGCACCATTCAGTTAGTTATGATGGACTGATCTCACCCAGAATCTAGGATTCAGATATGAGGAATAAGTTTAATGGTCAAAAAACAGGGACTATTTAAAAAATGATTTAGTCATAATTTAATAATTGCTCATTATAATAATTTTAAAGAGATAGATTTAGCTTCAATTACCATGTTTCCAAGGATTCCCAGGGTGGTATCAATAGTCAACGCCCTTCACTGCTAACTAAAAGGTTGGATCTTCAAGTCACTCACAGATGCCTCTGAAAAAAGACTTGGCAATCTATTTCTGAGAAGTCATCTATTGAAAATGCTATGAAGTAGTTCCACTCTGACACACGTGGGGTTGTGGTTGCCATGACTCCATGGCAACTGGTTTGGATTTTGGTCTCATATCTCCAAAATCAAATAGAAAATATGCCTATAATCAGTTAGAACAGAATTTCCAGAGCAATTTATATATATTGCACATTTTAAACAATGAAAGGAAAAGTTCAAGATGTTTCTTGATGCAAGGTTCAATTTTGTGAAAGAAAAAGAAGCTAGGAGTTGTGTATTAGTTCAAGGAGAATAGAGTATGTGCACTCAAATCAACCAAGAGTCCACGGGAGATGGGTTCCTTTGATTAGGACTATTCTCTCACCTGGAACCATCTGGTAGTTGGAAAGTTAACATAAGAAAAAGTCCATCCACCAGCTGGATTCAGCTGTGTGAGTATTGCTGCCAATTCATCTGCAAAACAGACTCTACCTCACTTGGAGAAAAGAGTAAGAGGAGAATCTTCAACTGGGTAAAAAAAAAATCTCATCAGAGATTCAACAAGGCAGGATAGATCTCATCTTTATCTTCCTCTTATCTTTTTCTCCTGGCCTGTCTTGCGTATCACCAGTATACCATCATGAGAAACTTTGACTGCGTTTGGTATTCTCTTTCATCTAGTGGAATTTGTGCTGTGTCTTAAGATCTCTTCTGAACCATAAGTAGCATATTAATTAATTATTGAGTTAGTGAAACAAATTGCACATCAGTGTATTTTATAATTATTCTCCAATTAGATTTGGTTTATCGAGTTAGAGGAGAAGGAGAATGGGATTTCTGGCTCAACTAGAGGGAACAGCATGCAGGGTTATGTTCTGAATTGGGAAACAGTTTGAGTTTTCTTATTAAATAAAATTAAGCAGTACATGTATGCTCTGCAGCTGGACGAGTAAAGGGAGGGTGATTCCGAGAATCAAATGCCATCTTCCTTCTTTGCAAGAATCCCTTAACTTTGGGAAAGTCTGTGGTTTGTGTACAAGTGCAAAATACTGTCTGGAGAAGATAATGCTGAAAGAGGAAAGAGAAGGAGTTGACATATTATTGGCATGGGGTCAATAATGCAAGGGGTTGGGAATTTAGAGTATTTCAGAAGGCAAAACAACTTTGGGCCTGGGGTATAAAAGAGGGGAAATAGAGAAATCACAATGGACATCAGGTCCAAAATGTCTCATGCCACAGAGATCTCATTAGAGGAATAAACACTCTCTGTGCATTTGGAAGTATCCCACTCTTGCTACTCCTGATATGTATGTGTCTGGTGGATGCACTCCTGAAATACTTAGTTACTATTTGTTTTGGACCTTTTTCACTTGTATGAGCCTTTCCTCTCATGCCAGGGATCCTTCCTGCACATTTGTCAATTCCCTCTATGCTGTGGCTACTGTTCCTGTGTTGCCTGTTCAGCTGTGCTGGCTTGTCATCTTAGCACTTGCAATGCTTTTCTGGGCGTTTGTTCAGAGTATAGCCCACTCTTTGCGTGACACTGTGTCTCCTCTCCACTTACCCAGATTTTATTCACCTTTAAAGGTCCAGTGCAAACTCTACCTCCCATAGGAAGTCACCCTTGCTTCTCTACCCACAGAGCCCATGGTGCATCTTTCTGATCTACTAAACTTGGCAATTTACCAAATGCCATTGTAAATATTACTGTCTGATATTGCTAACAACATTTCAAGGCTTTCTGTGTTCTCTCTGTTAGTCACTTGAGAGGAGGGTATGTGTCTTATATGTTATGTCTTCACAGCCACTACAGGCTCCAGGACTGGACACCATTGCTGGAGCTTAATAAATGTACAATGATGACTTGGCCGAAGTAACACAAAATAAAGTTCTGAGAAATGTTTCTCTTATTCTTGACGACTACTTTTACATTTAAAAAATTAAGAAGTTTAAGTCTTAATTAAAATTACTAAATCATTAGCATTTAAGATGCTTTTCATTTCTATTAAGAAAGGTTGAAGATATAGGAACTATTTATTTCTTCACATAATACCAAGTCATGGTATTTTCTATAGCTTCATATCAGGTGAAAGTTAGACGATGAATAAGGAAGACTGTAGAAGAATTGATGCATTTGAGTTATGGTGTTGGAGAATAGTAAAAGTACCATGGGCTGCCAGAAGAACAAACATATCTGTGTTGGAAGAAGTACAGACAGAATATTCCTTAGAATCCAGGATGGTCTCGTACTTTGGACATATTATCAGTAGGGACCAATCCCAGGCCATCATGCTTGGTAAAGCAGAAGGTCAGCAAAAAAGAGGAAGGTCCCCAACAAGTGGATTGTCACAGTGGCAGCAGCAATGGGATCAAGCTTAACAATGATTTGGAGGAGGATGCAGGAGTGGGCAGTATTTCGTTCTGTTGTACATAAGATTGCTATGAGTCAGAATCACCTCAAAGGCACCTAACAACAATAACACCTGTATTTTCTTGTAAAGCTAAATAGAATAATATTACTTTTAAGAGGTTACTTAAATTTTTCTTTCTTTCTTTTTTGTCCCTGGTTCTCTTCTTGCTATTTCAAGAAGAAGGAAGGGAGGAGAGATAAAGATATCACATTGGCTTTCTGGGGCTTTTCCTTACAAACATTCCAGGTTTGACCTTTCTTCTGCAATTGGCACTCACCCATTGCTTCTGCTTTCCTTCTGCAGGTTAGGGCTAGGCAAGAACTCAATGCGATGTGCCATTAAGTCAGTGAGTTATGGGAACGTGCAGAGCGCACCTAGAGGCAGCTAAGTGGTTAATTGAAGTACATGGACCTAGCCAAACTCAAAAGCAACGTGCTCACCAAAGCACCCTCTTTCCTCCCCCTTTCTCTGGAGCAATTCCAGCTCTAATTAAAATGTAATATTCTCCTTATGTGATTCCTTGGAAAAGTTTGTGGAATGACCACATAATACAGAGCAGGTTTTCCAGATGTTTCTTCTCTTGGCTGATATTCACATGCACAGAATCTCCACCCCCAATTTCTCTTCTATATACTTACCATATGATCTCCCCTTCTCTCCCTCCTCTCCCCTGCTGTCCCCGTATATTGCGCATAACTTCCTGAGCCTTATTGTTGTGCCTTCAGTGCATAAGAACCATTACCGAAGTGCAGTGGGCCAAGAAAAAAGTAATACTTGCCTCCACAGAGCACTTTAATGCTATTTACAATGGAAAAAACAACTTTGAACTGCTTCCAAAATAATAGGCATTAAAATCACTTCTGTTTGCAGCTGAGATGGATTTTGCAGCAACCTTTCCAAACCTACTTCCTCTGAATGTTTTTCAAGCTGTAGAGTGGCTTTCTCAATGAAAATTTAAAATGATGCCCACATAAAGTCTTGACACACACCCTCAAAAGGTAATTTTCCTACGCTTACCCAAATAATTGCTCATGAAACCAGAGTCTGCAATCACAAGAGCACAATGAAGGATGTAAAAGCGAGCAGATATTATGAAAGATGGTTCCAGACTATGATTTCATCCAAGTGGCCACCATACGTAACCATCATAACTTAGGCATAGTTTTCATAACATGATAATTTAACACAGTTCTATGAGTTCAATTTCCCATCTTGCTTCCCCATATATTTTCCCATAAGGTTATATACTTTTGATCTTTTGATCTGGGTTCATTGAATGGTACAAAGGATCTCTCATCCAGAGGTGGCAGAATGGCACCTTGTAAGCAAAATATTTGTGCTTTTTTGGTTTGTGTTTTTAAAGAAATTTGCTTTGTTGTTGTTAAGTGCCGATGAGTCAGTGCCAACCCATAGCAACCACATGTAGGAGTGACTGGTGGGTTTGAATTACCAACCTGACAGTTAGAAGTCTAGTGCTTACCTTACAATGCCACACCAGGGAATTTTAAACTATACTGCATCCTATAAATTTATTAATTTCTTTTGCATATATTTGATATCTTTGAACACTTGAAAGAGGCCTTGTGCAGCAGGTTTGCCTATTGCAATATATCGCTTGATCTCTTGACTGTTGCTTTCATGAAAGCTGATTGTGGATCCAAGCAAAATGAAGTCTTTGACAACTTCAATTTTTTCTCCATTTATCATGCTGTTATTTATTGGTCCAGTTGTGAAGATTTTTGTTTTCTTTACATTTAGGTGCAACCTATACATAAGACTGTAGTCTTTGATCTTCATCAGTAAGATAATTGCCATGAATAAATCACTTTCTGCTCTTGCTCCCTCTTCCTCTCATCCCCTGCCAGAATGGGAGGATGTGATGAAGAGGTACCCTTCACAGTGTTGGGGTCCCTCTCACCTGTATGCAGCACAAAACAATCCATGGTCCACAAAGCAATCCATGGTCCACTCTTTGCTTTTTCTACCCCTGTGTTGTCACAAGATGAGCACAGAACAATGAGATGGTCTTGCCTCAGACCCAGGGAGCATGGAAGTGACCTCTAGGTGGATTGAAAATAATACTCCTCCCCTTCTTTCCTTTCTCATTCTTTCTTCCTTCTCCTTTTCTATATTTGAACATCATCATAGGATACACACTCACGAATTATGCCATTGAGTTGATTCTGATTCATAGCAACTCTATAGGGGCAGAGTAGAACTGCCCCATAGGATTTCTGAGGCTGTAAAAATTTGTGGGGGCAGAAAGTCTCATCTTTCTATCATGAGTGTCTGGTGGGTGGGTTTAAACTTCCAACCTTATGCTTAACAGTCTAATTCTTAAACCACAGTGTTGGAAGGGCTCTTTCTCACTGGTTATAGCGTATGTTTTGCAATAGTGACAGCTTATATCAATGAAAAAGAGATTCTAGAACCCCAATTCATCTTGTCTGCTCCTAAAATAAATTCTAGTATTGCATTTGGTCATATTCCACTTGCAAAATTAGGCCTGGTACATATACAACAAATACAAGCTCTATAAATATCACCTGGAATATAATGCATTATACTAATTACAAATTTAAGGACTCCTGGAAGGAGCTCTGGTAGTGTAGGAGTTACAAATCAGGCTGCGAACTTCAAGGTCAGCAGTTCAAAACTCCCAGCTGTTCCGCAGGAGAAAGATGAGGCTTTCAGTTCCTGTAAAGATTTACAGTCTCGAAAACACTGTACAGGGTCGTTATGAATCGGAACCGACTCCAAGGCACATAACTACCACCACCAGATGGAATACACAGAAATCAAATTGACTGCATCTTCAGAAAGAGACAATGGAAAAACTCCATAACATCAGTCAAAACAAGACCAGGGTCAGACTGTGGAACAGACCATCAATTACTCATCTACAAATTCAAACTGAAGCTGAAGAAAATGAAAACAAGCCCACAAGAGCCAAAATATGACCTTGAATATATCTCACCTGAATTTAGAGATCATCTGAAGAACAGATTTGGTACATTAAACACTAAAGACCAAAGACCAGAAGAGTTGTGGGATGACATCAAGAACATCATACATGAAAAAAGCCAAAAGTCATTAAGAAGACAAGAGGGAGATGATCAAAATGGATGTCAAAAGAGACACTGAAACTTGCTCTCTAGCATAGAGATGCTAAAGCAAATGGAAGAAATGAGGAGGTACAAGAGCTGAAGAGAAATTTTCAAAGGTCAGATCGAGAAGACAAAGTCAAATATTACAACAAAATGTGCAAAGATCTGGAGTCAGAAAACCAAAAAGCAAGAACATGCTCAGCATTTCTCAAGCTGGGAGACCGGAAGAAAAAATTCAAGCCTCAACTTTTGTTATTGAAAGATTCTCTGGGCAACTTATTGAATAGTGCAGAAACCATCAAAAGAAGATGGAAGGAACATACAGTGTAGCAAAAGGAAATGGTTGATGTTCAACCATTTCAAGAGGTAGCATATTATCAAGAGCCAATGATACTGAAGGAAGAAGTCCAAGGTGCATTGAAGGAATTGGCAAAGGACAAGGCACCAGGAATTGATGGAATCAAAATTGAAATCTTTCAAGAAAGTGAGGCAGCACAGGAG
>NW_006408612.1:8380299-8390092 GCF_000296735.1 Chrysochloris asiatica
GTTGGAGGAGAATATTGAAAGTGCCATGGGCTGCCAAAAGAACCAATAGATCTATCTTAGAAGAAGTGCAGCCAGAGTGCTCCTTGGAGGCCAGGATGGCCAAACTTCTTCTGTCATACTTCGGAAATATAATCAGGAGGGACCAGTTGCTGGAGAAGGATATCATGTTTGGTAAGGTAGAGGGTCAGAGAAAAAGAGGAAGACCCCACAGAGAGATGGATTGGCAAAGTGACAGCATCAATGAGCTCAAATGTGGCAAAATTGTGAGGTTGGCCTAGGATCGGGCAGTGTTTCATTCTGGTGTGCATAGGGTAGCTATGAGTTGGTACTGACTCAATGGCACCTACCAAGAACAGCAACAACAATTTTGACAAGTTTGACGAAGTCATTATATGATCACTCTAGTACATCCTGTGGTGGGCCACATGGAGTTCCAATACCGCTTCATTTGGGAGAAATGGAAATGAGCGTAAACTGTAAACACAGCGTCAGGGAGACATTGGAGACAGTTTTCCAATGGTCAGGCTTATTGGACAGTGACAGTTGTGATCTGTGGAACACCTTTGCTGGGATTTTAGGGATTATTAGGTGGAGTTCTATCGAGAGACAGTAGCCTGGGCTCAGGGACCTCAGAGATTCCATGAGTATTTGTGTTGACTAAATCTCTCACTGCTTCCCAGCACCCTAGATGCTTATAAAGCACCGCACATCCTCTCCACTGCCTAGTTAACTGCCATGCATTCTTTTATGAGCAATTCCAATAAAACAGCCACTGCAGAGAAGCCGAGATCATCACAGTGAAAACGCCTATGACTTAGAGCAACGTTCAAGACAACAGCTATCAATTAATATTTAAATTTAAATACTGCATCAGAATTCAGGATACTACATCTATGTGTAAAAAAGGAATCAATACCAAGTAAAACTACAAGCAAGAATGCTATAGACCACACAACTTCCTTTTCCACTGAAATGCTCCAAACTTGTCTCCAGATTTGCTTGACACTGCCTCATTCGACATTACTTAGTCCATAAAACTTTACATATTAATAATGGGAAAAAATAAGACTGGGCAGTTATTGTGGCATAAAATGAGAGAAAAGAGGTACCAGACCATCAAATATAGACATAATTTTCTAGCCAAATGCTTTATTAATGATAAATCAGCAGTCCCAAATTAACACAGATGTGATAAAATATCTCCTTCACTGACAGACTTTCATTCATTATGAACTATACTTACAGGCTCAAACTGAAAAGATTCAAACGCTCCACAAACTGTTTCCAACGTCTGGAAAATTTGTCATTTGTAATGGGTAAATAGGAAACATTTTAGGAACACTTCAATAAATCTTATCTGAAGTAAAACTGGTTTTTCTTAAGTAGACCAAATTGGGTTGGGAGACTTGTAAACCTGGATTGAGTTTTACTGTTCCCATTTATAGATGGTCCAAAAGAGAAGCTGCAACAAGCACTTAGCTGCTGACAACTTGAAGACCTTGCATCCTTTGGCCTGTTTGACAACATCAGATGATGTAGAGTATTAGGAGAGTATAGAAAACAATGAGGAAATGAAACCAGAAAAAACAAAGGTGTATTTGCATCAAAAAATTGTAAGGAAGAGAAAGTATTCTTTTCATGGGACCATTTGTCCCTGTCCTTCCTGCTTCTGACCCAAGTCTCTCAACAGCTCTTTGCAAGAAACAAAGGATTCATATTACATTGTTTTAAAGCAAGCGGATTTTGGTATTCTGTCTGAACAACCAGCTGGGATCTTTTGCAACTTGAAAATAAACAGACCTCTGGGGTTCTAAAGTAACCACTCCTCTAGCTGTTCAGGCCGCTCCAAAGAAAGAAAGAAGTGGAATCTAACAATGATAGGGTGCTGGCACCAGAGAAACAGATCCAAACCTCCAGTGTAATTCCAGGGGACTTTTCCCAGATTCCGAACGATATTTCAAGGAATACACTTTGCCTTGTGGATTCAAATGGACATAAGTGAGAGGTCACAGAATAACAGGATTTTATTGTTCTTAGAATTAGGTTGCAGTACCTCGTCTGTCTCCTAGTCTGATCATTTTGAAACATTTCCAGGCCCTATCTGTATGGTTACAATAGCACTTGGGGGCCATGCATAATGAGCACTTGGCACTGTGCTGTCTGGGTTTTGGGTAACCTTTCAGGAAGGGTTCTGGGCTTTTCTCATGAAGTAACAGCAGTCTTAACAAGAGTGCTATCAGAAGAAGAAAAGTTAGCTGGACTTCACAACCAACCAGGCATAAGCATGAGCAAACCCATTCGCAGACCAAATCAACATCACTACTCCCGTTTTGACAACTATAAATTCAGAAGTCGTCACCTCATGCACAAATACTTGAACTCTGACTTCCTTTCAACAGACTAATGGTACTGCTTATAATATGATTTTAGCATGCCCCAGTGTTGTAGTGTCATAAATGACAAGCTCAACTAGGATTGTAGCCCTAAAGCTAACCCCACACCCTCTGTCACAAAGCACATGTTGTAGTCCTATTGTTGGCACACCCAAGGGACCTCCCCTCAAAGCTCTCAGCTTTCCAAAACTTTTCCTTCTCTATTAGAATATGTAATCGGACAACTCACCTCTACAAAGAAAAGACATGAAAATAATTAGCCGTCTCCTCTGTTTGGACATAACTTATATTTACCATGAGGACGGAATACGGAAAAGAAACATCAAGGCCCAGAGACACATGTTTTGTTTAGAACACCAGGGTTCTTGGTGGAGATCATTAAAGTATGGTTTGAAATATTTTCCTTTTCTCATCAAATCACTAGCTCTGTAATTGATATCATAAAAAATATCTGTGTTCAGTTGCAGTGGCTTTCTCTGGTCCCTTCAAGTTATCAATTATTTACATCCCAATGAAATGAAAGGGAGCTGTGAAGTACAACCCTGAAATGCCACCGAGGAGTCTGAGGGTGGCTTTGTCGTCAATCTTGTGCATTGTACCTGTGAAGAGGGCTGTTAGTGCTCTGTTTGGGAAAGTTCATTTCTTCTTCTCCATCATACATTATCTGTGTGGTTTTTATTACTTCTCCCCATAAATAGTCTCTTTGGGCTTTTGGTTTGTTTATCTCCTCCACAATTTATTCTCTTAAGGATTCGAAGAAGAATACCAGTTAGTTCCTTCAGCTCTGTTCTCTGGGCCTCCTGGGCTTTAACCATTTCCTCTCTTATTCCCTCAACACAAGGGAGTGTTGTTCACTTGCCAATGCTCAGAGAGGACAGATTTTAGAGAGCAATTATTTTTGCTATATTTGGTGTGATTTCATGGCTATTGTGTCTTTGCCTTCTGTTATTTTCTGCAGCTTTCATTCACCTTTTCCAAACTTTACTTCAACTATTCACACAGAGGAGCAGCTCTAGCAAGGCCAGACTTGTTCTTGGGGAAAACAAAAGAAAACATTTGGTGCTAAGGCTGCAAACCCAAACTTGGCCATCATTCCTGTAGTAATATATAAAGGAGTCTTGGTTAACACATGACCTTCACAAATTCTGGTAAAGAACTTTATGAGCAGGACTGGTAAAATCTGATACTGTGTTCTGTGCCAACTCATTATTTTTCAGGCTTCTTTGGGATTGTCCTTTTATAGGCCACATTGTAACAACTTGAGGCACTTTATGGAACCAGAGTTATTTCTAAACTCTAGAGTGCAATAGGCTTTAGCTTTTCCATTATTCAAAGCTCAGATCCAATTCAACATGAATCTGCTCCTAATCAGTCCACTTTCCGGACCTATAAGGTATAAATTAGATGGCTATAAATGAGGTGGCAGACCGATGGCCTGGTGTTTTTGAGAGTGGCAGGAAAGATCTTTCCAGGACCAAGGTGGGCAAAGACATTATTATTTCCTTTCTAGTCAGAAGAGAAGATTTGAGGACAGAAGGGGGCATGCTGCTTAGACAGAATTGCAGTCACAGTTCTTTCTTAATGCTGCAGTTGCGTGTTCTATATTTACTCTTCCCCAGATATTTAAACATCTAAATTAGCATAGGGGTATGGGGAAATTCTGCCAACATCCACATCCTGAAAACCTCAGCAACTTGATTAACTTTGGAGACTTTTAGTCTCATTCACCAACAAGCATTATGCCATTCAGAGTTTCACAAGACATCATTGCAATATTGATAACTAATATTCCTCTCTTTCACTTCCTGATAATAAAATATTGTTTAGATGTGTTCGTTGAGTGCAGCTGCAAGGTGAGATGGACCTTTCATACAGTGATTTAAACTGATTTATGCACTTATGTGTCTGGGATGCAGGACCCAGAGGTTGTTGTATCCTCAGCCCCATGCTCCAGCTTCCTGTAGGATGGAAGGGCACTGGGTGGTGCTGATAGCTATGTGCTTCCTGTCCAGAGGAAGCAGAGGGACTGGGCTGGAGGAAGGTAGCTGGAGGTTGAGAAGAGACATTTTCTTTCGTGTTCCCTTGATTCCCAACTAGTGACCAATACTTGATGGTTCTTTTAATAGAATGTGGTTCTGTCAAGGACAAAGCAAGTACAGCTTAAAGAAACCTCTGCAGGCAAATTCAAGGTTCCAAAAGAGTAAGGGTTGCTTATAAGGAGAAATCACTAAAAATGCCCTGAAGATGTGGCAAGACAGGAGTATGGATTTATAAGGAAGAAAAATGTGTGCAAATAAACCTTCCATATTGTACCACACCCCTTGCCACGGAGCCCATTGTGTAACGTGTAACAGAGGACAATGGTTCCTTAGGATTTTCTTAGCTAAGGAACTCTGGTAGCATAGTGGTTACAAATCGGGCTGTGAGCCGCAAGGTCAGCAGTTCGAAACAGTGAGCAGCTGTTCCGTGGGAGAAAGATGAGGCTTTCTGTTCCAGTAAAGATTTCCAGCCTCGGAAACCCTGTACATGGTCGCTATGAGTCAGAATCGACTCCACGGCACATAACAACAATAACAATGCTTACAGAAGCAGTTTGCCAACCTTTCACCTGTAGGACAGCTAAGGGATTGAAATGTCACCTTTTCAGTTAGTAAACAAGAGCAAACTGTTGGTGCCATGCAGATACCTTAGTAAACTCCCACTGCCATTAAGTCAGTCCATTCTGACTCATAGGAACCCTAGGACTTAGTGGAACTGCTCCCTAGGGCTTCTGAGGCCGTCAATCTTTATGGGAGCAGATGACCTCATCTTTCTCCCACAGAGTGGCTAGTGGTTTCAAACTGCTTACCTTGTGGCTAGCACCCAGACATGTAACCCACTGAGCTACCAGGACTCCTTTAATAAACTTAAGCAACCTTATTTATCCTTGGTTGTTGTTGTTGTTGTTAGGTGCCATCAAGTTGGTACCGACTCATAGCGACCTTATGCACAGCAGAACGAAACACTTCCCGATCCTGGGCCAACCTCACTATTGTTGCCACGCTTGAGTCCATCGATGCTGCCACTTGGCCAATCCATCTCATTGGGGGTCTTCCTCTTTTTCTCTGACCCTCCACCTTACCAAACATGATATCCTTCTCCAGCGACTGGTCCCTCCTGATAATATGTCTGAAGTATGAGAGACAAAGTTTGGCCATCCTGCCTCCAAGGAGCACTCTGGCTGCACTTCTTCCAAAACGGATCTATTGGTTCTTTTATACAATCTGTATTTTCTACTATGTTGTTGCGTCGGTTCCAACTCATAGCGACCCTATAGAGGATTTCCGAGGCGTGGCTGGTGAGTTTGAACTGCCAATCTTGTGGTTCAAACTGACTTTTTGGTCCAGTGCTTATCCTACAGCACCATACCAGGACTCCTATTTTCTGTTATGTTGTTTTTGTTAAGCACTCTCAAGTTAGGTTCTGACTCGTAACAATCCTGTATAGGGTTTCTGAGGAGCCACTGGTTGTAATAAACGCCTTCATTAGGCTCAGCTTTTTGTTTTCCATAATAGGTGCATGCACATTTTGTTCTTTGTTTTCAGGTAGGAAGGTCTGATTGACATTCTGATTCTAAGCTTTAAGGCTTGGAGGGGCAAGTGAGTAGTCTGCTGTCTTGCAGTCCTGATTCAAAAGGCGATTGTTTGACTCCTGGTTCTGGCAGCTCTCCTCCTTCCTTGCAGCCCCCCAGCTGCTCCAGAGCAGAACCTCAGTCTTCCTGGACTCCTCTGCTCTTCTCTCGCTCAGCAGGGCACAGCGCTGGTCTCCGTTCTCAGTGGCAGCTTAGTAAACACTGATTGATGAATTAATTGGCAATGGTGATAATGAATGCTCTCAAGTACCTACAACAAAAGTTGTTGTTTTCCTCGGGGATCTGCCCAGCACTGATGCACCTAGGGTTGGCATTAGAAAAATAATGAACAATATCAGTGGTTCTTAGTGACTGCGGACGACGGCTCCGACTTAGCTCTAGACGCCACACTGAGATTCACACAATTAGAAGTTTATAGTCAACTGTTGGATGATACAGTCCATTAATCTTTCTAACAGTTACATGGTTCCATTTGGATCAGGCTCAGATCTTAGAAAACGCAGACTCATTACACTGACTCAAACAGGAGCCAGAGGAACATAGTCAAGGGCAGTCCAGCAGCTTGTAAGCATATTTGAAGACCTATTTTGGTATCCTTAAACATGAAATGAAAGTTAGGCAAGTACTCTAGAAAGTCAGTCCCTCTCCTCTTTGTTTGTTTTGTCCTTTTTCTTGCCGTGCGCACTTGGTTTGGGAATTCACAATGTAAAGAAAAATGTGCATGTTAAGTGTATTTGAGATCAAAGTTATCATGTTCAGGATGAAGTAGAATAAGCAGTCAATGTAAGCATGGTGACTCCGAGGATGAATTGGGTAGTTTGGCTTCTCAAATTCCCTTTGGAGCTTGAAATATCCAGATTGGCTGTATTGAATTTGAGCATATAATCCTCAAATCTTCAGATTTATAGTTTATACATCCTTCACAGAGAAGTGCCTGTTGGTGCTAAAAGCTTTGTGGAGGTAATTTTATTCCATCCTTACCTCCATTTTTTTTTTTTTTTTTTCAGAGAAGCTTAGTCTGAAAAAGGTAAAAGAAATCACCTCAAATCACGCAGACACTTTGTTACTTTTGAGTTAGTTCTGACTCACGTTGACCTCATGTGAGTCAGAGTAGAGCTGAGCTCCACAGAAGGTTCAGTGGCTGACTTTTCAGAAACAGAGTATCAGGCCTTTTTTCTGAGATGGACTCAAACCTTGGCCCTTTTGCTTAGAAACAGAGTGCATTAACCATTTGTACTGTCCATGTATATATGAATCCAGGCTTGTTGTTACTGTAGGCCATGCTCTCTGAAATCTATCTTGGAGTGACTAGAAGTATAGGTCATGTATTAAGTTATTATTCATAACTGAAATCTGAAAAATAAGAGAGAGGAAGAAAATAGAGCGTAAAGAATGGGGACTTTGGGAGACAGACATGACAAACATTACTACTTCACCATGTGACTTTGTGACACCAGGGATGACGGGAGGGGCATTTGTGGGTCTTGGGAATGAGAATGAAGACATACTTGATGAGATCAGTCAGCAAGTGAGCAACCAAACAATGCTTAAAAATGCAGTTGAGTTTGGAAAACATAGGGTCTAAAAGTGAAGCCAGAGATAAGGTCAGACTGGCCAGTCCCAAGCATGACTAGACCCTGTGGAGATTTTCAATGATTATGTGATTCGGATGAGTGGGGCTCTGGTCTTTCCACTTAAAATCACTTTCAGTGACTTTTAAATTCTTGTGCCCATAAACTACAAACTATAATCAATATTTCGTATCATTGCATTCTGATCATTGAACACTGAGCATGGTTTTAAAAGATGGTTCCTGGAATCTCTAGTGGTGATGATGTTAGTTCTTGATCATCTGCATAAGGCTTGTCCATGCTAGGCTGGCTTCTCCCTGCCATTCAAGGCCCCTCTGAACCAGCTCCTATACCCTCTGTCACCGAGCACATGGGGAGTGTATATTAATTTTAATATTGGCTGTAGTTGAAGCTCATTAAAAAAGTCAGTATACTGACCAAACCCCATTCAATAATATGCTTTACACACTAAAGAAATAACATTTAGATTATCCATAGTTTTACATCAGCAAGGCAGTCTTTCCAGTATCAAGGCAAATTTAAAACTGTAAGGAATGAGTTTTTAAACAAATCACTTTTGGCTTAAGGCCAGCAATGTTGCTGTGTTATATTAAGAGTGCAGTGTGTGTATCAAGAGACAAACATACGTAGCCAGGTGTGATTTGACATGGACATTTCTACTAGACCGTTGTCTCTCTGCATGATAAATGGTTAAAAATGGCATGTCTAATGTCTGTGCTTTAAAAGGTAAGTAGGGCAAGTAGACTGAAAGTTCCTTTCCTTTGGTTGGTATTTATCTTCTCAAGTGCCTAGTCTTTGTAGGGAAAAGACGTCTTCTCTAAATTGCATGACACGTGAAATTATTAGGGGCGTATGGTTGTATCTCTGGGTAGCTTCTATGTTCAATGATTTCAGTGAAAAATGTAACAATTTTTTAAGCGTTTGTGTGGTGTCTGTCTTAGAGACCCTTCTATTCTCTGTGTTACTTGTTGTGTACTACTGAGGAGATTCTGACTCTTAGTGACCCAATAAGAGGACTGCCCCATAGGGTTTCATAAGCTGTTATCTTCATGGGCACAGATCACCAGATCTTTGCTTCTGTGAAGCCACAAGTGAGTTCAAATGGCCTCACTTTCCATTAGCAGCTGAGCACCATGGGGCCCCTGGTATAAGTGAATGGGATACTTCTTGATGTGGATTCTCCTTTAGCCAGAGTCTCCATCTGAGGATAGTAATGACTTTTAATTCTGACAGGGCCCAAGTCCTAGTGAATAAGTGTCTCATTTGGTGGGTACTCAGGTGTCAACTTGTCATGCATTCATACTTTGATAAATTATGCAAGAAAATGTTCATTTTTATTTGGAAATTGCATTCTCCTTCACTGACTGTCTAACTTCAGTTGCTCTTCATGATATTATTTCTTTTTGTGCTTGGATTTTTGTTTTGGTGTGGTGTTTTTCCCTAGTGGAAAAAATAGTTTTGAAATATATAAATCACCCATTCCATTCCCTAGTTTCTACAGTTCTTTAAAATCTAGATACCAGATAAAGCAAAGCTGTGATGGCTAGAGTCTATTATCAGTCTATGACATGAGCCTGGTCTTTGGAAAGGCATAAATCAGATAACACAGTTCCAGGATAACTGCACTATTTGGTTTTTGTAAAGCCTCTGTCAAGGCTGACTTTACCTGCTTCTTTTGATAGTAAGAAAATTAGATCATTGGCGTCATCACAAGACACATCTGGCAGCAGTTTTTTACCATCATTATCATTACCGGGGGTTTGATTTCTCTCACTTCTATTTGTTTTATGTCTTTATGTTTCTGGAGTCTCATAGCCTCTCCCTCCCTCCCTCCCTTCCTCCCTCTGCGTGTGTGAGGAGACAGAAGCCATTTTTTTTATTGAGTGTCAGGGAGACTGATAGACAAACAGACTGAAAAAGAGACTGACAGAAACATTGAGGGTGAAGAAGAGATTTGGAACTATTAAAAAGAGCTTGGGGAAGTGAAAATGTGTAGCAATGGGCTGAGGATTCCTTCCGGAGTCCTATTTATATCCAATTCTTTAATAATAAGTTGGCTACCAGTTACTTAAGAAGCTCTGGTAGCGTAGTGGTTACGAATCGGGCTGCGAACCTTAAGATCGGCAGTTTGAAACTACCAGCTGTTCCATGGGAGAAAGATGAGGCTTTCTGCTCCC